>NC_083238.1:14910633-15246421 GCF_032191835.1 Heteronotia binoei | reverse complement strand
GACCTTATGTGTCTAATCAGGTACCTCTGCAGGAATGCCTGAAAGTCCCCAGAGGTGAAAGCTGCCCCGTTGTCTGTGACAATAGTGTCCGGAATACCATGGGTGCTAAGGGCCCGGCGCAGTGCCCGTATTGCGGCTGCTGATGAAGTGGACGCTACTGGAATGACCTCCAGCCATTTGGTGTAGGCATCCACCATGATCAGAAAGATCTGTCCCTGGAAGGGCCCCACAAAGTCTAAGTGGAGCCTGGACCAAGGTTTCCTAGTGGTTTCCCACCGTGTGACCGAGGCGCTTGGTGGCTCGGGGCGTGACTCCTGACATGCGTTGCACCTCTGCACCCAGTTCTCAATCTCCTCATCCATCCCCGGCCACCAGACGTAGCTCCTGGCTAGAGCCTTCATCCTGACTATGCCGGGGTGGGTCTCGTGGAATGACTCCAGAACTCGCTTCTGCGCGCACCCCGTGTTTCTCCCCCCCCCCTTAAGATATGTTTTGGCTCTTTTACGGCCATGAAACCTCAAGTTTCATTTTCCTAGTTTTGGCTCACATTAGCTTTTGTTTCTCTGTCTGAAGCATAGTATGTATGCCCTTATCGGCTTGGCAAAGCAAAGCATCCTGCTGCATAACTGTTTGACCTCAGTTTAGCTTCATCCTGTTACACGGTACCACCAGGTGTTTCATAACCAAAATGAAACATAATTCCCTTTACTCTCTCGTTCAGCTTTAGTTTGGAATGCCACAAACATATTTAAACATCCTTAAGGGTTAACACACAGCTGGGCCTGACTGAGAAGGATGGAAAAAGAGAGAGAAAAGTTACCAACATTCAGTCTAATCTATGACCTTGCCGCATGCCTTACTGTATTTTTACTGTGTTTGTAGGCAACAATAAAAGTAGAGGGCTCTTGGGGCTCCAAACGGGATTCATTTGGTCAAGGCACATGTGAAGCAGAATTTCTTTCTGTCCAATGGGCTTATGCCATTGTTGCAGAGTGTATCAGTGGTGTGCAGCTGGCTCTTGTGATGAAATTATGCCGGATGTTGCAACCAATTGGTACGTGCGTATGATAACGTGTGCCAACACGTCATCAAGGGTATATAAGATTGTAACCATTTTGAAAAAGTTTAGAGCAGCTTGGTATGCAAGCTTTGGTTTGTCTCTGCTCACCAGTTATTACAAATAATGTTTTGTTTTTTTCTTCCTCGCCACCTGGACTTCAGCTGCATGTCTTTTATTGACCAAAGACACTCAGATGTGCAGATTTTTACAACAGTAGGACAGGCCCCCTTAGTGTGCTAGAGACACCAAACTCATGACACATTGCTGGCTGACTATCGTCTAACTGCCCTCCAAGTTTGGTGAGGATTGGATTTGTGGGATCCGAATTATGCCCCCTGAAAGGTGCCTCCGGGAAAGTGTTTTCCGGGGAAATGAGGTGCAGGTTCAGGAGTGTACTGAATGGCTTTCCAGCATGCTAGAGATACTAAACTCACAGCACATCTCTGGATGACTATCCTCTATCCACTTTCAAAGTTTGGTGAGAATTCAATTTATGGGGTCTGAGATATGCCCTTCCAAAAAGGTGCTCATACGCCATAGTTTCCAATGAAGGAGGGAGGGAACAGCAAATAAATCAAGGACAGAACAGAATCATAGTCCCCAAGAATATTTCCAGTAGAAACTAAAGGTGGGGGGCATTTTTGCCAACCCAGCAGAAATCAACAAAAAAATCCCGGATATTTTTGGGAACTGGGAAGATTGGGGAAAACAGCTGTGAGGTGGGGAGCTCCCTGCCACCCAGTTGTTTCCTCCACATCTTCTGCAGAAAAAATTGGGGGAAACAGCTGAGATGTGAGAGCCATGTGCTCCTGCTGCTCGTTTGTATTGTATAGCTTTGCAGCTTCTAGTGGTTCCTCCCCATTTTTCCCATCCCATCTACTGGACCCACCAAGAAATGGGATTTCTGAAAAATCCCATATCCAAATACTTTGCCAGTATTTGGAACTGGGATTTTTCAGAAATCCCAAATTTTGGAACCAATAGGTCAAAACTGGAAAAATTAGGAGCGGAAATTGTACACCCCTAGCCCTGAGATGAAGCTAGATATGGTGACTTAAAAGTCCTGAATCAGCCCCTGACCCCCAACCCTGAAAGTGTGCAATGACGTATGTAGGCATGATGACTCTGAGTCCACCCATGACACCCAAAGACAAACTAGTGTGCAATGACCTATGTTGAATTGGTGGCCTCAGGATGGGTGGCTCAAAAGCTCTGAGAAGTAGACATGATGGATCAAAGCCCTGATAAGTAAGTAGACATGGTGGCTTGAAAGCCCTGAGTCCATCATTGAAATTCAATCCCCAAAGTATGACCACCCCTGGAGAGCCAGTTTGATGTAGTGGTTAAGTGTGCGGACTCTTATCTGGGAGAACCGGGTCTGATTCCCCACTCCTCCACTTGCACTTGCTGAGATGGCCTTGGGTCAGCCATAGCTCTGGCAGAGGTTGTCCTTGAAAGGGCAGCTGCTGCGGGAGCCCTCTCCAGCCCCACCCACCTCACAGGGTGTCTGTTGTGGGGGAGGAAGGGAAAGGAGATTGTGAGCCGCTCTGAGACTCTTCGGAGTGGAGGGCGGGATATAAATCCAATATCTTCTATCTTCTTCTTCTTCTTCTTCTTCTTCTTCTTCTTCTTCTTCTTCTTCTTCTTCTTCTTCTTCTTCTTCTTCTTCTTCTTCTTTTCTGTCAAAGGCTAAAACCTGCAGCCAGTATACAAAAGATGACTGGAAAGGCAAGCACCCCAAAACTTTTGACCAGGGCTCCCCAAACTACCCCCTTGGCATCAGGGAAGGTGCAGTGAATGTGGGACTCAGCAGACGCACCCACTACTAGGGAGGAAACAGAAAGGTGCAGAGCATACCAGCCAACAGTGGTGTTTTATTTGATTCTGCACCTGGGCCTGGGAGCACACCCATCCATTCACAGCCCTCCCCACCCCCATGGCTGAAATATGGAACAAATGGAAAGGCAGACACCACCAGAGCTTAGGCAGGGGCTCCCAAAAGTACCCCCAAGACAGCTGGGAAGGTATGATGAATGATGAGGAGCCCAATAGCTAGAATGGAAACAGAGAGGTGCAACATACACCCACCAATGGAAATGTATTATTTGACCCTGCACCTGACTCCTGAGTACACCCAACCCACTAGTTAGGGTGGCAACAGACACGTGCAGAGCACACGTACCAACAGAAGTGTTTTATTTGTCTCTGCATCTGGTTCCAAAGTGCTCTCATCCACTGCAGTGAATACATCTACATCAGAAAGGCAGCCCAAGAATCCCCAGTGTTTTGACAGGGGCTCCCCGAAGTGACACCACAGCAGCTTGGCAGGCACCTGAGCCGGCCAACATAAGGAAAGAAGTGTGCCCAGAATGTTCACAGACCCCCTCGGACCCAAACACAACGATCCTATGGTCACAGCCAACCTCTAGGTGAAATTTCTGGACAGTTCTTCACCATTAGTGAAACACAATGTGTAGATATGAGCTAATCTGTTATGATTGTGAATTGTACAAATGCGATGGAAATGGGGTAGTCAAACAGGGGTTGCTGCTTGTACAGAACACTGCCTGTCCCACCCTGTCACTGTATAATATTTTGGTTGTTTGCTCAGCCCAAGAACTTGAAGGAAGGATTGGAGAGCAAGTTTGGGGAGAGCAAGTTTGGTGTAGTGGTTAAGTGTGCGGACTCTTATCTGGGAGAACCGGGTTTGATTCCCCACTCCTCCACTTGCAGCTGCTGGCATGGCCTTGGGTCAGCCATAGCTCTGGCAGAGGTCGTCCTTGGAAGGACAGCTGCTGTGAGAGCCCTCTCCAGCCCCACCAACCTCACAGGGTGTTTGTTGTGGGGGAGGAAGGGAAAGGAGATTGTGAGCCGCTCTGAGACACTTTGGAGTGGAGGGCGGGATATAAATCCAATATCTTCTTCTTCTTCTACCGGCAGATGTTTGTAGAGGTGGGTGTTGTTCCATGAGGAAGGTGTTGTGCTATGAGGTAGATTTTGTTTGCTTCATGAGGTAGATGTTTTGTTATGAGATACATGTTAGTTCAATGAAGTCGATGCTTGCTTATGAGGTATTGTCTGGGTTGGCTGTGGGGCAAGCCCCTCCCAGCAGTGGCAGCCATCCTCCCACCCAAGCACAACCTGTGGGCTGCATGCCAGATCAGACAGAGAGGAGGAAGAATGGGCAAAGGGGACTATGACGACCCAGTCCACTTCCCTACCTCAGAGGCAAGATTTTCCTTCCATTTTTCCTTGCCTGTCTGACTGAGCCACCCTAGTAATGTGGGTTTTTTTTTTTTCCCTGAAGAACACTGCCTGTCCCACCCTGTCACTGTATAATATTTTGGTTGTTTGCTCAGCCCAAGAACTTGAAGGAAGGATTGGGAGCCGCCTTTCACTTAACTGGCATTCTAGACATTTTAAAATTCAAAAATAACAAAATATTTTATTTAACATAGAGGGAAAAGGTCAGGTGAAATCAGGGGTAAAATTTCTAAAGTAATTCGATATAGATAACTCTGAGGCAAAATCAGTACATACACAGGCTTTAGTTCTTACGTTTCAAGCTAATAAGAGTCCCTTAAGCTTTCCATAATGACTTAAATCTTTATGTTGAGAGGCTTTTGTTCCAGTGTTTTCCCCAAACACTTCAGTCTTTGAGTATTATTTTACACTTTCCAATACTCAAATCCCTTCTCTTGAAACACAAATACTCAACTTGAGTTTTTAACTGACTCTTGAGGTCTCCGGTATTGCAGTTCAAGCTCTGCTCACGATCTGAGTTTGATCCTGGCGGAAGCTGGGTTCAGGTAGCCAGCTTGAGGTTGACTCAGCCTTCCATCCTTCCGAGGTCAGTAAAATGAGTACCCAGACTTAAAAAGTCTGTCGTGAAAATGTTATGATACAATGTCACCCCAGAGTCAGAAATGACTGGTGCTTGCACAGGGGGACTACCTTTACTTTTTTAAGCACACCAGACCAGGGATCTCTTCAGTCTTCAGAGCTAACTCCCTGTTTGACTGGACAGGGAATTTTCTTTTCCCTCTAGAAAATCTATCTCCTTTCCTTGGTCCAAATGGGAATCTTTGCCTCCTTCTCAAACTTCCTTGCCAACTTTCCCCGAGTTCTCCTGTCTGTGTTAAGCTGCTCTCAGTCAAAGAATTTTGAAACTCTGTATTTGATTCTTCTCAGCTAGGACTGAAATCAGGCTAAATTATCCTCAGCATCCAGTTCAGAAGTCTTTCTCTGTTCAGCTGATGCTAACCAATCAGATCTCTTGGAACACCTTTCACTCAAGGCTCTCTGGCTGGGAGAGGAATTAACTCTTCACAGTCCTTTAGCTGTTTGTAAAGCACTTCTAAGCCTTTACAAAGTGCAGTTAATCACAGGGACCCACAAGTTGACAACACTGGGAGGCCTGATCTTACTCTGGCAGGTCTACAGCAAAGTTGCCCATCAGTGGGAGGTTGACCTTCGGGAAGGCCAACTTATACACCTTACCCAGATCCATGCAAAAATGATGGAGGCTGAGAAGGTCTCCAGGTGATAGCCTTGGGTAACTAGTATTCAAGGTGGTTGGCTGAAGCAGGCTTGGGGGACTCAGCAAGGTACACCCTCACCATCTCCTCTGCTGAATCCTCTGCCATAGCATGCCAGCCCTCCCTGCTGCTGCTATTGACCTCCCACATCACCACTGACAACCAGTAGTTGGATTTCTGCCTAGTTGGGCTCTTGGAGGCAGAGGTGCTGGTCTATGGCTCCCCCTCCCCCTCCCTCTCCTCTACAACGAGGGAGCCAGGAGCTACAGCAGTGGGGAAAAGGCCATGTCCTCCACAAGGGAGAAGTGTTGGGCATCCACAACAATAATCTCATCAGTGAGGCAAGTGAGTACTTCCTGAGTCCTCCCCCTTGCCCTTTTGGGTGGCACTGGCACTGACCATGGGAGCATGACCTCTTGGAGGATGACTTGCCTTGGGGTCTCAACCATGGCACTCAGTCCACAGAGAGCCTTTCTTGGAGGGGCCTCCTGCTCCCCCTCCCCTTATCCCTGCTGACAAGGAGTGGGACTCTTCCACTTCCCACTGCCCTCTGATCCTTCTTCCTGTGGCACCAAAATGGGGTGCACCCTTCACAGGTGCCTGCAGAGAAAGGAGGAAAACAGGCATTCAGTGTTTGGGCCCCTGTGTGCATAGGCATGGCACACCTGGCACCCAGCCACGCAGTGGTCAGTGAGGAGGGTGCAGAAATGTTTAACAGGTTGAACTGGAAATGGAACCCTGTGATTTGAGCAGGTGGGACTAGGCACAACGGCTTTCTCTGGCACTGGGCTGGGAGGTGCCTGAGGGGGGTGTACTTAGAGCAGCAGGGAGTGTGGCAGTCAGGAGGTGGGAGAAGATGCTTCTGTTCCCTGCTGTCAGGGAATTTCTCTCTGGAGAGTTCTGGCAGATGTTGCTAATGCCTCTGTTTCCTCTTGGACAGAACAGGGGAAGAAGGCTCTGAGACCCTAGTGATGTTCTGCTGGTGCTGGACTCTGGGGGTGGGGGGGTGGATTTCATGCCCAGGGACAGCAACTTCTCTGTGGGGGTAGGGCTTCTTTCTCCACCCCCCTAATGAGCGCCCCTTCCACCCACTTTCACTGTCATGGTGCTTACTGAGCTCCTGTGCTCAGAAAGAGTGTAGGAACAAAATACCAGTTCAATCCCTGATTCCAGAAGCTTCTCAAACCTTAACAGCACACAACAGCACACAATCTTAACAGATCACCAGTGTGATTGATATCGAAAGTATATAAATTATTATTGAAATGGTCTACAGAAGAAGAAGTAGTAAAGTCTCAAATGGGCAATCAATGTGAATAGAGAAATACAAATGGATACGTGGGAGCACCTTTGGAAGAACTCGATGAAAATTTCAACTTGTCAGAGTATCAAAGAGAAGTGTTTTAAGATGATGTATAGGTGGTATATGACTCCGAAAAAACTGGCTAGGATGAGTAAGAAAATGTCGGATAGATGTTGGAAATGTAAAAAACATTAAGGTTCTTTTTTTCACATCTGGTGGACTTGTGAAAAAGCGAAAAAAATTTGGATGATGATACAACAAGAAATCTCCAAAATTTTGGGTTATGGCTTTAAAAAAACTACAGACTTTTTTGCTTGGATTACAATTAGAAAAATTTCCAAAGGAAGACAGGACATTAATTTGGTACTTGCTCTCAGCTGCTAGGACATTGTATGCGCAGCTGTGGAAACAAGGAAAAATACCAGAGAAATGGGACTGGATTATGAAAGTTTTATCGTGGAGTGAGATGGACAAATTAATTAGAACTTTAAGGGACTATGATCTAGATATATTCAAAAAGGAGTGGAAGAAATTTAAAGGATATATGGAGAAAGAGTGGAATGTAAAAAGACATTGGACAATTTTTTAGTATTGATGAGGGAAAAAAAAATATTGAACTTTGATTAGTTACTGGTACCTTTAGTATTGAACTTAAATATATAACTTCGGGGAAGTCAAACAAGGGAGGGAGGGGGGATTGAAATATCATATGGGTTAGTACAGGAAATTTATAATTAAGTTTTGTAACCATATGTTATCAATAAATTGTTAAAACACCAGTGTGTAGTGGGGGGAGGATTATAAAGGCACCCAATAGCTTCTCGTGAGCACAGGAACAAGATGCCAATCCAATCTGATTTGAGAAACCACCCAAACCCCAATAGCAGACATCAGTCAAGATCACTAGCAGGAGTGGGGGAGGAATATAAAAGCACCCAATAGCTAAATCACAGATATCTGGTTCCAGAAAACTCCCCAGGCCCTCATAGCAGAAGAGCAGAACAAATCACCAGCAAGGGGGTGGAGACAGAAAGGCAAAGCTAAGTTCCTGTGCTCAGTGTGAACACAGGAAGAGGAGACCAAGATTCCTGGTTCCAGAAAACAAAACCCCTATAGCAGAAAGCAGAGGAGATCCAGGAGAGGCCCAATAGCTAAGCCCCTGTGCTGAAAGTCAAAGCCCACTGAAGTTCCCTGTACTCTAACCCCAAACACCAGCAACAGAGAGCAGATCAAGCAAACAGAAAACAAAGCAATGAATCAACTGTGTTTGCTCCACCCTTCTCTTTTGCTTTACCAGCCAACAAAAGAAAGGGAGAGAGCGCAACTCAAATACAGCCTCCTGAGGTCATGGACAGAATGGAAACTCTGTTATTGGCGGTCAGCAGTGCCTATTAAGCTTTAGAAGGTTCCTACTGGTGTTTCCAAGACTGGAGAAATCTGCCCCAACTGTTGCCTTGGAGTTTTGTAAATGGTTTAATTGATCTGCACCAGTCTGTCTCCACTAAAGCCACCACAGACCACGCTAAAAAAATTGTGAAAATTCATGATGGCAGAGCTTCCATGGACCTTGCTTCAAGGACCACAGACTACTCAAAATGCGTGACAAATTTTGGTCCATGCACTGGTTTGTGCCCATGCCTACTAAGTTTGTCAAAGTAATTGCTCCTTCAAGCTCAGTCAGGAAGTGCCAAAATCTTTTAGCCATTCTTTGCATTTTGCCATTTCTTGTTTTCTTACCAGTTTCTCAAATCTTAGAAAAAAATAAATATTTAAAGAACTGTCCATTCTCAACTTTTCTTAAGTTCATGCAGGAAGTCTGCACTTATAGACATAAACAAAGCCACAGTTCTGTCAGGTACAAAAAACACAAGTCTTGTCATAATGGTGGCTATGTGCCATTATAGCACATTTGGCATTTCACCAGCCTAAAAGGTCCCATAATGCTCTTCAGTTCCACAGTGCTTTTGATAAGCTGCAAACATTTTACTTGCAGAAAACATGGTATCAAAGTCTTCCATGAAATGTCCCATTATGACATGGCCCTCTCCCAGAAGTGACTTCAGAAAGTGGTCATCTGCTTCAATTCAGTGCCTCATTGTTCATATCTAAATTAGGGAGGCCATCTGCGGATGTCAAAAAAAAGGGAGGGGACAAAAGAGGGGGGGGGGAAGACAAAATCTACATATGCACTCAGAGATGCAAATTTACATATAATTACTATCATTTAAACAGAAATACAATTTACCATAGTGTTAGGCCAACTCTGTCTGGGACCACTCCTTGACTCAATGACAATTATCCAAAAAGTTGCTTTAGCAGAAAAAAGCAAAAACAAAATATGGGTTATTTTGCCGGACAGATGGAGAACCCAGACATTTCAGAAGAAGAAGAAGAAGATATTGGATTTATATCCCGCCCTCCACTCCGAAGAGTCTCAGAGCGGCTCACAATCTCCTTTACCTTCCTCCCCCACAACAGACACCCTGTGAGGTGGGTGGGGCTGGAGAGGGCTCTCACAGCAGCTGCCCTTTCAAGGACAACTTCTGCCAGAGCTATGGCTGACCCAAGGCCATTCCAGCAGGATTTCAGAGGATGAACCTCGAAAAATGGCACTGTCCTCGGAGGCAGGGGGGACCAATTAGTCACCAATGCTTCCAACATGGCTCTTTAATGATAAATATTAGGAGAAAGTCATTCAGTGTTATATGCAGGGCTTTTTTTTGTAGCAGCAACTCTTTTGCATATTAGGGCACACATCCCTGACGTAGCCAATTCTCCAAGAGCTTACAGGGCTCTTAGTGCAGGGCCTACTGTAAGCTCCAGGAGGATTGGCTATATCGGGGGGGGGGGGGGGTGCAGCCTAATATGCAAAGAAGTTCCTGCTACAAAAAAAGCCCTGGTTACCTCATAATGTTTCAACAATAGAAACAACTTTCTCCCTAATCCTGGGAAAATCCACATATATGTTTTAAGCACAACCAACAATTGGTTTTTCATGCATTCAGCCATGCTCTGAGCAACCAGAGATTTAGGAAACAGTTGTCCTGAAGATAAGAAGAAGAAGAATAAGATATTGGATTTATATCCCGCCCTCCACTCCGAAGAGTCTCAGAGCGGCTCACAATCTCCTTTCCCTTCCTCCCCCACAACAGACACCCTGTGAGGTGGGTGGGGCTGGAGAGGGCTCTCACAGCAGCTGCCCTTTCAAGGACAACCTCTGCCAGAGCTATGGCTGACCCAAGGCCATGCTAGCAGGTGCAAGTGGAGGAGTGGGGAATCAAACCCGGTTCTCCCGGATAAGAGTCCGCACACTTAACCACTACACCAAACTGGATACCAGATACCTTTTTACTGAAGAATCATACTAAAGCCAGCAGGACTGTTACCAAGTAACTGGATTGTGATGCAGCTGCTAGCTTGTATTCTACCGTTTCTTCTTTGTAGCAGAAGGGCTCTTCTTTTATCAGAAGAGAGGAGCCATATCTTCCCATTTCCTACTTAGGGTTGCCAATTCAGAGTTGGGAAATACCTGGAGATTTGGTGGGATGGACCCTGGGGAGGATGGAGTTTGGGGAGCGGAAGGACCTCAGCAGGCTATAATGCCATAAAGCCCACCCTTCAAAGCAGCCATTTTCTACAGGGGAACCTATTTGATCAACTTAAATAGTGGGAGATCTCCTGGTGCTACCTGGAGGTTGGCTGTCAAGAAATTAAGGCCCCAAGACATAAGTCTTGGCAGAATCAGTGTTGTGATATCTTAACCCTGGTGAGTCTTTGTTGCGTTAGTGTTACCCCTATGTCAATTCCTGGGTTAAGGGTGACCACCTAGCTAAGTAGCAACAACTGGTGCTGTCCAAAACCCATTGACAGTACACCATCTAGCCAGCCAGAGTGACAGCTTAGATCAGGAAGATCTAGATCCTGGGGGCTGAATTGCATGCCAGCTGCTATTGGCTAATGGCTATTTGGGTGACAGCTAGCCAAAGATAAATAAACTAGGAACTGGCACAATAAAGGACACGTTAGAAGAAACCAGAATCTTCAGGAACGAGACAACCTCTGATGTAAGAGTGCCTCCAAGAAGGATGTTGTCAAGAGTCACTCCATTTTGTTCCTCTTGTCATATGTATCCAATCTATACAGTGCTATGTTTGTGCTTTGCTTTGCTATGCTGCCTTTGAAGCATCCTGCTGCTTGCAGCTTATCTAGTGGCATGTCTGGCAACTGGCTAGTTACTACGCAACCAAGGTCAAAGAGCTGGAGGAGATGCAACCCAAGAACTGATAAGACCACCTGGGGTGATGAGAGTTTAATAAAGAACCTGCGCAAACCCCTGCTTTAGCTTGGCGCATTTCGGCTTGCATTATAACAGTCAGGGAAAAGGTTTATAAGCACTAGGAACTAGCGGAAAGGTCAGTTCCAACAACATGTGTGTATGCCCATGATGCTGGAATAAAGATCTTGAACTATACTTGTCTTTTCCTTGCCTCTGGGTCTGACATTTTGTCGGAACTGACCTTCCCAGCAGCTCCTAGTGCTTATAAACCTTTGCCCTGACCGTTCAAGAGTCCTATGTGTTTGAGCAGATGGACAGGAGCCCAATGAAGGGGAAGCCATGTAGTATGGGGGCGGAAGTATGCGCCCTAGGGGTGGGGGAACATTGGGAGCCCCACACTTTCATTATAACTCTGGCTGCCAAATTCCAAGCCATCCTCAGCCTGGAATGGCTAGCCAATCACGATCCGCTTGTCCAATGAAGTGGGAGTTCTATCTACTTCCTGGACCTGGTATGCGAGAGCCACGGGTGGAATAAGAAGTGGGGACCACACACCCCTCCCCAGTTGGAAAAGCTTTGTGTCACCAAGGTTGAAGTGCCCAGCTTACCCCCTGAATACTAAGATCTGCAAAAGATGTTTGATGCCCAGGAGGCGGATGAGCTACCCCCACACAGACCCGCTGACTGTGCCATTGAACTGGTGGAGGGGGAGCCATTGCCCAAAGCTAAACTGTACTCGATGAGTTGGGGGGAGAGGGAGGAGTTGCAAAGGTTCCTGGAACTTAACCTACGCAGAGGGTTCATAAGACCCGCCAAGTCTCCCCATGTGGCCCCGGTGCTATTCAGAAAGAAAAAGGACAGCAGTTTACGGCTACGCACTGACTTTTGTGGCTTGAACGCGATTTCCATGAGTAATGCATATCCTCTTTCCCTTATATGGGACCTCCTAGGGGAAGTGTCTCAAGGGAAAATCTTCACCAAGCTTGATCTCCAAGATGCTTATTTCCGGGTGCACATCAAGGAAGGGGATGAATGGAAAACTGCCTTTAACACACCACTGGGTCAATATGAATATGTATTCATGCCGTTCAGTCTCAAGGGGGCCTTGGGAGTATTCATGAACTTAATCAATGAAGTGTTGCACAAGTACCTGTATAAAGGCATGGTCTGTTATCTGGATGATGTTTTGATATATTCTCAAGACCTGCCCTCACATATCTGCTTACTGAGGGAGGTCCTACAGACCCTGTATGAACACAAACTGTTTGCCAAACTATCCAAGTGTGAATTCCATAAAACAGAACTCGACTTCTTGGGGTACCACATCTCCACGGTGGGGCTGGGGATGGACCCGAATAAAATACAAGCTGAGGTGGATTGGGAACCCCCTCGAACCCACAAACAGCTCCAGAGTTTCCTGGGGTTCGCAAATTTCTATAGGGGGTTCATCAACAACTTTGCTGAGGTCACCTTAACCCTCACAGAACTATTGAAAACCAAGGGGAAGGGGCTGCAAGCCTTAAAGGGCAGCTCCGGCCTCCAGTGGACGGGAGAGTGTCAAAAAGCATGAAAACTCAGTTTACGTCCAAACCCTGCCTAATACACCCCGACAAGAACAAAAGGTTTGTGGTCCAATGTGATGTGAGCGACATCGCCCACTCAACTGTATTGCTCCAGGAAGGGCCAGATGACCAGCTGCACCCTTGCACGTACTTGTCCCAGAAATTCAGCCCAACCAAACGCAACTGGCCAGTGTGGGACAAGGACGCCTCCGCCATAAAGCTTGCCCTAGAAAAATGGAGGCACTACCTAGAGGGGGCAAGGGAGCCATTCGAACTTTGGATGGACCATAAAAATCTGGCCACTCTTATCGCCACCCGAAACCTCAACAACAAACAAGTGCGGTGGGTGGGGTTATTCCGGCAGTTCAATTTCAAGCTGGGTCATATCCCCAGGAAACTATCTACGTGCCCCCCCCCTTACACAAGCAAGTGATCCAAAGGTCACACAACTCCAAGCTGGGGGGGGGGGGCATTTCGGTTTTGTTAAGACAGTGCATCTGATTCAAAGACAATTTTGGTGGCCGGGACTGAGGAAAGATGTAGGGGAGTATACAATGGGATACCCTACCTGCATCATGACAAAGAAGGGGGGGGGCCTTCCACCAGGACATTTACAACCCCTTCCCCCCGCTTCACGCCCCTGGGAATGTATATCCATAGACTTTATAACTGATCTGCCCCCCCCCCCCTATGGGGAAAACCGTGATTTGGGTCATTGTGGACACCTTTTCTAAACAGGCTCACTTCATACCCTGCAAACAACTCCCCACAGCCAAGCAACTAGTCCAATTGTTTATCCAGCACATCTTCCAGCTACACGCTTTTCCCACTAAGGTGATTTCTGACTGTGGACCACAATTTGTTGCCAAATTCTGGTCACACCTGTGCGAATTGGCAGGGATAGAACAGGGGCTCAGTTCTGCCAACCATCCACAGACAGATGGTCAGACGGAATGCACCAACGCCTTTAACACACCACTTGGTGTGTTAAATGCACCAACGCCTTTAACACACCAACGCGGTGCTCGAGCAATTCTTACACTGTTATACATCCTTCCAGCAGGACAACTGGGTGGCCCTGCTGCCCTTTGCAGAGTATGCTTACAACAACAGCGTGCATAGTGCCTCCAAAGTAAGCCCCTTCCAGTTTTAAGAGTTTTATTAGTTTCAAGAAATTAGGAATAAAGAATGAGGAGAATAGAAAATAAAAGTACATATTAATCTTTTTCTGTATAGAAAAAACTTTCAAAGAATACAAGTCTGCATTTCTTTCACCTTCTTTTGAAACGTATATTTTGTCGATCGTTTTTTAAAATTCTTTTCAGCTTCTCCAGCTTGTTACATTAGTTTTTAAAAATTGTCAGTTCTTTCTTTTTCTTGGCACTATATCTAATTGCAAGGCCCCTAAAATAGGCTTTAGCAGAATCCCAAACCACTTGCATCTTTACATCTTGCGTTATATTTTGCTTAAAGAAGGACTCCATTTCAGCCTTAGATTTCTTAAGAAACTCTTCATCTTTCAAAACTGAGGTGTTTAACCTCCATGATCATCTCGTTTGTGTACCTTTGAACTTTATAATTACAGGGCCATGATCTGAAATGACTCTTGTTTGAATTTCTGTCTCAATTAAATCTTTAACCAGATTTATAGAAAGCTAACACATATCAATTCTTGACCAAGTTTGGTGGCTATGGGAATAGTAGGTAAAGTCTTTAGAATTTGGATATCTTGTTCTCCATACGTCAACCAGATCCAATTCTTCTGCTAGTTTCCAAAAACTTATTGGCAATTGAGGGCTTTTGCTTTTCATCTGTTTGTGCGTTTTTTTGTCCATTTGTCTATCAGAGATTGCATTAAAATCTCCTATCAAGCAGTATTCTGCATATTCCAAATTTGATAATTTAAAATGTAGGTCTTGAAAAAATTTCTCCTGTTGATCATTTGGTGCATAAATATTTGCCAATATTTTTTTTTTTATTATCCACTATAATTTTCACTAATAGAATTATTCCATTTTCAGAAGCGTACTGCAGTTGTGGGTTAAATTTATCCTTAATATACATTGCCATTCCCCTTTTTCTTTTATTCTTGTCTGTTGCTGTAAATAGGCTACCAAATTTCTTATTTTTCAAAAGATGTTGATCGTTAGTCAAGATATGGGTTTCTTGCAAACAGATTATATCCATTTCTAATTTTGTCAAATATCTGAAAGTCTTTCTCCTTTTGACAGGAGAGTTGAGTCCATTCACATTAAGAGAGACTATTGAAGCCATTGTGGGTTTTTCTTATCACTATCTTTTTTATCTTTTTTTGGTATGCTGCCTTGTCCTATATCTCCATAGTTCATTTGGATTCTCTTCACCAGAAACTTCTTGCTCTTCTTCATCATCTTTCTTTTTCTTGTCCTCTTTTTCCTTCACTCTGTCCAAAACATTCTGAGCTTTAAAAATGGAATTTATCCTGTACCTATTCTCCTGATAAGTAAAAAGAAGGCCTTCCGGCAATAGCCATGTGTAGGGTATTTCATTTCCTCTCAGAAAAACTGTTAGCGGTTGGTATTCTCTCCTCTTTTGTCTCACTGGCCAAGCTACCTCTGTTAAAATTTTCACCATGTTTCCAGCTATCATCTCTTGCTTGCTTCGAAATATCCTCTCTGGTCTTCTTTCTTGTTAGTTTCAAATGCACTTTGCTAGGTAATTTGTTCCATCTTGTATCACTTGATGGCACTCGTCTTATGTGATCAAACTCTTCTTCCATCCTTTGAGGAGTCACCTGTAGAATTTCAGCCAAGGCTTCACTTAGTATTTTCTGTAAATCTTCAGTTTTCTCTTCTGGTATGTTTTGAAACCTCAACATATAGGCAGCTTTCTCCACTTCCAACTGCAAGCGTCTAGATTCATGTATGTTCTGTTCTTTTTCCAGATGTTCCACCTTTTGTATATTCTCTGTCACCTGGACATCTAATACTTTTAAGGCTTTGTTGGTCTCTGCTGTCTGCTTGCTATTCTCCAAAAGCTCTTGTTTGATCTCTGCCATCTGTTCACCAATATTTTCTACTTTACTAGTCAGTTGTGCAATGGCAGTCAGTAAGGTATTTTGCTTCTCTTTCATGTCTCCTTGCATAGTTGTAAATTTCTAGGTGCTAGGTGAAGGTATTGGTGGCTTTCCTTCTCGATTTTCTTTTTTTCTTTACTGTTTCTTTAAAACCAATCGCAGCTTTATTTTCCATTCTTATTAAATTAAATACACTCACAGCCACCTGATGTATGTGCTGCCTCTTCAAAATTTGTTTTGGAACACAGTAATCCTGTTTATAACAGATAAGCTAAACTCTGCCAGACAGTGTCCTTATTATTAGGGTTTGTAGAATCTTTTGGGCTCAAGTGCCGTGTTCTACTGAAGAAAGTATTTCTTCCAGACATTTCGTTCTCAGCTGCAGAGAACATCCTCAGTGGCGTTGCAGCCGGAGCAGGCGCTCTGACCTTCTTGGCTGCTGTGCATTGAGTGAGTGTCCTTATTATGAAATAGTTTTGTAAGGAAAACAGCCTTCTAGTTTCTATCAACAGTGTGTCATACCCCAAACAATAGTCTAACTGATAGCAAAGACTTTTTAGAAAAACACAGCTAATACCACCAAACCACAACAATTCAGTTCGCTACAACAAACACACTTCACTATAGCCAGTCCTCTGCCAATGGAAGCGTACTTGCAGTCCAAGTCACTGTCAGGTCTTTCAGCAGCTTCAGAGTATAAATTTATAATCCAGGGCTGAATGCCCTATTTGTAATCCCAAAAATAAGATCAAAGGTTAAAAATTAAACCAGTAATCCAAGGGGAAGGTAAAACCAAACAGTCCCAGCAAAAAAGGAGGAAAAAACAGCAAAAATATAAAAAGACTCCAACTTTGATGGGCAAAAAAAAAAAAAGGAAAATTAAAAATTAAATCCAAGACCAAAGATATTCAAACCATAACAAAAATATTCAAATAAAAAATTAAGAAGAAAGAAAAAAAACCAACAAAAAGGTTATATCCATAAGATCCAACAGCAAGGAATTATAATCCACTTTAAAAATGGTACAGATGTTCTTTCAACCAAGAATTCTTTTATGTTTTATAGATTAATATACAATACCCACTAGAGTTTAAGAGTCAAATTGGGGCTCATATAAGTTTATTCCGAGCCCTTCAATTTAGGCTGCAAATTACTTTTTAAGCCAACTGCCCTTCACATCCACATATGTTTATACACAACTTTTTCCAAAGTCAAATAAGTTTAAAACAGCTTAATTAAGTTCAGCCATCAAGTCTCTTCTGTATCTAGAAATTGGTGTGCTTCTCCTCATGCAAGTATTATAAGATCACCAAAATAGCAGAAACTTTTGAAAGCCTTGAAGGAGAGGGAGACAGCCCCCCCCCCCCCCGCTCTCTCTAATTTTTGCCTCCACTTGAGTTCTGCTTCCACCTCAGTTCTCCCTTTTCCTGCTTGTCAGTGAAGATGCCTTAAAAGTCAGTATAAGAAAGAAAAGACACTTACAGTTCTAATAATAGTGATGCAGCTTGTGTTGCTAGTGAAGAATCTCTTAAGTCAGAATGGGGAAAAAGAAGCCGGCAGTCGACCCTCTGGCCATTTAAAAATGGTGATCAGAGCAGCAAGGCTAGAAGCGAGCGGGATCGGTGTGCAGCCTCCTCCGCTGCATTCCCTGTTCGACCACTCGAGCTCCCTGCCTTCTGGGACCCTTTCTGGGTCCCAGAGTCGAGTCCCCCTTCATGGGTGACCCCTCGGATGCCCGATTTAGAAGCAGCTCAGGACACGCCGGTTCGAGCCACTTCTACCATCGCGTTGCCAAAACCACAAGTCAAAGTAAACCCCTTCCAAGCAGTGTATGGATAAGAAAGCAAGCCGTTTTTGGAGCTTGCCACCCCCATCAGCTCCCGCGGACTTTGCCGAATGGAAAGGTATAGCGGGGGGCTGGGCAGTTATCAGCCAACAACTGCAGAGGGCACAAGAAGCCTACAAGACTCAATATAATTAAAAAAACCAGTCTGAACTTTGGGATTTAGCAGTGGGAGACAATCAAGCACTTACCCAATGTGCCCTCTATACTTGTCTTTTCCTTGCCTCTGGGTCTGACAGACGTTGGAGAGAGGCAATTTGTTCCAGTGTACTCAAGGGACAAGGAGCCAAGTTTCTTCATTCGAAGGTCTGTGCAATTTGCCTTGGAACTCCTCACTTACTCCCACCAAGCTGTGCAGCTGCAAAAATACTCCTCTTAGGAGCAGCCTTTTGAGCAAGCAGGTATTGTGCCTAGTGTAGCCCAGGCTAGCCTAGACAGGTTTATTGTTTTGTGTGTTGTCTGTATTTTGTTTGTGCACCTATTCCTGTTCTTTTAACCCTAAACCATTTTCTGTAAACAAATGCTGTTTTTATATTTTAATTGGAACCTCTCCTTTGGTCCTTAAGTACTGGCAGGAAGTAGCTACCGGACACTGATTATATCACCAAACAAAAAGAAACCAGTCACTTAGTTTCTTTAATGCAACCCAGTTTTATTTAATCTTTTGCAAGTTGGTCTGGGGATAAATTAGGCAACCCTCCAGGACTGGGGAAAGTCCTGTTTCTATATCAGTAGCTGCTGGGGTTCAGCCGTGGCAGCAAATAGCTTAATAATTTAATATAATGACAGCAGCTGCTTGATATTTTCACACTGGCATCCCTACTACTGTAGACCCATACTTCCCCCTTATGCTCTTCATGATGGTTCATAGGTCTGCCAGTAAAAACATTTGGAGTGATCAGTGGATTCTCAGGTATTTTATTTTTTTATTTTTTTATTTATCTATGACTTGTATCTCGCCCTTCCCACAAGTGGCTCAGGGCGGCTTCCAGCAATTAATCAACATAAAAATTAAACAATATTTAAATATATAAACCATTAAACATTTAAACAGTTAAAACCTTAAAAACCAGTAAATGTTCCAAATACATATAAAACATATAAAACAGAAGTCTGGCAAGCTACATTGAGTTCTCATCTTAGCTAGGTGTAGGCTAGCCGGAAGAGGGTCGTCTTACAGGCCCTGCGGAACTGGACAAGGTCCCGCAGGGCCCTCACCTCCTCCAGCAGCTGATTCCACCAATGTAGGGGCCATAACGGAGAAAGCCCTTTCTCTGGTGGATTTCAAGCGGGCTTCTTTTGGCCCAGGGATAGTGAGGAGATTTTGTGTTCCCGACCTCAGTACTCTCTGGGGAACATGTGGGGAGAGATGGTCCTTCAGGTAGGCAGGTCCCAGGCCATATAGGGCTTTAAAGGTAATAACCAGCACCTTGTACCGGACTCGGTATATCACTGGAAGCCAGTGCAGGGTACGAAGACCCGGCCGAATGTGTCCCCACTTTGGGAGACCCAATAACAGCCGGGCCGCGGCATTCTGCATTAGCTGCAATTTCCGAGTTCAGGACAGGGGCAGCCTGTAACCCCCCGCCTAAATTTACAGTTACAGGTAACCCCCCGCCTAAATTTACAGGACAAATCCCACATAGGTCTGTCAGCAGATCTCTGGCAGATGCCCCTCAGACCATTCACTAAGTTATTAAGTGCTTTTTTGACCACTTTTTTCGGGGGGGGGCTGTATTGGACATGGTAAAGATCTGCTGTAAAGTGCTGGCATCAGACAAGTTTATTTCAATAGGATTTTCCATAATGAAGATGCCAAAGTTGAAAATGTTCAAAATATAATGATATTTACATAGTAATTTCAGTAATAGTGGATTCTAGGCTAACAGGAACCACAGAGAATCGTCTTTTCATTTGGTACTCTACCATTTGTGCATCTATTTGTTTACTCCATTTATACTCCACTTTTCTCCTCAAATGGGACCCATGGTGGCTTATAGCATTGTTCTCCCCTCCTTCTCACAACAATCACCCTCTGAGGGTGTGTGACTGGCTCAAAGTCACCCAGAAAGCTTCTCATTTCATTTTATTTCATTTTATTCGATTTATATCCCGCCCTACCCCACCGAAGCGGGCTCAGGGCGGCTCTGTGGCAGAGCAGGGATTCAAACAAGGACTCTAAAATCATACTCTGACCAGTACACTACAGTGGCTGTCCCCAAAAAGCATAAGTACTGTGCTTTCTTGATAAACAAGAATGTTATTATATGAACATATGAAGCTGCCTTATACTGAATCAGACCCTTGGTCCATCAAAGTCAGTATTGTCTTCTCAGACTGGCAGCGGCTCTCCAGGGTCTCAAGCTGAGGTTTTTCACACCTATTTGCCTGGACCCTTTTTTGGAGATGCCAGGGATTGAACCTGGGACCTTCTGCTTCCCAAGCAGATGCTCTACCACTGAGCCACCGTCCCTCCCCGAATAATAATACTTTTATTCCACTCTTCCTCTAAGCAGCTCAGTGCAGTACATATTGTTCTTTCATCCTCCCTGTATCCTCACAACAGCCCTGTAAGAGAAGTTATTCCCACTGACTTTCAGGCAATGTGGAAATACAGACCTGAGCCTCTAAGGTCCTAGTCCAGTACTCAGACTACATTGGCTCTCATTTAGTCAATGAATGTTGATTATTAATTAAATGCGATTTTCAGCATACATTTGTATATTTCCAAAATGTAGGAAAATGTAGCGTGTTATCATACCACTGATGGAACTTTCTATTGTTCACAGAGCCTTTCCCATAATAGAGACTTCAAGCTGCCAGTCTGTACCACAGGAATACACTGCTGTTAACTGGATAGAGTGGTAGGATGCAAACAATATACAATAGATAGTCACAAATTTCATCTAGGATTGTCATCATTCCCATATAAACATTGACATTCACCATATTAAACTAACACCGAGAATTTAAAAAGAAATCCACAATTGTCTGCTAAGTACAAAAAGGAATGATAACATAATATGCAGATTAATTCAAATCCCTTCACTTTAATATAATATCCATGCTAAGAAGTATTATAAAGCTATCAAAGCCAGTCTTTGATCTTTGTCTTTATACCGGAGACAAACGGAAGAAAACAATCTTTTAAAAAGATATTAAACAAATCAAATTATCTCAAATGAGATATTTGAAAACTCAGATAGATCCCATAGAAATTAATCCTACTACATGATGGTAAATCAGTTCCAAATAAGCTGTGAAAATGCAATGAATCCATTAAGCATACAATGATGACTCCAAAACAATTCTTCTCAACTCTAGATACACTAAAGAAAGTCAGATGCATTTCTGCTTTTGTGATCTTCAGCAGCTATCTCATAACATGTGCAGAGCCTCAGTTAATCCTTTTGAAGACCATAGCTTGGACCCTGCTGACCATTTCCAGGAATGAAACAATTTCCATCCAAAAACCACAACCTTCTTGCCTTGTCCCTCCCACTGGAGCCCCAGAAATGTTTTCCTGGAGGACAGATACCCCTTCCTGCATCAGCGTTTGTGGGGTACTTTTGGGCCACAGCAAAAGGCATAGGAGTAACTTTCTATGGGCAGAAATTGTTCCCCCTGAAGAAACATTCCACTGGATCCAAGGCAGTATTTCTGAAAAATCAAGAACAGGCTCCCAGAAAATATTAGAGACCAAATCCAAGATTCCAATAGTTTGAAAGCATGCTCCCAGTGAAGTGAGCTAGTGAATATATTACAGTAAAGTAACATGATTTTTGTTATCAACCCTTGTTATATTCAGAGCTCAGCAAGGACTTGGAGCAAAAGGACATCTCATTTTAATCTCCCCCAACTATTTCCTTTTTCAATTTCCTCAAATCCCCAACAAATGTCTCCCCTCATATCACTTTTTCCCTTCCAACCCAGCAACCATTCTGTTTTATCTGCCTCCCCTCATATCCAGTTTTCCCTCCTTTCCTCCATCTGGCAGCCTCTGTTGTCAAGTCGGCAGATTCAATAACAAGTCTTTGTTGAAACAAAATAACTAGTTTATTGATATCGTTGTTCTCGACTACGTTGAGTTTGAAAGACTAAAGATCAGACAGTAGAATACAATCATATAAGGTATACTTCAAAGGGATTCTTGAGGGAGGGGTACTATGCAGGGTACATTCACACACTGATGTTACTACTTCGTTCTCAGGCCTGTTTTGGCCTTGAGCGTCTCTGGCTCCAACCTCCCCCGGTGCCAGGCCTGAGAAGGCTCAGATAAACCGTTCACATATTCCCATTTCAAAACAATACTACATAACAAAGAAAAGGAGGGGGGTAAGGAGAGCTCAAGCTAGCAGCAATGGAATACAGTTTGGCTTTACCCAGGGTGCTTCTCTCCTGAGCCAATGTTAGGCACAGACTTGACCAGAGTTTTAAGCAGACTTGACATCTGTGGAAAAGAGTACCTTACTTTTCCCTGTATCACCTCACCGCAATATTTCTGTCATCCTGGCAATGCACCTAGCCTCACTTTTCCCTGCTTCATTCTCTCCTTCCCACCCACCCACCAACCAACCTACCTTTTATCTGTGCCCCCATCTTGAGCTATATCTATTCTTTCTTTACTTTATTTACACCCCACCTTTCTCCCCATTGGGAACCCAAAACAGCTAACCTTACATCCTTCTCCTCGCCTCCATTTTATTTTCACAACAACCTTGTCAAGTAGGTTAGGCTTTTATGGGGTGGCTGCTATTGATGCCCGTAGAAAGTGACTCCTATGCCATTTGCTGTGGCCCACCGTTTGTGTGGTAGCAAATGCCTTGTGACTGCTTCTGGGCCCAGCCCCAATGCACGCTTCCTCAAAGGCCAAAATAACCCTGGAAAGGTCCCTGCCCCTCCTCTCTGCCTTTTACTGACAGAAACCAATGCTTGAAAGTTCACAGTACTGTTGTGATTGCCTGGCAATGGCCACTGAGGGCATTTGGTTCTTAGAAGCAAGAAGTGTTGCTTCTATCATTGCAGGAGGGGTTAATACACCAATCTGTGTGCATGTCTTCGATTTCAGACTTTTCTGCAAACCTTAGACTTTTCTCAGGTTTCTAGAAAGATCTGTCATATCTGTTCATGGTGCCGGTCTCCACATTTAAGTAACCACGGATGGGGACAAGTTCAGAATTAGATACAAAAGCATGGGTCCAGCAAAGATTTGCTGGGGTCATCTCACCCACCCCTCCTCTTTCCTTCTTCACTTTCCTGAAAACCCCCATGGCCTCTCCATTTCTCCTGCTTCTTTGTCTCCTTCCACCAATCAGCCAACCTATCTTTATCTGCCCTCTTGTATTCAGCTTTCCTGCCATCCCTCCCTTACAGCCTTTACCCAAGAAAACTACAGTCCAGTTTTACAGTTCCTGCCACCATGCTGGACCCAGTTGTGCAGTGGGGAACCCAAACAGACACTATTTCCCCTGCCCTTCCTCTCCCCTTTCCCTTTTCCCTTCTTTCCTTCTAACCCAGCAACTCTCATATCCCCATCTTTCCCTGTTTTCTTCTCTCATTCCCACCTACAAACAATCCTGACTTTTATTTTCCCTTCATTTTTAGATCTACTTATTATATACTAGGAATAAGGCCTATTTTGTGAGGGAAAATACAACCAGCTCTAGAAAGAGGCTCTGGGTGAGTGCCCTCCCACCCTTGCTGTCTTCCCACTCACCCAAGTGAAGGCACTCACTCCACCCCACACTTGGTGTCTTCCCATACCCCTCCAACTACCACCTACCCCCAAACCACCTCTTCCTCTCAACTACCCTTGTACTACTCCCCCCCCCACCCGTGAGATTCACTCACCTCACCCTTACTGTCTTCCCACCCACCTCCATCCCTTCCCACTCATCCCCTTGCTGCCTTCCCACCCATCCCACAGTTGAAACAGATGCTGGCTCTCCCCCCACCTCGCATGTGTGTGTGCGTGTGTGTCCCCATGTCTGTGGTGGCTCAAAGCCCTGAAGGAAGAGAAGAAGAAGAGGAGACTGGATTTATACCCGCCTTTCACTACCTGAAGGAAGAGAGGCTTAAAATCTCCATTCCCTTCCACAGCAGACACCCTGTCAGGTAGGTGGAACTGAGAAAGCTCTAACAGAAACTGCTCTTGAGAGGAACAGCTCTGCAACAACTTGTGACTGACTCAAGGTCACATCAGCAGGTGCATGTGAAGGAGTGGGGAATCAATCCTGGTTCTCCCAGATAAGAGTCTGCGCATTTAACCACTACACCAAACTGAAAGAGGCCCAGAATGGAGATAAGGAAGAATAATTATGGGGAGTACAGGGGCGCATGACAACAGTCACACAGACAGCTCAGCATTCCTTTTGTTTGCAGTGTATTTTTGCCACCTTTTCCTGTCATATTCAGCCTTGCAGCATTTAGCATCAGCTTGAGCTTGTGGTATGACCTGGGTTGTTGTTTTTTAACCTGGCTTGATTGTGTTATGATATACCATAGAGTATGCACCTCAAGGTGACTGTTTTCTGTAGGGGAACTGATCTGATTTCAGTTTTCCATCTCCCCCTTCCTGCAGCCTCTATCCAAAAAAAGTATAGTTTTTCTTCACAGTGTGGACGAAGGTGGAGGAAAGTGACCTCAGCAGAGTGTAATGACACAGAATCCACCCTGCAAAGCAGCCATTTTCTCCAAGGAAACTGATTTCTGCCAGTTGTAATTCAGAGTGATCTCCAGCCCTCACCTGGATATTGGCAACAATGGTTCTCAAGGAGAAAATAGCTGGTTTGGATGGTGGAGTCTATGGTATTGTACCTGTTTGAGGTTCCACCCCTCCTCAACCCCCACCCTCTCCAGGCTCCACCTCTCAATCCTTGTCTGTCCTGGGGTGAGTCTGAGGGGAGGAGGGAGACAGGGAGTGACAGGAAAGAGGTGGCAGCCATGACCTCTGAGGAAACATTTCCAATGGGGCCAGGCCTTGCAGCCCAGTTGCATTACAGCAGCAGCTCCCTGGCTATTCAGTGGCCTTCAGAGGCTCTGTCTGCTTGGATGCCATCTGTCTGGGCTGTTGATGGAGTGGCAGATGTCTGTTGTCAGCAGCAGTGCAATGCCTGAGGCCACAGTACAGCAGCAGCTCTTTCAGAGGCCGGTTGACAAAGAGGACACAGAGAAGCATTATGTCTCTTAGGTAAGACTGTTTTGGTGGTTTGTTCAACATTCCTGGTGGGTGAAGGGGAGTCAGCCAATGGGAGGCTAGAGACACTGACTGAGCCATGATGCACCAATGGTTTAGGAGTGCATGGAATGCATCCCTCAGCCAATGGGAGACCTGGATTTGGCCACCCCACAGTGCTTTTAATATAGAGAGGATTTACCTCTCTACAATGGAGACCCAAAGCAGCTTACCTAATTCTCTCCTCTATTTTATAATCACACCAGCTCTGTAGGGTAGGTTAGGTTGAGAATGTGTGACTAGCCCAAAGTCACTCAGTGAGTATTTTTTTTATTTTATTTGTTTAGAGAATTTATATCCCGCCTTTCTGTTGCCAAAAGGACTACCATGACACTTAACACATTAAAGTATGCACGATAAAATCACATTTTAAAAACAACCCCTGAACAAAAAAAGTCATTAAAATAAGTAAAAACAGAGCTAAAACACATATAAAGACATAAAGACCTTGGAATCTTCAAGATGGCGGTGGCGGTAGAAGCCTTGTGCTAGGGCTCCCGCAGACCGATAACAACTCAATCATAACAGCTGTTACAATAGCTGTTACAATAGCTGTTATATAATTATAGCAACTACCAACAACAACGAGCGAACAAAACAACAACAAATTACCATAGAACCGAGGTCCAGGCGGCGGTTGTCGGCTGCTGGCAGAGTTGGAGGCGTGAGCGGCGGGCTGCAAACAGGGCCGGGACGCAGCCGCGAGCTGGCGTCCAGTGGAGGCCAGGAGGGACTGAGCCGGCGCCGGGGAGGAGAGCGCGGAGGTGCGAGGAGAGCGGAGGTGCGAGGAGAGCGGAGGCCGTGGCGGAGCTTTTGCTTGCTTCAACTTGCGGGGCTTTTGCTCGGTTTTACTGAGTGCTGGAGTGCTGGAAAGGAGCGCGGCTGTTCCGAGCCGCTGAAACATCGCTGCTGCCGGGCGACGCCGAGACTGGGAAGGAGTGGGTGCGGCCATAGGCGAGTAGCTGGAGCAGCCCTTCGCCAAGAGGATCGGGGCGCTGAACTGGCGTAACGAGGAGGGAGAGGGGTGAGTCGAGTGAGTGGGGTAGCTGTGGAGGGTGACGGAGCTGAGAGGGTGTGAGCGAGCGGAGGAGTGGACTGCCCCCCGGGACGTAGGTCTCGGCGGACACCCCGGTCTCTGTCCTCGCCCCCCCTTTCTTCCTCTTACTCTTCCTCCCTGCTCCCCTCTTGCCCCTCCCCGCTCCCGTATTCTTCTGCCCCCACCCCCCTCACCCGAGGCAGGGCCATCAGCCAAGAAGCTCTCCCACCCATGCTTCAAAAGATCATACTAAGAACAGCACCCAAAAACTGTCACTATACCAGAAAACAGCACCTGCACTTTAAAGCCGCCACGAAGCGCCGAAGACGCCTAAAACCTGGACATTCGTTTTTAAAAGATTTCACACCAACTAACAGCACTTTAAGAACTACACCCTACCTCACCTCCTTAATTTATCTTTGCTGTCTAATGAACTACTGATCACTTATTAGAATTATTAGCAATGAACTAATTTAATTTGATTAGAAATTGGATTAGAAATTTTAAATTGATTAGAAATTGGATTATTACTGTGTATTTTATGTATTTAAATGCATATTGGATTAATTAATTTAACTGATTATTTATTCATGTTAGCACTTTAAATTTTAGGAATTAGGTTTTAGTACTGTGCTAAGTAAGACTTATTTATTTACTAATCAATTAGGAAAGATTTTAGTGATCTGGATAATTAGGAACCAAGGACGGGGGTGGGCTGGGGATCTGTGCTGTTTATGTAAATTAGTCAGTTGAACTTAACAATAACCATCAAAGAATAGGCTTGGGATGACCGGTCAGGGGATTTCAGTGCTCCTGGGGAGGGGAAGATATGACGGTGGGAATGGACGGAGATATGAGAGAAGGAGACAGAGACAAAATAGTGCTCGGCCCCCTTCTAGTCTACTTCCCATCCCAACGGTGACAAGTAGGGGGACCAAGAGAATTTGCCCGCGTCCGACACTGGTGCTATGCAACGCCAGGTCTATAAATAATAAGACCGAGACCATCAAGGACTTCCTGCTTCGGCAGGATGCAGACCTGGCTTGCGTGACCGAGACCTGGGTTCAAGAGGGAGAGACAACGGCACTCTCCCAGATGACTCCCCCGGGTTACTCGGTCTTCCACCAGTCGCGGATTAGCGGGCGGGCGGGGGGGGCGGGGTGGCGGTATTCATGCGGGAGGCTTACTCCTTCCGGGCCCTCCCGGCCCCAAAGATCGATGGTGTTGAATGTGTCGGCCTTGTGTTGGATGTCGGGGAGAGGTTGGCGATCTGGCTGGTGTACCGTCCGCCTAACGCACCGGCCAGCGCCTTACCTTCCCTGATGGAGGCGGTGTCCGGCTGGGCGTTGGAGTACCCAGGGCTTCTGGTCCTGGGTGACTTCAATGTCCACGCCGATGACGCGGCGTCCACTCAGGCGATGGACCTAGTGTCTTCCATGGCGACACTGGGACTCTCCCAATTTGTTACGACTCCCACACATCAGGCTGGACACACATTAGATCTGATCTTTGCGGCCGGGATTAAAGTGAACGAAATCGCGACGGAGGCGATACCATGGTCGGATCACTTAGCCCTCAAGGCTCGTATGGAGACGCTACCACAACCCTGTAAGGGCGGAGAGCCTATTTTGGCTCGCCCGCGGAGCCTGATGGACCCGGAACGGTTCCAAACAGCTCTTCGGGATCCTTGGCCCCCTTGCGATTCCCTTGATGCCCTGGTTGATGCCTGGCAAGACCGGCTATCTGGGGCAATCAACAAGATCGCACCCCGACGTCCTCTGCGCCCTCGTTCAAGGCTGGCTCCCTGGTATACCCTGGAGCTACGCCGGTTGAAACAAGGACTCCGACGACTAGAGAGGCAGTGGCGGCGCACTCGTGGCGAAGCGGCGAGAACATCCTACAGAACGTTTATGAGGTCGTATGAGATGGCAGTCAAGACCGCGAAGAAGAAGTACTTCGCGGCCAAGATTGCGTCTGCAAATTCGCGCCCGGCACAATTGTTTAAAATAATTGGACATTTAACTACACTGCCCCAGGGCAGACCAAACGTCAGAGAATTAGAAATAGGCTGTGAGGCTTTTGCGAAATTTTTTGCAGACAAAATCACGTCGCTCCGCCAGGACCTGCCCATCACCTTAGATACAGCACATGAGCCCGAGGCCCCTTGCCTGTCTTCTGATTTAACTCTGGATCATTTCGACCCGCTCAGCCTGGAGGAAGTTGACGGAATTCTCTCCTCTGCGCGCCCCACAACTTGTGATTTGGACCCATGCCCCTCCTGGCTAATTAAATCCTGCCTGAGGGAGCTTGAATGTCCTCTACGGGACATCATAAATAGATCCCTCTCGGAGGGGCGCTTTCCATCATCCCTGAAAGAGGCTTTGGTCCGACCCCTCTTGAAAAAAAGTACAGCAGACCCGGCCGAATTGGCAAACTACCGACCGGTCTCTAATTTACCGTTTTTAGGTAAAATGATAGAGAGGGCAGTGGCGTCGCAGTTGCAGAGTTTTCTGGATGACGCTTCCATCCTAGACCCTTGCCAGTCCGGCTTTCGCCCGGGTCATGGGACGGAGACAGTACTGGTCGCCCTGGTAGATGATCTCCAACGGCATCTGGATCGGGGCGGTGTGGCGGTGCTGATGCTGTTAGATCTGTCGGCCGCGTTCGACACGGTCGACCATCGGCTACTGACCCGCCGCCTCGCCGATATAGGGGTGAGGGGGTCTGCCTTACAATGGCTCTCCTCCTTCCTCGAGGATCGGGGACAAAGGGTGGCAATTGGTGGCGAGCGGTCCCGGAGGCGCACACTGGATTGTGGAGTGCCTCAAGGCGCAGTTCTCTCACCAATATTATTCAATATCTATATGCGCCCTCTTGCCCAGATTGCCAGGAGATATGGACTTGGGTGCCACCAATATGCAGATGACACCCAACTCTATCTGCTGATGGACGGCCGGCCTGGCTGCGTCCCTGAAAATTTAGACCGGGCCTTGCAGGATATGGCAATGTGGTTGAGGGGGAGCGGGCTGAAATTGAATCCAGCGAAGACAGAAGTCCTTTGTCTGGGTTGGGGCGCCCGGGAAGGGGAAATACCTCTCCCGGTCTTCGACGGGGCGCCGCTGAAAGCGACGCACCGGGTTAGGAGTCTGGGAGTTTTACTGGAGCCTTCTTTATCAATGGAGGCCCAGATTGCAGCCACTTCCAAGTCAGCCTTTTTTCACCTGAGGCGGGCAAGGCAGTTGGCTCCCTTCCTAGAGCGCCAAGACCTGGCAACGGTACTTCACGCAACGGTCACCTCGAGACTGGATTACTGTAATGCCCTCTACATGGGGCTGCCTCTGTACCGAACCCGGAAGCTGCAGCTGGTGCAGAACGCAGCGGCCAGACTGTTGTTGGGGCTCCCTAAATGGGAGCACATACAGCCTGGGCTGCGCGAGCTGCACTGGCTGCCAGTTACATACCGGATTCGTTACAAAGTGCTGGTCATTACCTTTAAAGCCCTATATGGCCGAGGACCTGTCTACCTTAGGGACCGTCTCTCCCCATACGAACCCCAGAGAGCACTGAGGTCAGCTGGAAAAAACTTGTTGACCACCCCCGGACCGAAAGAGGTGAAGCTGCAATGCACCCGTAACCGGGCCTTCTCCTCTGCAGCCCCGAACCTATGGAACCAACTTCCAGAGGAAATGCGGGCCCTGCGGGACCTTGAACAATTCCGCAGGGCCTGCAAGACCTTCCTCTTCCGACTGGCTTTCGCTGACGAAGAAAGAAATTGCTAATGATTACCGCCATTATAAAAGCACAATTAGCATTAGCACTTTTATCAACTTAATTAAGTGATTTTAAACTTATCAGAATTTTTAATGTTTAATGTTAATGTAACCTTGTCTTTTGTATAAGGGAAATTGAATGATGTTGTTAGCCGCCCTGAGCCTGCTCCGGCGGGGAGGGCGGGATATAAATAAAATTATCTATCTATCTATCTATCTATCTATCTATCTATCTATCTATCTATCTATCTATCTATCTATCTATAAAAACAACATTGGTCCAGAAGGATCACTGAAGAAATGACAGGTTAAACAAAAATGTCCCCCCACACACACACATACCAGAGAAGAAGCCACAGAAGAGGACAGATGACTCTACCTGGGTAAAATTCATGGCAGAATTGAGATTTGAACCTGGATCTCGCAGATCCTAGTGTGAAATTTTAACCACTGCATCACATTAGCTTTTGTGTGGTGGCTGCTGTTGAACAGTAGTGAACAGACAGGCTTGGGTGAGCCACAGCCATAGAAAGCATGTGATGCAAGTTGCCTACTGCTGTTGCCAGCCTTCAGAGGCCAAAAAAAAAAGCTCTGGAAAGGGTTCTTCCCCCTCCTCCCTGCCTTTTACTGACATAAACCAAGGCTTCAACTGGCAACGCTGTGGTGGTTGCCTAGCAACAGTCACAGAAGGCATTTGAAATCCACCAGGGACAGGGCCTTTTCAGTAACAGCTCCTTACTGGTGGAACCAGCTGCCGGAAGAGGTGAGGGCCCTGCAGGACCTTGGCCAGTTCCGCAGGGCCTGTAAGACAGCCCTCTTCTGGCTAGCCTATAACTAACTGGCATTGGAAACTTTATAGAAGGTTGTAGTGTAGTATTCTGACAGATCGCTGTTTTATTTGTTTTATTATTTTACTGTTTTAATTGTTGTAAATCGATGTATTTTTAAAACCAAAATGTTAGATCTTATGTTGTGAGCCGCCCTGAGCCGCTTCGGTGGGAACGGCGGGATATAAACTGAAATAAACTGAAACTGAAAATGATTCTTAAAACTACAGGCACTGTGTTTGTTATTTGGGCCATTAACCCCCCTACCCCGAGTGTGTGCGTGTTTAAATTTTTCCCCCTGCAAATCTGGAACTTGTAGAAAGATTTCAATATCCATAGATTTGACCGTGTTGAGAATTATATATAGACACACACAGAGAAGGAGGGCAATCCAAATTGTTGCTTGCCTCTTTAGATATGTGTTACTCATGTCTGTAGATGTGTGCCCAATTAATTTAGAAACATGCCCTTCGTACATCATACAGCACTACCCACTCCGTGTTCAACAATTTAAGATCCCATCTGGGACTTACTATAAACAGAAAAAAATCTTTATCCTATCCAGTAAACACATTCGTTACGAAGGAAGCGCATCTTGGGTTTCAGTTCAGTAATTTTTATAATACATTTCGTTACATGTCATTTATAATACATTCATCAACTGGAGAGCCGGTTTGGTGTAGTGGTTAAGTGTGCGGACTCTTATCTGGGAGAACCGGGTTTGTTTCCCCACTCCCCCACTTGCACCTGCCAGCATGGCCTTGGGTCAGCCATAGCTCTGGCAGAGGTTGTCCTTGAAAGGGCAGCTGCTGTGAGAGCCCTCTCCAGCCCCACCCACCTCACAGGGTGTCTGTTGTGGGGGAGGAAGGTAAAGGAGATTGTGAGCCGCTCTGAGACTCTTCGGAGTGGAGGGCGGGATATAAATCCAATATCTTCATCTACCTCACAGGGTGTCTGTTGTGGGGGAGGAAGGGAAAGGAGATTGTGAGCTGCTCTGAGACTCTTCAGAGTAGAGGGCGGGATATAAATCCAATATCTTCATCTACCTCACAGGGTGTCTGTTGTGGGGGAGGAAGGGAAAGGAGATTGTGAGCTGCTCTGAGACTCTTCAGAGTAGAGGGCGGGATATAAATCCAATATCTTCATCTACCTCACAGGGTGTCTGTTGTGGGGGAGGAAGGGAAAGGAGATTGTGAGCCGCTCTGAGACTCTTTGGAGTGGAGGGCGGGATATAAATCCAATATCTTCTTCTTCTTCTTCTTCTTCTTCAATAGTGATTAATCTTGCATTGGAATAGCTGGGGCTCCAACTCACCCGCGGGTGCTGTGTGCAAGGGTCCTGAAAGGGCGAGGAGATCCAGTGAAGGTGATAACAGCCGTGGTTGGCTGCATCCAGTGGTGAAGGCCCAACCACACAGTCATCTGAGGGACCGGATGGCTGCAAGGCACAAAATTTGGCCCTGCCCCCTTTCAGGATGGCCTATGATGGGGCCTGAACTGGTCATGGGAGCAGCGGTGAGGGCCGCTTGAAAGGGTTTGAAGCATCCTGCTGCCTAACTAGCTCACGTGGAATTTTTTTCCTCCTCTTCACAGGCAGCAGTTTTCTCCTTTGGCCGCAGGGCTGCGTGGAATTTTTCTTTCTCTTCTCCACCAGCAGCCACTTTCTCCTTGCTCAGGAACTTGCGTTGTTGGTCAGGCTGAGCACATCCAGCAGGCAGGATCACAGAGGAATGGCGGATCCTTCAGAGCAAGATCAGGAGCAGGGAACTGCATTGGCCCATAGCACATAGCTGGGCAGCCTCTGGAGCTGGGAGTTGCTGCATCCTGCATCTCAGGGCTAGACAGCCTTTAGCTGCTGCATTGGGTGGCAAGGGACAGGATGAGAGATGAAGAAGATGAAGATATTGGATTTATATCCTGCCCTCCACTCCGAAGAGTCTCAGAGCGGCTCACAATCTCCTTTCCCTCCCCCCCCCCAACAACAGACACCCTGTGAGGGAGATGAAGATAGTGGATTTATATCCCGCCCTCCACTCCCAAGAGTCTCAGAGCGTCTCACAACCTCCTATATCTTCCTCCCCCACATCAGATACCCTGTGAGGTAGATGAAGATATTGGATTTATCTCCCACCCTACACTCTGAAGAGTCTCAGAGTGGCTCACAATCTCCTTTACCTCCCCCCCCACACACACAGACACCCTGTGAGGTAGATGAAGATATTGGATTTATATCCCACCCTCCACTCCGAAGAGTCGCAGAGTGGCTCACAATCTCCTCTACCTTCCTCCCCCACAACAGACACCCTGTGAGGTGGGTGGGGCTGGAGAGGGCTCTCACAGCAGCTGCCCTTTCAAGGACAACCTCTGCCAGAGCTATGGCTGACCCAAGGCCATTCCAGCAGCTGGAGGAGGAGGAGGAGTGGGGAATCAAAACGGGTTCTCCCAGATAAGAGTCCACACACTTAACCACTACACCAAAGTGCCACCTCAGAAGTCCTGAGCCAGCTGTGGCTTCAGCCCCTTGAGATTGGTGGGGGGGCTCACAGTGGCAGAATCCATGTGCCAGTGAGTGAATCCACGTGAGATCTTGAAGAAGTCTGCAGGGTAAAAGTTGAACATGCTTGGAGGAAACACTGGTGATTGGTTGCTGGGTCAGTGGCAGAGGCCGGGACCAACTGGAGCAGCCCACAAGTGATACATTTGCGGGGGGGGGGGGGACTGGGTGCGGGGAGGAACTCAGAGGGATTGCATTTCAATGGTATTAATTTTGCATTGGAAAACTACCTCTCTTTTTATCCTGAAAAATGTGACCGGTCTTTTACTGAAATGCAGCCTGGCATGAGACAGCCAGCTACCTCCTTCTGTGACGATGAGGAATCAGAATGCCCACCTGAATAGTTAGATTTAGAAGCAGAACCAGCAAAAGATTCATCAGGCAATGGAGGTTGCTCATTCTGGCTGGAGACAAAAGAAATGGGACAAAGGTCAGAGTAACGGTCACTGCCTGTATCTCCCAAACCGCCTAAGTGTAAGAAATGTCAGGAACATTTGACAGGTCAAGAAAGACAAAGGAGGACCTAGCTAATTGCTCAATGGCAGTCAGCACTATCTCCTGAAGCAGAGTTGTTAAAGGAGCAGGAGTCACAAGCAGGCCTATGGCTATGATAGGTGCCATAGGGTCCTGGCTGCTCCACCTTTACACTCGTGGAAAGCACCTGGCCCCACCACTTACTGCTGCCACCACTTTCTCACACTCACTGCTGCCTCTGGTATCCAGGCTGCAGTGGCAGCTGAGCAGGGCCTTTGGCCTTGTTGTGGACCCAGGAACTCCGCCTCTGCCTGGGGAATGTACTGGGATCTGCTCTGATGCTCTTTGGACAAGAGCTGGCCCACCAGTGGGGGAAGCATGCTGCCTGCCTTCTTTCACCCCTCCTGCAGGAGGTAACACTGCCAGTATGTTCAGAGAGAATGGGGGAGAGAGATGCACCTCCACAGGAGCTGACCACCCCGCACCTTCCTGCCATGAAAGGATCGCTCTGTCTGTCCCTAGGAAGAGAACAAGTGGTGGCAGCAGCGTGCTGGCCAGTCCCCTCTACCTGTTTGGTTGGCCAGTCCGAGCCATAGGGCTCCTTTGCTCTCACTTTCTCTTCAGGTAACTTGAGTGGGGGGGACCATGATCATCCTGGTTCAGAAAATGATGCCCCCTTGAGGGTGGAGAAGGCAGTGAGAGAGATTATCCCAATTGGGCACCTCCATTTTTCTCCTCTTTGGATTCCTGCCTAGGGTGGGGTCAAGGGTAGACAGCCCTCCATTCCTCTGGCAGTTGCCTTGAGTGAAGGAGGGGCAGCCAGGCCTGCCAATGGTGTCTTGCCACTGGGGGGTAGGGGCCGTAAGGGTGGCCTGGGACGTCTAGACTCCAAAGAGGCAGGCCACCAGATCCCTGTGCATGCCCTCTGCTGACTGAAGGGGGGTGGACTGAGAAGATGTCAGCCCCTGCTGCTCCTTCTCCCAGGTTCCCTTTTCCAGCAAGTGTCTTTTGAGATATCCTTGAGGCAAAGACTGTCATCTAACCCACTGGGGCTGCAGTCCACCCTTGCCTTCTTCCTCATAGTGACCCAAACCAGGTGCCCTCTGCCCCTCTGAACAGAAAATCCTACTATGTGTCCCATTAAATTTGAAATCCTGGCTACGGCCCTGGTCACAAGTCAGTGAGAAGTGACACCTGTACTTCAGGCATGAGACAGCTAATTAGGCTGATAAAAGGAAGACGATGACCAAGGCTCAGCATGGAATCAACCCTGCTTCCCCCACCCTCATGAGCTGATTACTCAGCAAACAAAGTCTGCTTTGCTGCCTTGAATTCTATTCTGCTAACTTGTGTTTGCTTTTCAGTTAGGAACCCAGACCTTGTCTTTTGTCTTGAGTCCTAAGCTTTGACCCTGAATTACTGACTTCCCTGTTTCCTCAGACCTGTGAACAGAACCTTTGGCTTTCTGACTCTGCACCAGTTTATTGACCTTGCTCTTATCTCTTGCCTTGAATTGTTGCATTTATATTTGTGTCTCCTGGAAACCTGAGGTAGACTAAAAGGTGTCAGGTTCTGCCCTGAAAGTGACATTTGTTTTTAAATTATAACTGTTAATGCATTTCAGAGGCTCATGTTTAGTAAACATCAGAGTTGCCCTTGAACATGATACTACCACTGAAAACGCAGATGATCAAAGTTGGAATATCTTTGGAATATACAGTTGGAATATCTGACACTGCAAATCTGAAATGAGCTGTCCAACTCACTCCAATGGATTTCCTACTTCCTTAGTAAGAATGTGTAATCTGGAAGGTATATTACAGCTCTGATGAGCCAGCTACATTAAGCCTTAAAGTGATACACAGAGGTCAATAACCACAATGCATTAAGACAGCAACAATTCAGAAAACAAATGGGTCAGCTCAGCTACTGACCTCAATTATCTTATTATTATTAAGTTACTAAACAATGTGATTGAACATCGGAAAGCCTGGAAGGCATCATGATGTTAAAGCAGAAAGTTATTTGTACATATTATTATATTCATTTTCCATCACCTCAGTATTATTATTATTATTATTATTATTATTATTATTATTATTATTATTATTATTATTATTGGTATCTGGCCAGCTTTTCTTAAAGGAAATCTAGGACAAACTATTAATTTTTTTCAACATTTCTCCAGTTTTTGTCACAACATTTAAAAAACACATCTGAAAAGAATAATACAGCGTTTATATAGAACCAGTGTGATGTAGTGGTTAAAAGTAGTGGACTCTAATCTGGAGAACTAGGTTTGATTCCCCACTCTTCCACATCAAGCCTGCTCAATGAACTTGGGCCACTCAAAGTTTTTTTTTCAGAACTCTCTGAGCCCCACCTACCTCACAAGGTGAGTGTTGAAGGGAGAGGAAGGAAAGGCAATTGTAAGCCTTTTTGAGACTCCTTAGGGTATAAAAACCAACTCTTCTTCTATGTAGCAGTTTAAGGGTTCCAAAAGCATCACATATATTTATCTGAGAGTCCTTATGACAACAGTACATTAAAGATGGGAGGAGGATTTAAGCCCAGGGTGGTTGAATAGTTAGAATGTCAATATGGGTCTGGGATGTTCAGATCCCAGCTCTGCCATGAACCTCACTGGTGGTGCAATCCTAAATAGTCACACTCTCCTGAGTTCACAGAAGTCAATGGGCTTTAAAAGGATGTGATCCAGTTTAGGCTTGCACTGGGTTGTAACATGAGGATAAAATGGAGAAGGAAGAACCAAATATGCCATACTGAGGTCCCTGGAGGGATAAAAATGCAATAGAGAGAGACGGGTAAGGCTGGAGGCTTCCTTGAGAAAAACTGACTGAAATTGATATTTGAACTGAGGATTTGCATTACCATATGATAATGCCTCATATTCAATTAAAAACTTGGCCCATCTGACTCACAGTGGCTCACCAGAAGAAGGTCTTTCTCAATGAAATCCTTGTCAGGGACTGAATCTGGGGTCTTCTGCATTAGAAGTGAATCACAGTCCCTTCCGTGCTTATAGCTATCATCATTCTGCACCATTTCAAATGAATAGGATCTACACAGGTAACAATGTCCTTGAAAACACACCAGCGGTCTGCTTCTGAAAACAGCCTAAAACAAAGTCTCACTAAACTCCTGTTAAACACAGCACCATCCTCTGATTTCAATATGAAATCAGCTCTGAGAGCCAGTTTGGTGTAGTGGTTAAGCGTGCGGACTCTTATCTGGGAGCACCGGGTTTGATTCCCCACTCCTCCACGTGCACCTGCTGGCATGGCCTTGGGTCAGCCATAGCTCTGGCAGAGGTTGTTCTTGAAAGGGCAGCTGCTGTGAAAGCCCTCTCCAGCCCCACCCACCTCACAGGGTGTCTGTTGTGGGGGAGGAAGGTAAAGGAGATTGTGAGCCGCTCTGAGACTCTTTGGAGTGGAGGGCGGGATATAAATCCAATATCTTCTTATTATTATTCAATATGCACAGCTTGGTTCAATGTTTACTGCAGGTTTAAGAGAATAAATAAGTAAGAGCTTGTTTGTCTGTTGCAGTATAGTACAGCGATACTGGAAATGAATGGTAGGTAGGCCACTCCTTGGATGAGCAGTTTCATTTAGACAAGTTGAAATGGAAGACATGTAAATGCTTGCAGGTTACAATCTGCAGACAGGGTATTAAACTTGTTTACAAGGCACTAGCATCTGGATAACACAAGATGGATGATTAATAGTATACTTATCAGGGTTTAGAATCATTTCCATAATCCAATAAATGTAACATTCAAAGTGAAAACTCATTGAAAGAGTGTCATATACAAGCTTATGCTGTGATCACAGAGACACAACGTCAGAGCTTGAGAAATGTCAGATAAGGTTATTTAAATTCTGGATTGTTTCAATCTGCATAGGCTTTATTAGGTGCTTACTCAACTGGGTCCACAGATATTCCTAAATATATGCAAATTGCTACTTGCTGTCTTCAGAATATTAGACACACTTTAGGGAAGAACAGGCCTACGATCCAGAGTAACTAATATTTGTGTTTTGTGTTTCTAGGAAGGTGTGTGTCAAAAAACAGATCAGCTGGTTTGACATGTTTGTAGGGACTGCAAATCCATCAGTTGTTCAAAGAAAAAAGGAGAGCCCAATCTAACAAAATTTACTGACTAAAAATGCAACCCAAAACAGAGTTACATTCTTCCACTAAAGTCGGTGGATTTAGAAAGGGGTAACTTCATTTAGAATTGCACTGTGAATACCACCAAAAGCAATATTCAGTGTTAAATATTTTTTTCCTGACATTTTACCTGAACAATCAAGTAAAACAAGTGAACTTCTATTTTAATTCATACAATAAAATGACAAGTAGATAAAAGCATCTGAATTATGTAAACAGAAAGCTCAGCTGTTTAAAATTGTTACCGTAGTCTGTTAAATAACATACTTCTTTCAGTGAGTCTCCCTCATTGTATAAGATTTAGATAACATTGGTAACTTTGCACGTGGAGTTTGAAAACAAGTGGGCCAAACTGTACAGGTGGTTCATAATCATATCCAGGCCTCATTTTGGGCAGGATCTTACAAGAGTAGAGCTCCAGAACCTCTAAATTTTATTGTGCTCTTTCTTTCTCCCCAGCCCCACGCCCCAAAAAACAAATTGCTTCTGGGCTCCATTGTTCTAACTCCCTGTGAAAATTTTGCTGCACTCTTAAGATCTGAGAAACTTTTTAATATTTTTCCCCGCAAAAAAGGGGAAATAACCAAAGCATATCAAGCAGACAGATGGAAATCTTCCTCATGCCACTGTGGCCACACAGGAGAAAGTAATTTTAAAAGTATGATGGGAGTAAGGTTTTATTATGACAATTATAATTCAAGAAGCATTTTAAGGACGATGCTGAGCTGATATAATTTAGTACACCTTCCGGTGACGTCTGGACTGTGTGGCATATGCAAATGAGCCATGCAAATGAAATCCAGCACCACTTTTTTTCTACAAAATGATCCCTGATCATATCCCTCAATATACAAGTTAGCAATGAAAAGTAACCATGGGGTGAAAGCCAATATAAAACAGGATCACAGTGCTGGGGAAAGAATGAATTAACTCTTCGCTCTTGCTCCATTTTACCAGTCAAAATGGTTCACACTTAGACCTGGAGTGATGGAAGAGACCCATATTTGTCTGTCTTTTCTTTCCTAGCTGGTCTGAACGAAGACATGGAGGATGAATTTTACACTGGGGGGATGGCATTACGGAATAGCTGCCCTTTCCCCAGTATCTCAGCTTAATCAAAATCTCCCCTCTGTACAAGGGCACACGCAAATAATTCTGGGGGAAGAAAAGGTCTATTAATTGAAACTGCAGTTTAGCAAATTTAATACTCCAAGGAGACAAGCATTCCACCCTCCACCCCACTCTAATATCCATGCATATAGATGCTTTTTTTGTGGCTAAACTATCCATCAAGAGATCTGATTATGGATCCCCAATATAATTTGTGGTTTGGCCTTTATAACTTTCCCCCCCCTACAGTGAAGTTATACCTTCATACCAGGATGCCACGACTTTCCCAAAAGTTTAACCAAGGTTACAAAAACTAAACCTAAAGGCCCTTCTGTTTTCCTTCACTCTGACAGCCACAGGAAGCATGGCTAGAAGAAGCAGGCAGTGTCTCACAAAGAGTATTCAGCTGATCATGCAGATCGCGTAGTGCACATGAAGTTCTTCACACTGAGTGGCCACACACAGGTGCGTGCAAAGGTCTTCGGGATTAATTAGAACAGACCAGAAAACAGTCCTTCTGCAAATACCTGAGTGCAATGGAACTAGATATGGCAACTGACTTGGAAATTATGAAATAATTCAGAGTAATCATCAATACAGAAGCTGAGCAGTCTAATTTTAATGAGAAATGATCACATGATGACAAAGACAAGCTATAAGCCAATCAAGAAGAGCCTATTTTCATGAATGGTCTGAGAGCTGGTCTGAGAATCCTCCTTTATGGCAACAACATGTACATATCTCTTTTCCATTATGTTTTCGTTTTGATTATTTGACACCTTCCTACTCCTTCTTCTTGAGAGAATGTGGCAATTTTCTAGTATTTCTGCCATCCTTTAGAAATGTGTTGCTTTTCGGAATCCCAGGGCAATTTCGAGTGATATAGTAGGATTGCCAGACTTCTGCCCTCAGCTCCCAGAAGCTTTAGGGGATGGGGCATGGGGAGAAGAAGTATTAATTAACATTGCATTATCACCTCCAGGTGTGACTTGGAAGTGATGACATAATGCTCTAAGATTTCCCCAAAATTCCTTTTGCATAGAGTTTCAGGGATATCCAAGAGCATTTTAACATTGATCAGTCACTTTTTCTCTTCATTTCCCCCACCCCCACTGGTCTATTGAAGGAGTACAGTGGACACAGGAGCATTAGTGGGAGGGCTCCTGCCACATGGGTAAATTGGAAAATATACACCAGGGGTGGCCAAACTGTGGCTTGGGAGCTGCATGTGGCTCTTTCTCACATATTGTGCGGCTCCCAGAGGTTGAGGATGAATGTAATGCAGGCTTCCTTTCAAGTAAGAGTGCATAACATCAGGATCTCAGTAAGCTTCTAGGCACGAACCCATAGGTAGGTGATTATTTCTGCCAGGTGTGAAGTGGGGAAATTGGCAGGCTTGCAAGCTCTTATCCTCCACCACAGAGGTTGCCCAGAGACCTAGAAAAGGAAAAGAGAGTGAAAGGGCCAAGGGAGAAAAGGGAGTGCTTAGGGGAGGGAAGAAGCTGGCTGCACTGCCAAGTCCAGCTGGACATGCACTCAGGATTCCCACCCTTCCCTGCTGGATGAATGGCGGTACCTGAATGCAGCCACCACCAGGAAGGACAATAAAATTGAGAATGGTGAGTGAGGGAATATGAGAGGGTGAGCGCCAGTGGTAGCCCTTGGCTTGGTCAACAATAACTAGGCTTTCCAATCTCCAGGTCCCAGTGGGGGATCCCCTGGTTTACAGGCTTCCCCTTGCCCCCAGCCAGCTGACTGGCGGGGGGAAGCCCCGCCCCCACAGCCACCATGTACCTCTAGATCTCCGGCAAGTTTAGAAACCTGCAAACAGGTCCCATTACAAAATGCCTCTGTGTGTGTGTGTGTGTGTGTGTGCGCGCGCGCCTTTAAAGTTGAGCAGGAAGTACTTCGCTGGGAAGGGTCAGTAGCAGAAGCTCTTCAGAGAACAGCCCCTTAGTTTGTCTTGCTTTCATTTTAGAGCAAGTAAGTGGGTGGGTATGAGTGTGTGTGAGAACGAGAACATATGAACATATGAAGCTGCCTTATACGGAATCAGACCCTTGGTCCATCAAAGTCAGTATTGTCTTCTCAGACTGGCAGCGGCTCTCCAGGGTCTCAAGATGAGGATTTTCATACCTTCTTGCCTGGACCCTTTTTGGAGATGCCGGGGATTGAACCTGGGACCTTCTGCTTACCAAGCAGATGCTCTACCACTGAGCCACCGTCCCTCCCAAGCGTAGCTAGGGCTGCCAGTTCCCAGATGGGGTAGTCCAAAGCCAAAGCTACTGTGAAGTCCAGCCTCTGTCAAAATAATACAAAATAGTCCAGAATAAAGAAATAATTCATATATTAAATTTTGACAAGTATAAGACTTTTTGTGCAACATAAGGAACGGTTACACCAGAACGCCAGTCCCTCTCTGTATGATTCATTAGGCTGTGCAACCAGTCCGTCTGTAGTGTTTAGTGTTTTGCTTTTAGCTTCTTCACGCGGCATAAAAGAGAAACAGGGAAATTAGTACAAACCTGCTGCACTACGGACTGACTGGCTGCACAGTCTAACGAATTGTGGGCTGCACATGTTTGAAGATATTGAATTGGCTGGACACTAATCAATTTCACTGGAACGTTCCCAAGGGAACTACAATTTTCCGTTGTGAGACAGAGGGGGACTGGTGTTCTGGCGTAACAGTTCCTTATATTGCACAAAAGTCTTATACTTGTCGAAATTTAATATATGAATTATTACTTTATTCTGGACTGTTTTGTATTATTCTGATAGAGGCTGTACTTCACGGTAGCTTTGGCTTTGGACTACCTCATCTTGGTTTGCCGGGATTCTCTTTTGTGGTTACACAATCCCCAGGTGGGACAGGGGATTCCCTGGTTCAAGGCCCTTCACCTGCTTCAGGGTCATCAGAAAGTGGGGGGAGGGAAGGGAAATGTCTGTTGAGAATTCTATTATTCCGTATGGAGTATTATTCCCATTGTAAATAATGGAGAATTGATCTGTGGGTACCTGGGGCTTTGGGGGGGCTGTTGTTTGAGTTAGAGACACCAACTTTTCAGTATAGCATCCAGTGCCTCTTCCCAAAATATCCCCAAGTTTCAAAACGATTGGACCAGGGGGTCCAATTCTATGATCCCCAAAAGAAGGTGCTCCTATCCTTCATGTATGGAGTATTATTCCCATAGTAAATAATGGAGAATTGATCTGTGGGTATCTGGGGCTCTGGTTAGAGACACCAACTTTTCAGTATAGCATCCAGTGCCCCTTCCCAAAATATCCCCCAAGTTTCAAAACGATTGGATCAGGGGGTCCAATTCTATGAGCCCCAAAAGAAGGTGCCCCTATCCTTCATTATTTCCTATAGAAGGAAAGCATTAAAAAAGGTGTGCTGTCCCTTTAAATGTGATGGCCAGAACTCCCTTGGAGTTCAATTATGCTTGTCACACCCTTGCTCCTGGCTGCACCCCCAATGTCTCCTGGCGCCACCCCCAAAGTCTCCTGGCTCCACCCCCATAGTTCCCAGATGTTTCTTGAATTGGACTTGGCAACCCTAGCAATAATGGTGGCAGGACTGGAGGGAGGGTGTGTGGTGCAGTGGGATGGCCAATGGTAGACCCTACAACTTAGCCAAGTGAGCTACAGAACTGATAGAAGAGGCTTGCCTCCCTCCCTTGGCCAGCTGGTGCAGGCTTGGTATCCGGGGGCTGTGGCTGGCTAAGAGCCAGTGTCCTGACAGGCCTGTAGGGCTGCTGAGCACGGGGGAACTGCTGCATCCCCCTCCTGCACTGGACTTTAGAAGTAAGTGGCTTTAACAAGTCTCCTACCAGGTTCCAGGCTGCTGCAGAAGCAATGGTGAAGTCGTCGTGTCCCTTGGTTCTCCTGTGATAACACTTTGCACCTTTTTTCTCAGGTGCCTCCCCACTGTTAGGCTGTCCCACTGGAAGGAAGAACACAATTAAAGAGGGCCACATAGGCCTCCCCCTTAGTTTCATAACTCTTGTAGGAGCTGCATTTACTAAACTTGGTGTCAGGGCAAAGAGAGATGCAGAATGCTGCAAACGATGGTCAGTGATTTATATGGTGCATGTGTGTTTCCTTCTCCCATTGGTGCCCCCCCCCCCAAAAAAAATCCCTAACCTTTCCCTATGCTAGTCTTATGGGTCTGTTATTCTCAGCTTTTGTTTTTTTAAAAAAAAAAAGACTCTTTCTAGCATGGTCATGTTGTCAAGTACATAACATATATATTTTCAGTGCAAAGAAGTACTAAGAGTTTTAGTAGAAAAGTGTGTGTAATATTCGTTCATGTCATGTGGCTCTCAAGCATCTGACATTGATTCTATGTGGCTCTTATGTTTTTTTTCCTCCCTTCAAATATTTTTTTTTGAAACACAATGGAAATTACAATGAGGGCACAAACAAACAATAATAAAGAAAATCCATCAAAAAACAGTGTGCAGTTTATGATAAGCAAGTTTTATCGCCCCTGATATACACCAAGTATCATAACCCCAAATTACTAAAGCAACTATAAATAATTCACATTGTAATAATTCATTCAAAATTCAAATAATCATGATTTATGCATCTATAGTAAAAAGACATTCATAATCAACACAAATTCATAATAATCCATAGTGCTTCGTAGTGATCCACCATTGTCTGTACAGTAATCCGCACACATTTAGCTTTAATCCACTAAACTAATCCAAAATGCTGAAATCAAAAGCAGAATTCTTCCTCTTTATACAGAAATCCCAAAGGTCCACATGAACATCTTCTGGAAGAAAAATTCTTTGGTGTAATCCACAGCCCAACAGAGGTCTAAATCTCATCAAAGGAAGCTTCTTGATAGTAGTCAAGTGGGTAAGTAACACCCTAATCTGAATTTACACTTCTTCCTCATAAGTACGTTTCATATATTATAACCATGCATACTTGGGGACCATGTAACAAGAGTGCATGCTACCTGCAAGTTTCCATTTAAGTGAGGTCACATAAACAGCAGTTGAGAGGATTGTGAGTAGCACATGCTTGCATTACACAAAGTTGTTGGGCTCCCAATATGTGTGATTGTACAGTGAGGCTGATATGTGAGCTGTCAGTGCATGTATCTGCACTTTCCCACAGCAAACACATACATAGTGAGATTTTAAGAACACTGTCCTTAGAATAGGCCCCATTGGATAGGCTTGAATAGGATTCTTCTGAGTAGACCTGCTCTGTCAAGTATCTGCTCTGGATTAAAATGTGTACCTGAAGCAATCAATCTAGATACAAAAAGGACTGGAACATCTACTAGAAGGAGCCAAGATCAGACTGAATGCATGCAGTGAGCGTAAACCACTGTCCTCAGAACCAAGCAGTCACAAGTATATCTGGTACACATAATTTTGTGAGGAACAAAAAACAATAGCTTCCAAAAAATGATAGCTACCAAACCTTCTTTCTTGGATTCGTTGTCTATTATTTAATCTTTGGGGAGTAAGATACAATTTTGTACCACATCAAAATATCAGCTCTGACCAAAATGTAACCATATCTTGCTATAATTCAAAAAGCAATAAACAAGTGATTTTTTAAGTTGATGGCTACAGCAGGGGACTGATGATGCTAATCTGTCAATGTCCTAATAGTTCTCTGCTTGATTGCTTCCAACCAGTGGAAATGCATAATCACAAAAAAGATGGGAATTGTATCAGCACCAGAATGTTCAATCAGCCATACTCATATAATTGGGATATTTTCATCTTGACCATCTTTTTTTTGTATTGCATTTGGATGACATCTCAAAAGGAACACTGCAGATGAAATGAAGAAAATAGAAATATGTTCCCTGCTCCAAAGAGAACTTGGCATTAAGGGCTAATCGTAAGTGATGAAACAGAGAACATTCTGATCTTCTCAGATATGCTGCTCTTCATTTCATCAGTGGTAGAAAGCAATTTTTTTTACGCAGGGTGAAAAAAACAGAAGCCCCAGAGCAGACTGACTAATCAAGCACTGAGAAATTCTGGAGTGGGAGGCAAATGAGGAAAGGGCCTAAAACAGTTGATGGGGTAATTCTGTTACTCTGAGCTAAAAATATTGACCAGTGTGCCAGATGTTTTTTTTTCCCAATGCTTTATGGCCAGGGTAGCCAAATTAGTCACAATGGACATGATCCAGCCAATGAAGCCAAGGTAGCCAAATTAATCACAATGGACATGATCCAGCAAAAGGAAGCATGTTTAAAGCAGAAACTCCTATGTACTCATTCTTGAGCCTATTAAACATAATGAGATTTTTGAGTAGACATGCAAATGAGGTTGCCAGTTCTGGTTGGGAAATACCTGGAGATTTTGGGAGCGGAGCCTGGAGAGAAGAAGAAGAAGAAGATATTGGATTTATATCCCGCCCTCCACTCCGAAGAGTCTCAGAGCGGCTCACAATCTCCTTTCCCTTCCCCCTCCCACAACAGACACCCTGTGAGGTAGATGAAGATATTGGATTTATATCCCACCCTCCACTCTGAAGAGACTCAGAGCGGCTCACAATCTGCTTTACCTTCCCCTCCCCCACAACAGACACCCTGTGAGGTAGATGAAGATATTGGATTTATATCCCGCCCTCCACTCCGAAGAGTCTCAGAGCGGCTCACAATCTCCTTTACCTTCCTCCCCCACAACAGACACCCTGTGAGGTAGATGAAGATATTGGATTTATATCCCGCCCTCCACTCCGAAGAGTCTCAGAGCGGCTCACAATCTCCTTTCCCTTCCTCCCCCACAACACACACCCTGTGAGGTAGATGAAGATATTGGATTTATATCCCGCCCTCCACTCCGAAGAGTCTCAGAGCGGCTCACAATCTCCTTTACCTTCCTCCCCCACAACAGACACCCTGTGAGGTGGGTGGGGCTGGAGAGGGCTCTCACAGCAGCTACCCTTTCAAGGACAACCTCTGCCAGAGCTATGGCTGACCCAAGGCCATGCTAGCAGGTGGAAGTGGAGGAGTGGGCAATCAAACCCGGTTCTCCCAGATAAGAGTCCGCACACTTAACCACTACGCCAAACTGGCTCTCCAAAGGTCAGGGAATGGAGGGACCTCATCATGGTATAATAGTGACCATTTTCTCCAGGACGACTCCAGGACAAGTGACCATTTTCTCCAGGATAACTAATCTTAGTTGTATGGAGATCGACTGCAATAATGGGAGATCTCCAGGTGCCACCTAGAGGTTGGTAATCCTACAATGCAAAGGATTGGTGTACTTGTTCCACTGATTTCAATAATAATGTTATGCATGCACTCCAGTCTCTATTATTGAAATATTTAACTTTAGCCAGATTGTGTTTATTTCCATAAATTAATCACACCTGAATCATCATATTTCAAGAACAGCATGCCAGACTGTGTGTTGATCAATTTATAAGTTTATTTTCAACATTTCTAAACATATGATGGTAAAGCAAAAGGCAATAGTGTAGCCTGTAATTCTGAATATAAAATTCTGCAGGAAATCCATTAAGAAGAAGAAGATAAATTTGCCATCCAAAATTATTGGGCTCTCTCTAACCTGAAAGGCCGGTTAGACCTGAAACTTCCCTCCTGTTTAGGCAGTGAGTGGATTTATGCTGGCCCGCGGAGCCAAATGGACCCAGGGCAGTTTCAGGAGGCCCTATGGGATCCGATGCCCCCTGGCGGATCATTGAATGAGTTAGTGGAGGACTGGTACTCCCGGTTCTCCACTGCCATCGATGACATCGCTCCCCGGCGCCCTCTTTGTTGTCGCACCAAAGCTGCCCCGTGGTATACCATGGAGCTGCTGAGGATGAAACAGCAACTTAGACGGCTAGAGCGAGTGTGGTGACGTGCTCGTGATGAAGAGTCAAGAACCTCTTATAGAGTGTTTATGAACATCTATGAAGGTCTATGAAGTCTGCTAAGAAAGAGTTCTATGCGGCCTCCATAGAGTCTGCGAAGTCAAACCCAGCCCAACTTTTTAGAGTAATTCGGTCATTAACAGTCTTGCCATCAGGCAATCAAAATGGTAGAGAATTGGATATTGGCTCTGAGGCTTTTGCGATGTATTTCGCAGATAAAATCCTGACTCTCCACCAAGACCTACCTGCCATGATTGATACAGTATGCGAGCTGGAAGCCCCTTGGCTGTCTTCTGATCCTATATTGGACTGCTTCAGTGGGCTCTTACCGGAGGATGTGGACAGGATCCTGGCTGCAGTGAAGCCTACCACTTGCCCCCTGGATCCCTGTCCATCCTGGCTGGTGAAAGCCAGTCGGGATGGTATCAGGGATTCTCTGGGTGATATTGTCAACTTGTCCCTTTCAACAGGGACCTTCCCAGAGAAACTGAAGGAGGCAGTGGTGCATCCGCTTTTGAAAAAACCATCATTAGGCCCTGGGGTCTTGGCCAGCTACCGCCCAGTTTCGAATTTACCATTTCTGGGTAAGGTAGTTGAGAAAGCGGTGGCGGAGCAGTTACAGGCTTTCCTGGATGAGACAACCACATGGCAACCATTCCAGTCCGGCTTTTGCCCGGGCCATGGGATGGAGACTGTCCTAGTCGCTCTCACAGATGACTTAAGACAGCATCTGGATCAAGGTGGGTCAGCACTGCTAATACTTCTTGATCTGTCAGCAACATTTGACTCGGTCGATTACAACCTTATGACCCACCGCCTCGCCCTCACCGGAGTTCAGGGGGTGGCCTTACAATAGTTTTCCTCCTTTCTCCGGGGATGGGGACAAAGGGTGGTGTTTGGTGAGCGGACTTCCTTGCGGCATCCACTTATATGTGGAGTGTCACAGGGAGCCATTCTCTCACCAATATTATTTAACATCTATATGCGCCCCCTTGCTCAGATTGCCTGATGTTTTGGGCTGGGTTGCCACCAGTACGCTGATGACACCCAGCTCTATCTGTCGATGAGTGGCCGGCCACTTGCCACCCCTGACCAGTTGTCCAAGGCATTGGGATACTTGGCTGGGTGGTTGCAACAGAGCCGGCTGAAGCTGAATCCAGCTAAGACTAGGTCCTGTACCTGAGTCGGGGTGGGGTGGGTATGGGCATCGAGCTCCCAGCTTTGGACAGTGCCACATTAGTGCCAACCCAAAAGGTGAGGACCTTGGGAGTGACCTTGGATGCCTCCCTTTCCATGAAGGCCCAGATCACGATGGTTGCCAGGTCTGCCTTTTGTTATCTTCGGCAGATCAGGCAGCTAGCACCATATCTATCCCCCCAGGACCTGGCTACAGTGATCCATGCGATGGTCACTTCCAGACTAGACTACTGTAACTCGCTCTACCCTGGCTTACCCTTGAGACTGATCTGGAAACTGCAGCGGGTGCAGAATGCGGCAGCTCGCCTGCTGAATGGACCACCTTTACGGGTGGGCATTCGGCCGGTGCTCCGCAGTCTGCACTGGCTGCCCATCGAGTACCGGATCCGCTTCAAGGTTCTAGTGCTAACATTTAAAGCCTTATGTAGCCTGGGACCAACATACCTGCGGGACCATCTCTTTCCATATATGCCCAGGAGGTCATTACGTTCAACCTCCCAACATCTTTTGGCCATCCCCAGCCCAAGAAACGCCCGCCTCACCTCAACTAGAGCCAGGGCTTTTTCAGTCCTGGCCCCAACCTGGTGGAATCAGCTCCCTATAGAGATCCGGGCCCTACCTGGCTTATTAGCCTTGCATAGGACCTGTAAAATGGAGCTGTTCCGCCAGGCTTTTAGCTGAGGCTGCGGGCATCTATTCTTGATCTTTTTGGCCTCCCTGGCCAGCACTGTCATCTGTGCTAGGAAGTGGAATAAAAACTGCCATCCCTATGAGATATCATGATGTGAGATGACTAGGCTGGGCAATATGTGATGTCATGGTAATCTGAGTGCTGTTGAGTTGTCTGTTTTAAAACATTTTTATTGTATTTTATTCTTTTATTATATGTTGTACTCCACCCTGAGCCCTACAGGGAATGGGCAGAATAGAAATTTACTAAAATAAATAAATAAAAGTAACGTTTGTGCTCAAACAAAATTACTTAGGCAAAATATAGTATATGTATTCATAGTGGTCAAACGAGCCCTCAAATAAGATTTACCTTATTTCATTTTTTAGGTTTGTAGAATTTTTCGGGCTCAAGTGCCGTGTTCTACTGGAGAAAGTTTTTCTTCCAGACGTTTCGTTCTCAGCTGCGGAGAACATCCTCAGTGGCGTTGCAGCCGGAGCAGGCGTTCTGACCTTCTTGGCTGTTGTGCATTGAGTGAGGCCAGGGCTGCTGGAGAACTGCTATTTCTAGGCTGGAGGGGGTGTGCTGAGAGGGCAATTGGTTTGTGAATGTACCTATTGTTTGGTGGGGCTTCCTGGAAGGGTGGTGATAAGGAAACTGGCTGTGGAATGTGACCATTGTTCTATGTTGATTGCTGGGAGGGTTGGACGGGGTGTGAAGATAAGGAAGATGGTTGTTGATTGTGCTGATTGTTCTCTGGAATGTGCTGGTTGTTCTGTGACCTTCTGCAATTTGTAGTCTGTAGGGTGTTTTGCAGAGCTGGATACCAAGAATGGTGGATGGAAATGCCTTCTTCCTTTCTGTTAAAGTTGTGCTGGTGTTTGTAAATCTCAATAGCCTCTCTGTTCAGGCGGGTGTGATAATGTGAGACCATAGAAAGGACTTCAGTTCTTTCAAAGTGGATGACGTGGTCTCCTTCTTGAAGTGCATGTTCAGCGACAGCTGATTTTTCTGGCTGAAACAAGCGACAGTGTCTCTTGTGTTCGGTGAGGCGGATGTTGATACTGCGTTGGGTAGTGCCAACATAGACTGCACCACAGGAGCAGGGTATTTTGTAGACTCCAGGGGTTGAAAGTGGATCTCTCATATCTGTAAGGCCTTATTTCATTTTAATTTTATACAGCATATTGAGGATATTCTAATTGTGATTATCTTGTTAATAAATTTATAAATCCATCACTTATACATTTATAAATTGTCCCATATGAGAGCCAATGTGGTGTAGTGGTTAAGAGCAGAAGACTCTAATCTGGAGAACTAGGTTTGATTTCCCACTCCTCCACATGAAGTCTGCTGGGTAACCTTGGGCTAGTCACAGTCCTCTCTGAGCTGTTCTCTGAAGAGCAGTTATCTCAGAGCTCTCTCAGCCCCATCTACCTCACAGTGTGTCTGTTGTGGGGAGAGGAAGGGAAGGAGATTGTAAGCCACTCTGAGACTCCAAGTGAAGGGTGGGGTATAAATCCAATCTCTACACTTCTCTTTTTCATAGGTCCCTGTGCACCAACTTCAGTCATCAGACACCCCTCTGTTGGCTATCCCACCACTTAGGGTGGCCTGCCTGGCATTAAGCAGAGCCCCTAAGCCTTTTGCATCCTAGTTCCAGCTGCGTGTAATGGGCTCCCTGAAGAAGGGAGGGGGGTCCTTCTTGGAGATCTTCATGAGGTGCTGTAAGGCCTATCTGTTTGCCTGGGCTTTTGAGGAATTCTGAATTAAAGGGAGAGAGAGTTGGGATTTTTTTTTTTTTTTTGCTTTTAAATTGAAAATGTTTTCCACTATTATTGTAAGCTGCCTAGAACCACAAGAAAAGATGGCATAGAAATGTTCTAACAAATAAATCAATGTGATCTTAGAGACAAGGGGGGTCGGAGTAGAAATCTCCTAATAAACCGATGTACAATCCAGCACAGATCTTTGAAACTTTGAAAGAAAATGCCTTTGGTGGTGTGTCAAAATGAGAGGATTCCCTGCAATGCTGTCCCAGATACTCTGGTGCAAAGAAATGAGAAATTTCATGCACTATTGAGCATCGCAAATAGTCACAGCAGATAAGATTAAGACTCAAATTATTTATTTGGTAATTGAGATGCATCAGGATAGGAATAACCGAGCAAATAGTCCTCGCCCTCAAAACCCCTTCTCTAAATCATTTTACAGTGAAGGTTGGATTCTATGACAGTGACGGCTCCATAGTAATGCTAATAACCCACAATGGAATGCTACAAGAGAAAATGGAAGGTGAAGACCCTGGTAAAGGAATCAGGAAGCAGGCATAAATAGTCAATTACTACGGCCAGAGAGGGGTAAACTATGAAGTGTCCCAAGAGTCTCTGATACTGGGGGAATGTTTGTTAGTAACGTTCCATCGTGAGCCAATGATACATCATCTTTTATGGCAACGCAACCAAATGGAAAATTAAATTTAGTAATGTGATAAGTTAGGGGTTCAGTCGCATGGGGAACACACCGAAATTAAAAAAATGTAATGCCAAACAAATATGGTTTTCTTTTAGCTGCCTCTCTCTTACTGCCTGCAGCTCTTCCCATCTGTCCAGCAGAGTTTCTTTGTAAACTCCAGTCTTCCAAGTGTTGGCAGTGGGCTTCCCAAGCTCCCACTGGCATGGGAGTTCCCCCAAGTTTTGAGGCCCCCAACCCACTGGCACGGAGTGGGCTGCCGGGGGGGGGGGGACCCACCCACCCTCAAAGAGCCCTGTCATGCATGGTGGCATACAACGTGATGACATTACCCGGAAGTGATGTTTTGCACCGAGCACGTCACACAGGGACACTCTAGGAATTCAGGAAAAAACTCGAGGGTTTTGCACAGGGATGCTCTAGCAACTTGGGGGAAAACTTTATGGTGCCATAGCATTCTCCCCAAAATTGCTAGCGTGGCCCGGTGCAAAACCGTAGCGTTTCCCCTGAATCCCTAGAGTGTTCCCATGTGACGTGCCCAGTGTGATACATCATTTCCGGGTGGCGTCATTGCGCCGCAAACACTGTGCACGCACACACAAAAATCCCCCAGCAGCAGCCAGTGGGGACTTGGCAGCCCTTGTTGGCACAGTGCCTATGCAGCAGTCAGGACACTGAACTGATTAACAAAGCTTTAAGTGTGGTGGAACTAACAAACTAGATAGAAAAGAAACGCGTTAAGGCTAGCTGCTTTCCTAGCTGAGAGAGAGTTCCACACTGTTCTATAAGAAAAGCCAAAGAATCGCATTCTGCAGACAAGAAGGAAATGCCCCTTTAGAAAGAAGCCCCCTCCCCACAGCCCTCTCTAGCTACAGCTTCCTGCCCCCTGTAGGATGTTGTCTTCTTTTTCTTTGTGCACCGGATATTGTTACATTCTAACACTATGTCCCTTATAATGATATGTCTCAATTACAACAATCATAACATCTCATCCCCACCACCACCACCACAAGTATTTCTGCACCCTGAGCCCAATCTAGGTATAGCCTTTACCCTATATGAGGCAGGCAGGATTTCGGCTGGCCTGACCTTGGATGGGGCAGGCATGAGAAGCTGTTGCCATTGAGCCAGTTGCCCAAACTCAAACGGGGTGGGTGCAAGTGGCAATCGTCACGATGGATAGAGCCACCTGAGCACCAGACAGGATGGACACAAGCAGTCATTGCTGCAAGCAGGTGGCCTGAGCCCTAAATGTGGCAGGTACGAGTAGTCGTGGCAACAGGAGGCTGTTCTTTCTCACCTTCTGTTGGGAGGGAACAGACTCAGGGACAGCTGCCTTAGTAGCCCACCAGTTAAGACTGACTCTGGGTTGGGTCCAACCCAAGGTCTTCAATTGCTTCCCTAATTTAAAATTAATTCATCAGTTTAATTAATGGGTCACTTTACATTGAAAGTATTTAATATTTTATTTGTATTTGTATAAACTTTTGCCCCTTTATAGTTGAGCTAAATGACCCAGCAGCTATATATCAAATGTACATGGTGATAATAACTGGGTAGTTACAATCATGCTACGTCATCTTGCTACATGGTTGATTAATTGATTCATGTTTTTTCTATGTGAACTATGTGATTGAGGGCTGGTCCAGACATTCTAACTCTTTATATTAACTTTCCCAGTCCTCACAGCCTAAACATGCTGAACTGGTTTTGAGAATGACTCAGTGTGGACCAAACCACATCTGAGACTTTTCACAGAAATATATTGACTGTATGTGAGTTGTCTTGCAATCTAACCAACTGTTGAATCGTTCACAAGATTGATTCGGTATGTTCCATTCACTCCAGGTTAGCTGGAAAGGTCACTAGAATAACAATACAATTATCGAAGTCTCTCCATTTTAGACATATATGTCTGGTATCATAAAAGTAGGCCAAAGCAGCTTGGTCATCACTAAGGTAGTGCTTAATTGTTTTGTGGTACCTCAAGAAAGCGTAACACTCTTTCCATGTGTGCATGCACGTGTGTGTGTAGTTCAGTACTATTCAGGCACAGTGACTTTCCTTTTATGGCAGGCAATGTTTTAACTGAAAATTGACAACTTCACGCCTACCCAGTAAGTATCACACTGTAGCATTAAATAGATCTTGGAAAGCCAATTCACACTTTATGACATCACAGTACACTTTTTTTGACTTGGCCTTGCTGTTCTAAACACATATGCATGAAGGGGAAACACACAAAAATTCAGGCAGCCGTTACATTATACGGTGGCAAGCCCCTTACACATTTATTATGTCCACTTTGCCTCATCTCCCTTTTGTAAGAAAGTGCAGCATACATAGATTTACCATCACATATCATTTGAGCCTAAGTAGTTTTTCAGAACAAAAACAGGAATAGGTATTTAAAACCAATTTTATTGAAAATAGTAATGTATAGTCATAACAACTGAAATTATCAGAGAGCTACAAATGAAAAGAAAATCCAAAGACATATTCATGTTTTTACAATATGTTCAATCTCGAGTTACAAAGAACTGAGATTAGTGTAAAAGCAGTAAGATTTGAGTAAGATTCCATCTTAATTAAAGTGAAAGAAACATTTTTAATCAACCAGCCAAATTGCTAAAGGAAAAAAAAATCTTACACAAGGTAAAGAAACTGCCTCTAGAAGAAAAACCTTTCTAGTAAGCACAGGAAATTCCTTGTCTCTGTTTGCAAAGTGGTGCTGGCAGTGGATTGGATCCTGCCAACTTTTTCACTCAGTCTTGGGCTGCAAGACCCCCTGGTGGAGGTGGGGGGGGTCTACCACTGACAGGCCCTGCCCCCCCAGTTGCCCAGTTGCTGGCCAGCAAGGGGACTTGAGTTCCACAAACTCAATTAATTGGGTAGTTGTAGCCAAAATATGCCAGGGACTAGGTTTAGAATGAAGCCCTCAAACCAATAATTATTGATGGGCCAATAATTTATGAAGCACAGGCATCAACCAATGGGAAAGTTCCATTTGACCAATACCCACTATGGTTTTATTACTGTATAAAGCAGGGGTCCCCAATTCCCGGGCCGTGGACCAGTACTGGTCCATGGCCTGCTAGCAACAGGGCCATGAGGTATGATTATTTCATTATATATTACAATGTAACAGTAAGAATAAGACTCTGGATTTATATCCTGCCCTCCACTTCTAATTTCAGAGTCTCAGAGTGGCTCACAATCTCTTTTACCTTCCTCTCCCACAACAGTCACTCTGTGAGGTGGATGGGCTGAGAGAGCTCTCACAGCAGCTGCCCTTTCAAGAACATCCTCTGCCAGAACCATGGCTGACCCAATGCCATTCCAGCAGCTGCAAGTGGAGAAGTGGGGCATCAAACCCAGTTCTCCCAGAAAAGAGTCCACACACTTCACCACCACACCAAACTAATAGAAATAAAATGCACAATTGTATCATCCTGAAACCATTGCCCCGCCCCCGGTCCGTGGAAAAATTGTCTTCCACAAAACCGGTCCCTGGTGTCAAAAAGGTTGGGGACCACTGGTATAAAGGATTATTGAAGAATAAAATGAAGTCCATTTGTCTAATTAAAAATCCCTTTGCTATGATCTGGTAGGTAATATATGGATGTCATCTGAATCACCATTGTGTGCTACAATGCAAGATTGATCACAACATTCCATGAGACTCTCTCTCGGCTTGAGTTCGCGAACAAAGATTTAAGAAGGGTGCAGTAGTCCACGTCTGCTGCAGGCTCGCTGGTGGCTGACAAGACCAATGCGGGACAGGCAGATCCGGCCACAGTGGCTGCAGGGAAAAGTCTGATTTGGGGTTGGTGCTGTAGCAGTGCGATTCTTCCTCAATCTCCTTTTGTCCTCAAGACCAGCTATGTGCGTGCGTTCTCAAAGGAAGAGACAGCCTGGTGGATGGTGTGCCTCCATGCTTTGCGATCTGAGGCTAGGTCAGACCACTGGTGATGGTTGATGTGACAGGTGCCAAGGGATTTCTTCAAGGAGTCCTTGTACCTCTTCTTTGGTGCCCCTCTATTTCGATGGCCGGTGGAAAGTTCGCCATACAGAGCAATCTTGGGAAGGCGGTGGTTTTCCATCCTGGAAATATGCCCTGCCCAGTGCAGCTGCGTCTTCAACAGCAGTGCCTCGATGCTTGTAACCTCCGCCCTCTTCAAGAGGGCACTGCTGTTGAAGACGCAGCTGCGCTGGGCAGGGCATATTTCCAGGATGGAAAACCACCGTCTTCCCAAGATTGCTCTATATGGTGAACTTTCCATGAGACTAAGCTAAAGTGAAAACGCTGCAGGACCAAGCCACTTCTCTGCAGAATGACTACGGAACTATCAGACCAACAGTGTTTTGTACAATTCATAGCGGCTGTGAGATCTCCTCTGGGGTTCCGTGTTCTTTACCTTTTAAACTATTTTGCATTTTTCTCCCCAGGAAAGTTCCTTTAAAATTGCTGAGGCTGCTTATGATCAAGAAACCTGTTCAAGAACTTTTCTTCTTTCCAAGAACTTCAAAGCAAGCATGTTTGGGAAAGATCAAAGAAAAGCCAGGAAAACACCAGAAGGTGCACAAAGGCACCATGATGCTATTGCAAAACAGGGAGAAAAACTGTTTCTCAACAACAGGGGTCCTCAAACTACGGCCCGTGGGCCACATGCGGCCCTCTGAGGACGTTTATGCGGCCCGCCGGGTTATGGCAAAATCAGACCGGAAGTGACGTTCAACCTAAACTCACGTTAGCAATGCACACTTCTGGCACTGGGCTGAGGCGGCAGAGACAGAGTGTGAGGTGATACCAAGGTGAGGTGAGTTCCCAGGCCGGGGTGTGTGGTGTGGGGAAGGGAGAGAGATGCAGAAGATGGAGAACTGACGGCCCGCAGCCTTGTACAGTAACGGCAGCCACCACAACAGTCCGGGCCTCCAACAGTCTGAGGGACAGTGAACTGGCCCCCTATTTAAAAAGTTTGAGGACCCCTGCTCAACAGCATTGAACCTGGAACAAATAACCCGCATGGGAACGGCCAAGAAAAGTTGCCTCTTTTAGAGTACTGGAATGCCTTTGTGAAAATGTTCCTCAGAAGCTGCTAGAACACTATTTTGACCATTGAGAGGCTAAAGAGGCTCAGCTATCCAGAACACATTCCACTCATTTTTAGAACACAATCCAATCCCATGCATAACTGGTGTAGCTAATGTGTTTCCCAGCATATATTTCACGTTATTAGAATGCCAGTCAGAGATAGGAAAAGAGCAACAAATGCCAGATGCCACGTAATGAAAGAAATTAAGGAAACAGATGTCTTATCAACTTACATAATATATTCCTGCAGGACTGCAGTGTGGCATGGTCACATTAGATGGTACACATTTCTGTCCATCACAGGTCTCACAGTTTCACAGGGTAATAACAGTGCATGCCTCTGAAACAGTTTGCTAAAGGAAGAACATTGTTGGCTTCTTTGCAGAAGACTGTAATAATGTGGTCATTCTCCTGTCATTCATTGTGAAGTTTCCAACTCAAGGCCTCTTGGATGTTCTTCTATAGTCGCACTTCTATTCATTCCTTAAAGTCAGGGATGTTTACAATTTTATGAACTGAAAAAAGTTTCTTCCTGTTAGGAAAATGGCAGCAGTGACTTGATGGAAAAAAAAATAGAGTGAAAGTCTTCAAATTGTTATTATTAATTTATAATTACATTATTACTGCTGTTACTTTTATTCATATATTAAATTATTATTATGATAAACATTTTATGTCCCACTTCTGGATTGGTTTGAAGAGACTTAAACCTTTTTCCCACACAGCTTACCTCGGAGTGACGTCCCTCTTCACCGCGCAGCGTCTGCTCGGATTTCCCACCATCTGCTCCACAGAAGCAGGAAGTGCCGGAGCTTCTGCATCGCAAATGTAAATTGCTAAAACCCAGTTTACGTTAGCAACGCAAAAGCCGCAGCTCTTCCTGCTTCTGCGGAGCAGACGGTGAGAAATCCGAGCAGACGCTGCGCGGTGAAGAGGGACGTCACTCCGAGGTAAGCTGTGTGGGAAAACGGTTTTAGAAACAGCAGCAAGCAACACTTAAATTTCTGTGGCAATTCATTGAGTGAGTGGATTGTTCCAGTCTCCACTAATGTGTGGCTAAAGGGGGAGGGAAAGGCAGCGCCAAATGGGCATGTGCCAGAACAGGCACACAGCTACTGATTGGCTAATGGTACCTGGCAGCAGCTATGCTCATGCCATATGCTCATGCCATATGCTCATGCCAGGTTCCAGTAGCTGCTCATAGGCTGCGTCTGCACAGAACTTCAGCATCGGCCCCAGCACCTCTTTCACTGCCATCTGTCTTCTAGCTGTAGCGCAGCCATATTCCCCTCTCCCTTCAGTAGCACCTAGTTTAATGTTAAATAATCCTTCCCCCCCCCCTGCTTTTATTGATCCCCAGGTTATCTGGAATAAATGCTTTCAGAACTAAAGGAACTTTCATAAGTCAAAATTAAACCTAGCTGAAACGTAGAAAAGACACCTGAATGATGTTATGCAATCTGAAAGCATGAATTTGTATGTCTGCTTTCATTTTGTTACTCCAGTCCATAATAGCTTTCAGATGTCCAGATGAATACTTTTAAGTGAAATGCTTAACACCAGGTAGGAATGATCAATGGCCCGTATCGATCTCTTGCAGCACAGTCTCTTTCCAATAAACTTTCAGAATGAAAAAGTGCCCTGTGATCACTCACTCACAAGAATTAAAAGTTGTATTTGAAGACTTGGTATCTTTAGCTCAAAGGACTCTGAAACCAAGACACTGATAGCACCAGTGCGGAGTGGACTTCGTTGCAGAATTGGACCACGTGGTCCGGATCTCAAGAGGCCCACTGGCAGAAGGCCATGACTGCCACCAAGACTCAGAAACCAAAGTATTAGCTAAATGAAAATGTGATGCATTATTTCAAAGATAACAATAACTTCAATTTGTCGATTAAAGAAGTTCACACTGGCCAAATGCCACACCATTCTGCAGTAGAAGTCCATCTTTCTCAGACCCAGCCCAGTTGAACTCTCTCCCAGGCATTGCAAGATCTGTTACAGGTCTATAGGGCCTGTAAAGCAGAGCCGTTCCACCAGGCCTAGGGCTGAAGCTATGGACAGATGAGGACAGCTCTGTCTGTTTGGGCCCTTTGTCCCTCTTTTCTCTTGCCTCTCCAGTTTTGACGTGACCATATCTTCCCCCGATTAACGTTAGCTTGTATTGTTATGTACTGTCTGTTTTGTCATGACTCGTATTTTAAGAATTGTTTTAATAATTAATTTATGGTTGTTGTTATAAAAACGTTGTTACTTGCCCTGAGCCTTGCGGTAGCAGGGGAGGACGAGTCATAAATTGGATATAATAAATAAATGTTTTTTCTCACCCGGTATGCTGTAATGGCATGGTAATCCCCATGACCATCCTCTTGCACTCCTGAACCTCAAAGCATCATCAGTCTCAATTATTGGGGGGGGGGGGGGGCGGGTTGTGATTCATAACAACTCAGCTACCATTTAGAGTCTTAGTATTGTTCTGCTGATACAATGGTGGCTGATAAGAATACCTTCTTTGCATTATAATCGTGACATCACAAGTTTTCAAAGGGTTCCATGACACGTTCAGTCCAATTACGCAGGAGTTTCCAATGTTTATGTTCTAGTCACCTACACACCTGCTTTATGGACCTCCACTCCTTATATGTTATTATGAGGCACTACCACATCCATTAGTCAAGCTGCTCCATAAGCTAACCATTAATGGCATCAGCTTAACTAAGGTAACTGCACTGACAGCAAGGGTGGAATTCTAGCAGGAGCTCCTTTGCATATTAGGCCACACACCCCTGATGTAGCCAATCCTCCTGGAGCTTACAAGGCTCTTTTTTGTAAGCTCTTGGGGGATTGGCTGTATCAAGGGTGTGTGGCTATTTATGCAAAGGAACTCCTGCTAGAATTCCACCCCTGCTGTCAGTGCAGATATCTTAGTTAAGCTGATAACTAAGATATCTTAGTTAAGCAGTATTGTTCTCAGAACAATACTGAGAAGTGTCATGCAAAGGAGCTCATACTAGAATTCCACCCTGACTGACAGAAACAACTTCCAGGTTCCAACAGATTCTGGGGACCCATTAAATCAATAAATCAGGAGCAGGCCATCCTAATAGTTCTGCAACCTATGCAGACGGCCTGAGTCTTTACTAAGTGGCTTGCAACTGAGGTGATAAAAACACTTTCTAATCTTGGGTCGTGTGACCTGACTCCAGAAATGCAGAATGACAAATTCAACATCCAAGCCTTTCACGTGAATGGGATCTGTAATCAATCTATCTATCTTCCTTCCTTCCTTCCTTCCTTCCTTCCTTCCTTCCTTCCTTCCTTCCTTCCTTCCTTCCTTCCTTCCTTCCTTCCTTCCTTCCTTCCTTCCTTCCTTCCTTCCTTCCTTCCTTCCTTCCTTTCTCTCTCTCTCTACTCCTCTGATCTACCGGTCTTGAGTAAAGTAGGTTGCTTGTCAGCTTTTTTGACTAAAATCAGTTGTAGTGAATCTGTAATATATTGGGCATGCCTACAATTTTCATGACAGTAATAAAATTCTGAGCCATAATAGACCGCCTTGATACAGCAGCTGAAGTTACAGAAAACAATACAACTGGAGATCTGCAACACCAGATCTAACAGCAACTCCAGTGCTTTGTCCTTCAGCTTCTTACATGTTGCATATGAAACAATACCTGATCATTGCTGTTAGCATATTTGAACTTGTCTATGGCATATCTAGATCTATGTCCTTGGCACGACCTCCAAGAATACAGGACCATATTCTTTAGCTTACGTTAATAACCACACCCTTTCCTTCCCTTACTTTCATATGCACACCACATCCATTCAGAGATACAGAGAAATACTAGCAGTTCTTTCCTTGAAAGATGTCAATGAATCTACCAATGCAGCAGGCTTTTCTTTCTGAAGCAGATGTCAGTGTTTTAAAACACATAAAATTAGATTATTGCAGGAAAGTTAACAGTGCACAAAGGAAATGTATAGATTGCTTCATACGGCTTACCTTTATTTGTTAATGTTTCCTGAGCATCACTGTCTCAAAATGTTTGAAGTTATTTTGCATTTACTTTAACACTTAAGATATTGCATAATACTAAACCTAGTTTCTATATGGCTCTTTTATTATGATTGTCGAACATTCAGACTTATGTGCAATGCTTTTCCTAATGGTAGTTTACTCTTCAAATTGTGTTCTTTCAGTTTACTTTCCGATGTGACCTTCTGGAAGAAAAGCATCCAGAAATAGGTTTAGGAGCAAATGGGAAAGGCCAGTAATCTGGAGGTCAGCAATCAACCTAGATGAACTGAGATGGGATAGGAAACTCTGTTCTCACACTCTGCTACTATAGGCACAGCTACTGAGGAGAGAGAAAGGTAGATCTACCAACCGCCCAGTGGTGACTGGAGATCTCCTGGAATGACAACTGGTCTCCAGATGACAGAGATCAGTTCCACTGGAGAAAACAGTTCTTCAGTGGGTGGACTATATGACATCATACTCTGTGGAGGTCCCTCCACAGTTTGGTGTAGTGGTTAAGTGTGCAGACTCTTATCTGGGAGAACTGGGTTTGATTCCCCACATCTCCATTTACAGCTGCTGAAATGGCTTTGGGTTAGCCATAGCTATCTCAGGAGTTGTCCTTGAGAGCCCTCTCAGCCCCACCCACCTCACAGGGTGTCTGTTGTGGGAGGAGAAGCTATGGGAGATTGTAAGCCACTCTGAGTCTCTGCCCGATTTTGCACTCACCTTACACCACTCTCACATCTGTCTTCTCCGCGCGGCGTCCTCCAGATTTCCCACTATTTGCATTGGGGCTGCAGTAAACATCATGGTTTTTGTGCAGCAAACGGAAACTGGTTTTTAGCCGTTTCCGTTTGCTGCGCAAAAACTGCGATGTTTGCTGCAGTCCTGACGTAAATAGTGGGAAATCGGGAGGATGCTGCGCTGAGAAGACGGGCATGAGAGCAGCGTAAGGGTGAATGCAAAATCTGATTCAGAGAGAAGGGTGGGGTATAAATCTGCAGTCTTCTTCTCCTTCACCTCCCAAACCCCACTGTCCCCAGGCTCTTCCCTCCCCCCAAATCTCCAGGCGTGTCCCAAAACAGAGCTGGCAACCCTAGAGACAGAGGACCAGCACTCTCCTTTGCCCAGCAACTCATGCTGCTGTTGAGCCACAATCAAGGAAAATCTCCACATAGCTGAACCCACCACATTATCCTCTCTACTTCTGCTCTGCTTGTCCGCACCGCTACCAAGATGCTTATGTATCTCTGAAATTATGTATGAGGGAATGCACATCATCGGGGCCTTGATTTTCATATGTATATGAGAAATTTCACGTAATTGGCAATAAGGGTTGAGAAGGATGCCTCAAAACACATGCAGGATGCGATAATAATGAGCATGTATATATTTTGTCTAACTGGGCCATACTTTCTGTTTCCTAATCGTTTGTCCTAACAAGGGGCTTTGTGTAAATGGGCCTATACATACCACAGAGGCCAGCTCTCTCTCCTTGGATTTTTCATGAATGGAAATGTGGAAATACTTGGAGAAATTTATTCACAATATTAGGTGAGGTCAACATTTTTAAAGACAGGAAAATAAAAAGATAGCGATTGCTCAACCAAATCCCCATGAAAAGTCTTCACCTTTCTCCTGGATACCAATTGCCCCATCCTATCGTGCTGGGTAATTAAGAGTATTAGGACAACAGCACAGAAACTTCACAGATATGTCACTTTTTAAGCAAGAGACATAATACTGGCGTTAAACATGTCAGGACAGTAAAAACGACTACCGTTTTCGCACACAGCTTACCACACCGTCACTTCCCTGTTCTCTCCGCAGCGTGTGTCGGATTTCCCACCATCTGCGCCGGAGTTACAGGAAGTGCCGCAGCTTTTGCGTAGCAAACGTAAACTGGGTTTTAGCGGTTTACCTTTGCTACGCAAAAGCCGCGGCACTTCCTGTAACTTCGGCGCAGATGGTGGGAAAACCGACGGATGCTGCGGAGAGAACAGGAACGTGACCCTGTGGTAAGCTGTGTGCGAAAACGATCAACATAATGCCACAGTTATTTGCATTGTGGTGTATGCACATTTACACATAAGGTTGTTCGGTATGGCCTGGAAACTGACCAGAGCCTAGGGCAGGGGTGGCCAAACTGGCTCTTTCACACATATTGCATGGCTCTCAAAGCCCCCTCTGCCCCATCGGCCAGCTTGGAGAAGGCATTTCTCTCTTTAAATCACTTCCCCAAGCCATGCCAGCCCGTGGCTTGGAGAATGCATTTAAAGTTGCTTTCTTTCCACCACCCTCCCTCCATCTTCCTTCCTTCCTTGCAGCTCTCAAACATCTGACATTTATTCTATGCGGCTCTTACATTAAGCAAGTTTGGATGGTGGCTCAGTGGTAGAGCATCTGCTTAGTAAGCAGAAGGTCCCAGGTTCAATCCCCGGCATCTCCAATTAAAAAGGTCTAGGCAAATAGGTGTGAAAAACCTCAGCTTGAGACCCTGGAGAGCTGCTGCCAGTCTGAGTAGACAGTACTGACTTGATGGACCAAGGGTCTGATTCAGTATAAGGCAGCTTCAGATGTTCATATGACACCCCTGGTCTAGAGGATGGGAAGATGGGGACAATCATTGGGCGATGGTGGGACATCAGTTCCAGGGAAGTGACATTGATCTACTTTAGTAATCTAGTAATCCACTCTAGTAATCTCCAGAAAGGCTATGGTAAAATCACAGTTTCTGGCAATTCCTCAAGCCAAGTGACATCACACCATTGTCCAATGCAAGAGCGGAAGCAGAAAACAGGAGCTTGGGGCAGGTGATCTTTGGTCCATCAAGTTCAGTATTGTCTACTCAGACTAGCAGCAGTTCTCTGGGGTCTTTCACATCACCAACTGCATGGTGATCTCAACTGGAGATGCCAGGGAATTAACCTAGAATCAGAGTTGGAAGGTACCTCCAAGGTCATCTAGTCCAATCCCCTGCATAATGCAAGAACTTCACAAATGCCTACCCCCCCACACACACACACATACACACATCCCCAGTGACCCTTGCTCCATGCCCAGAAGATGGCAAAAACCTCCAAACTGTCCTGGAGAAAAATTGCTGACTGACCCCAAAGTGGCAATCAGCATTTCTCTGAGCATGTAAGAAAGGCCAAGAGAACAACCCCTCCTGCTCTCCTTCTCATGATCTGCATTCTCCTTCACAGAATCAGCATTGCTATCAGATGGTCATCCAGCCTCTATTTAAAGACCTTCAAGGAAGGAGAACCCACTACCCTCCCGAGGAAGCCTGTTCCACTGAGGAATCACTCTGTCAGGAAGTTCTTCCTAATGTTGAGCTGGAAACACTTTTGATTTAATTTCAACCCATTGGTTCTGGTCTGACCTTATGGGACAACAGAAAACAATTCTGCACCATCCTCTATGACACCTCTTTAAGTACTTGAAGATGATGATCATATCTCCTTTCCAGGCGAAACATATCCAGCTCCTTCAACCTTTCTTCATAGGTCTCCAGACGCCTCATCGTCTTCATTGCCTTCCTCTGGATATGTTCCAGCTTGTCTATATCCTTCTTAAATTGTGATGACCAAAACTGAACACAATACTCTAAGTGAAGTCTAACCAGAGCAGAGTAAAGCAATACTATCACTTCACAAGATCTGGACACTATGATCGATTTCGCACTCACCCTACGCCACTCTGACATTCCTCTTTTCAGCACGGCGTCCTTCCGATTTCCCCAGGGCTTCAGTCAGCATTGCCATTTTTGCGCAGCAAAGAGAAACTGGTTTTTAGCAGTTTCTTTTTGCATTGCAAAAATGGCAATGCGAGCTGAAGCCCTGGGGCAGATAGTGGGAAATCGGAAGGACGCTGAGCTGAACAGAGGAATGTCAGAGCGGCGTAGGGCGAGTGTGAAATCGGTCTATATTTCTGTTGCTACAGCTCATAACTGAATTTGCCTTTTTAGCTACCACGTCACACTGCTGACTCATGTCCAGCGTACGGTTCACTAAAACCCATAGATCCTTTTCATACATACTACTGCCAAGAAAAGTAACCCCCATCCTATAACGATGCATTTGATTTTTCCTACCTAAATGCAGAACTTTACATTTATCCCCATTAAAATACATTTTATTTGGTTTAGGCCAGTTTTCCAGCCTGTCAGGATCATCTTGTATCCTGACTCTATCTTCTACTGTATTTGCAACCCTCACAATTTACTATCATCTGCATAGTATCAACCTGGATGTGAAAGTTGGACAATGAAGAAAGCTTACAGGAAGAAAATTGATTCGTTTGGAATGTGGTGTTGGAGGAGAGTTTTATGGATACCTTGGACTGCCAAAAAGACAAATAAGTGGGTTCTAGATCAAATCAGCCTGGATCAAGTTATCCCTAGAAGGTAAAATGACTACAGGAGGCTATCATACTTTGGCCACCTCGTAAGAAGACAAGGAAAAGACTGGAAAAGACAATAATATTAGGAAAGGTAGAAGGCAACAAGTAAGGAGGAAGACCCAAAATAAGATGAATTGACTCAATCAAGGAAACCACAACCCTAAATTTGCAAGACCTGAGCAAGGTTCTTAATGATATGACTTTTTGGAAATCATCAATTCATAAAGTCACCCTAAGTCAGAAGTGACTTGACAGCACCTGACAAATCATCCCAAACGAGTGATCTGAATTACTGCTGGCTTTTATATTTTTTAAAAGAAGAGCTACTACTGCATCTTTTTCATAGTAGATTTTATTTTGCACCAGCACAATCCAACCTAATTCATGCAATCCTCAACAGAGTTACATCCTTCTAAATCCATTGATTTAAGATTGCAGTTGTGAATCTGCTCCATTTTAAAATACTCAAAATCTTCAGACTAGGGCTTCACACTCTTAACATCATGTAACCTGAATTCACACCCTCTTTTCTTTTGCCTCCAATCTGGAGAAGTTTTGAGGGAACTCAAAAGCCTGAACTCTGTTTTATGATTTAGAAACATATCATTCCACTGTAGCTTTCGGGGTCCCCCCCCTTTATTCTTCTTAAATCCAGAGAAACTGTAATACATTGATCAATAACACCTTCCTAATTACAAATTGCAACTTCTTACATGCCACATTGACATTGTCACCCTAAGTAGAGTTACACCATTCTAAGTCCATTGCCTTTAATGAATTTAAAAGGGTATAGCTCTGCTAGTTATCTTGGCAAATAAATTAGGCATTGCTAGAAATGATTTTGGGAAGGGCTGTGGCTCATTAGCAGAGCATCTGCTTGGCATGCAGAAGGTCCCAGGCTCAGTCCCCAGCATCTCCAGTTAAAAGGACCAGATAAGAGGTGATGTGAAAGACCCTGGAGAGCCACTGCCGATTTGAGTAGACAATATTGACCTGATGGACCAAGGCAGCTTTATATGTTCATATAAAGGAGAGCCAGTTTGCTGTAGTGGTTAAGTGTGTGGACTCTTATCTGGGAGAACCAGGTTTGATTCCCCACTCCTCCACTTGCACCTGCTAGCATGGCCTTGGGTCAACCATAGCTCTGGCAGAGGTTGTCCTTGAAAGGGCAGCTGCTGTGAGAGCCCTCTCCAGCCCCACCCACTTCACAGGGTGTCTGTTGTGGGGGAGGAAGGGGAAGGAGATTGTGAGCCACTCTGAGACTCTTCGGAGTGGAGGGCAGGATATAAATCCAATATCTTCATCTTCATATGATTACATTTTTAATATCTAAAATGTGCTTTAAAAATAGCACATGAGAACTGCTGCATTTATTTAAAGTACTATCAATTTGTGCCATGACAGCAGTTAATAAAAACATTTGCCTTGATGAAGACAATTCTGTACATACATAATATTTGTATATTTGTGTTCTTCTGTAATTTTATGACTGCTCATCCCATTTGCAAAGGAATAGTACAGGCTCAGAGGTTTAACGAAGTCCCTTTTTGTTTTTGCTTAGATGAACTGTTATTTGCAGTTGACTATTTTCATTGTACACCTTTCTAAACCATATATTTAGTGTTGTGACAGTGTCTCCATCTGGCCTTCCTCAGAAGCACAAATGCAAACTCTACCTGCTGTTATCTTTGTCTGAACATCCCCAGCAGGAGAGACTGATTTTATATCCAGATGAATTTGGGCTAAGAAAGTTATACAAAAAATAGTCTTCCCAGATGGAAGTGTATGTGACATGTGTCTAGAAAATAAATTCATTCCAACGGAAATGCTTTAAGACCATGCAATAATTGCACTATTTCTTAAGCTGTGCTATAGCTTGTAAACTGGCTGCCAATTTAAAAACAGGAGGGAAATTTATATTGCATTAGACTCGTGCTCTTTATTGACATGCATGAGAACATAAGAAGAACCATGCTAGATCATACCATTGATCCATCTATTCCAGCATCCTGTCTCACACAGTGGCCGACTAGTTACTCTGGAAAGTCAATTAGGCCTTACAGGCTGCCTTCCCCTGATGTAGCCTCCTGGTACTAGCATTTAGAACATGACAGCCTCTGAACATAGAGGTTCCTTTAATCATCATGGGCTAGTAACCATTGACAGACCCATCCTTCATGAATCTGTCTAATCCCTCTTTAGCGCCTTCTGTGACATCACTACATCCCCTGTCAGCAAATTCCACATTTAATCACGTGCGATGTAAAGAAGGCCTTTGGCCCATCCTGAATCTACTGTCCATCAGTTTTATTGGATGCTCCCTCCGTTCTAGTATTTTGGAAGAGGGAGAAAAAAATATATATCTGTCCATTCTCTCAACCCTGTACATCTATAATAATAATTCCATAATAGAATTGACCTAATGCAGCTCTCCCATTGGCTATGAAGTGTGCACCAACAGTGATTGGCCTGTCCAACATCAATCACCTCCACTTGCTCACTCCACTTTCCCACACCCACTACCATCCAGCCATGGTTGCCTATCTCACCTCACAAAGCTGGTGTGCTGGGAGCCCGCCCATCCGCATCGGTCATACCTGGTGTAAGCTGCTCTTCCAGCAGCTCCAGCAACCTCCAAATGGCATGTCCTTGAACACTCCCAAGGCCTCCACAAAGCCCCAGGAAACTCTGCCCTGGGATTGCTCCCACAGCCTCCAAAAGACCCTGGAAAACCACCACCTCTCCTCCGCCCCTCCTGAGCCCTCTGTGAGGCCCAAAAACCCACCAGCACCCACTGGGCCTCCACAAGGCCCCTGTGGCCCTACTTTGCCCTCGCTGGCCATTCTACAGAACTCTGGAGACCACAGGATAGCCTCAGTGCCAGTGGCTGCCAGTTCCTTGCAGGACTCAAGGCAAGTCACAGCAATGACCCAGTGCCAGTAGTGCCTCCATGGTAAGTGTGGGGAGGGCTGGGTATGGGGGAAACTGAGTGTGGGAGACATGCTGGCAAGTGATCTAAGCAGACTGGAGGAAACCCATGTGGGGGGATGCCAAGACAAGGCTGGCAGGACAGCAACTTCAGGGAGTTGAGGGCCCACAGTAGAGGGGTAGGAAGACAGCAATGGTCAGGAGGGAAACTCCAAAGCTGCCGTTTTCTCCAGAGGAACTAATCATTGTGGTCATAATCAGTCATAATCCTAGGAGAAATCCAGTCCCCACGTGGAGGCTGGCAACCCTACCAGTAAAAGATACTACACATATGAACCAGTTTGGCTTCCACAGATTATTTGCCTTGCTCACCCTCTAAAAGGAATCTCTGCTTTCCACCTGTTAATGATTTGTGTGTTTGATCAATCACTGGTGTTTGATCAATCACTGGTGATCAATCACGGGTTTGGATAAAGATATGGAGCAGAGGTCCATCAGTGGCTATTAGCCACAGTGTGTGTGTATATATAAAAAATTTTGCCACTGTGTGACACAGAGTGTTGGACTGGATGGGCCATTGGCCTGATCCAACATGGCTTCTCTTATGTTCTTCTGTGACACAGAGTGTTGGACTGGATGGGCCATTGGCCTGATCCAACATGGCTTCTCTTATGTGACCCTGGGCGTTTTTGCACTGACCTTCAAGTGGCGCGACCACCCTCTTCACACCGGAGGATCTGTGCGGATTTCGCACAAGAAGCGCCGGAGCACCCAAAAGAGCCGGCGACTTCCGTCGCAAAAGCTGCTCAAACGTTTCCCTGCTTCTTGGCGGTTTCCGTTTGAGCGGGTTTTGCGACGGAAGTCGCCGGCTCTTTTGGGTGCTCCGGCGCTTCTTGTGCGAAATCCGCGCAGATCCTCCGGTGTGAAGAGGGTGGTCGCGCCACTTGAAGGTCAGTGCGAAAACGCCCCCTGAGTGTTGGACTGGATGGACCATTGGCCTGATCCAACATGGCTTCTCTTATGTTCTTATGTTTTTATATTTGCAGTCAGAGTCTGCCATTGTCCCCCCTTCTGCCTGGTATTTTACACACAATCAAACAAAAGGCCTTAAGAGCAGGTCCTGAAACATCTGTTTTCCCTTGGTATGCACAGCATATCAAGTAACCAGTGTGTATTAAGTACTATCAAGTTGCTTCTGACTTACAGCAGCCCTATAAATTAATGACCTCCCAAAGTGTCCTAACATTAACTGCCCTGCTCAGGTCTTGCAAACTGAGGGCTGTGGCTTCCTTAAAAAAGAGAAGAAGAAGAGACTGGATTTATACTCCATCCTTCACCGCCTGAATGAGTCTCAGAGTAGCTTACAATTTCCTTCCCCTTCCCTACCCCACAGCACCCTTGTGAGGTAGATGGGGATGAAAGAGCTCTCCAAGAACTGCTGCTTGATCCGAACAGCTCTGACAGAGTTATGACTGACCCAAGGTAATTCTAGCAGTTGCATGTGATGGAGCGGGGAAACAAACCCGGTTCTCCCACATAAGATTCCATGCACTTAACCACTACACCAAACTATTTGAGTCAATCCATCTTTAATTATTTCAGTTGCTTTATAGTCTTTCTCAAAGTTGTATAACTTCCCGGTAGTCATTACGTTTGTCTTATTGATGTTCGGCTGTAATCCTCCTTTGGCACTTTCTGCTTTAACCTTCAGCAGTAGACATTTCAAGCCTTCACCATTTTCTTCCAGTAATGTGGTGTCATCTGCATATCTTGAACTGTTAATAATCCTTCCACCGATTTTCACTCCATCTTCGTCTAAACGTAATCAATTTTTCCTTATGATGTATTCTGCATATAGTTTGAAGAGATAGGGAGATAAAATACATCCTTGCCTGACACCTACGCTAATTGAAAACCATTCTGTTTCTTCATATTCTGCCCTCTTATCCAGTAGCCTCTTATCCAGTAGCCTCTGCACATTGCAACAATCAGATGCTGCAGAACCCCATTTATTTTACATCTAGCCATAACTTCATGATCCACACAGTGAAAGCTTTGCTGTAGTCTTTGAAACACAAACTGATCCATGACTGAAATTCTCTTGTATGCTCCAGTAACCAACATAAATTTGCAATATGCTCTCTAGTGCCTCTTCCTTTCCTGAATCCAGCTTGAACATCTGGCATTTCTCGATCCATAGTTTTTCTTTCCCTTTTAACACCAAGACTGATGAAAAATTCTGGAGAACTCAAATGCTTGCATACTGTTTTGCGTTGGTCCAGCAGCATACATAGCTTATTTGGCACCCAGGTGAATAATTTTTTAACCCTTCCTTCCTTCCTTCCTTCCTTCCTTCCTTCCTTCCTTCCTTCCTTCCTTCCTTCCTTCCTTCCTTCCTTCCTTTTTTGCAGTGAAGTCACAGAGATTTAAGGCAACCCCATAGAATAATGGCATACCTAGCATATTAGATACCCAGAGTAAATAATTCAAGAAAAAAGCCATCTATACAACAAAATTATTTTCAGTATTAATTATAAAATAAATGCACCTTAGAGACCAAAAAGAGTTTCAGGGAATAAGCTGTTGAGAGTCAGAGCTCATTTCATCAGACATGGATAGGAATGGAAATACCAGCTTTTAAAATCTCCACCTCATGACCCAGTGGGAAGTTCTCCTGTACAACAGCCTGGGCTGGATTAGGTGAACTCCCTGTAAGCCGCAGGTCTTTTTAAGAATGCCTGCTAAAAAGAAGGGTGAAATCAATCAGAGGTAATGCCACTGGTAGCCAAATCCAACTAAACTGGGACAGGGTATTGCTACTAAGGGTGCTTTCCCTGGTTATGCTAGATACAGATACATAGCAAAGCATGACTGACCAGATAACTCTTTTGGTGGGGGAGAGTTTGGAGAATTTGGAACACTCCCATGGGTTCAAAGAACAGAAGAGAGAAAGGCTAGACCGTTGGAGAAAATGACCTGGCTATCAGCATCCTGGCTTGGTTGTACAATCTGTTAAGCAAGCTTGCTTCAGTCTTGGAGAATGGGAAGCCTAGCCGATCCGAGAGTGCTTTTTGCTATGCTCAGACTTCTTTATACCCTTAGTGACTGCAGCCAGAACTGCATTTTAAAAATAAAAGGAAAGATGTTTGGCTGGATGCAGCATGACACTGGCTTCGGACGTTTTTAGGGCCAGGGGTGGTCAGGAGATTTTGCGTAGCTGATCTCAACGACCTCTGGGGCATATATGGGGAAAAGTGGTCCCTCAGGTATGTTGGTCCCAGACCGCATAAGGCTTTAAATGTTGGTACCAAAACCTTGAAGCGGATCCAGTACGCTCCTCAAGCTGCACCTGGGACAAAGTGTACCCCCTACCCTGCCCTTGTCACGGCACTGGGTTGGTCCCAATATACTCAGTTCATCCAAAAAGGGCAAGGAGGAAAGTACTGGCTGCTTTCATTGTAAGAGTTTTCCTTAACAAAGAACCTATGAATGTAATTCAGTTATGGCCTGTGAAATCTGTCTGGATTATGAAAGAAGGTTCCACGGCATTGTAGTAGATTCTTACCAATTCTTCCTCAAAGAGTACTGCTGCAAATACTGTTTGTATTTTTTTCTGTCTGATGCAATGTTTTCCTTCTGCAGTTACCCCCAAAGAAAAAGTTACTTTAGAATAAATCTTATGGCTTCTTAGCAACTGCAGTTCTGAGTAATTCACTTCTGAGTTACTGACGAAGAAAATCTAGTGACTCATTTCTAAGAGAGGAGGAGGGGGAGGATAGTTGATTTTTATACTTTGCTTTTCTCTGCCCTAAGGAGTCTCAAAGTGGTTTACAATCACCTTCCCTTCCTCTCCCCACAACAGGCACCTTGTAAAGTAGGTGGGGCTGAGAGAGTTCTGAGGGAACTGTGACTAGCCCAAGGTCACCCAGCTGGCTTGATGCAGAGGAGTGGGGAATCATACCCTATTCTCCAGATTAGAGTCTACTTCTCTTAACCACTACACCACTCTGGCTCTGAGATACGATTGCCTACCATGAGCTATAAAACTCCTGGAGATTTGTGGGAGGGGAGGCAGTGCCTGTAGAGGGAGTAGTTTGGAGAGGAATTTCCTTTAGTACCTGTCACATTCCATGTTTAATTTTTTTTAATTTAGTAGGCTTATATTCCACCCTTTCCCGTAAACGGGCCCAAGGCGGATCACAACATATAATAAGAACAATAAAAACCTACAGCTCAAAGCTAAAACACCACATTAGAATTAAACAGTAAAAACAATAAAACAATAAATAAAAGGCACCACCGGTGGAAAGGGCACAGCATATCAAGTAACCAGTTATAGACCCACATTATATGATGGTAGTGGCAATAAGATAGCACTGCAGTCGGGCACAGTGTCACCACAAGGGAGGCCAAATGATGGAATAATAGGACGCCCGCTGCCTCAACCATAAGCCTGGCGGAACAGCTCCGTCTTGCAGGCCCTACGAAATGGCAGCTGTTCAGATCTCCACAGGGAGCTGATTCCACCAGGCAGGGGGCAGGGCCAAAAAGACCCTGGCCCTGGTTGTCGTGAGTCGGGTGTCCTTAGTGCCAGGGGTGGTCAGGTGTTGCGTAGCTGATTGCAATGACCTCTGGGGCATGTATGAGGAAAGGCGGTCCCTCAGGTATGTTGGTCCCAGACCGCGTAAGGCTTTAAATGTCGGTACCAAAACCTAAAAGTGGATCCAGTACTCAATAGGTAGCCAGTGCTGCGCCAGTAAATGCTTGCCCGTAAAGGCAATGCAGTTAACAGCCGTGCTGCCGCATTCTGCACTAGCTGGAGTTTCTGGATCAGCCGCAAGGGTAAGCCTGCATAGAGTGAGTTACAGTAATCCAACCTGGATCTGCAGGTTTGCCCTCCAAAGGTGCCATTTACTCCAGGGGAGCTGAGCCCTGTAGTGTCAAGCATGAGATTTCAAAATAACCAGTCCTTGGATTTTGAAACAACGTTAGGTTTATTGATAATCCATGTGGCTCATTCGAGCTGAAGATTGGAACTGATACTTTGTAATACTAGAATACATGTTTTAAAATGGCACATCAAAGGTTCTATAAACAATTCTACATTCACTTGTGAAATTCACACGCTGGGCTCCTTATCTATATTGCGACTAGCACATCCTGGGTTCAGGCCTGGTTGAGCCTGGGAACAAGTCCCAGGAGGTCTTATCTTCAAAGAGGACATTCCTGCATCTGTTAGTAAAAGCGAAAGAAGAAAGGTGGGGGCTGCTACTTTGATGTGCCCACATTTAATTCTGGGTTAGCAACAATTCTTAAATCTGGAGTCCATAATATAACATAAGTATACAATGCTTGACATGTAGCCTGAAGATCAATTGTAATTTGGGATAACAGATCCCACCTGGAAGTTGGCAACCATACTTGGCTGCCTAGTCAATTCTAGGCCTAATTAAAATTCCTAGTTATTACCTAATGGTTTGGGGCCATGGTAAGTAAAAGCTCCCACATGCATCTACCCATCCATTAAAATCTTCAAGGCTCTGCTCTGTGTGTTTCCACCTTCAAAGGTGTGTGATGAGGTGGCCACCAGAGTCAGAGCTTTTGTCATGGTGGCCGCTACTATCTGGAATTCCTTCCCCACAGTTCAATCAATCAATCAATCTTTTTTTGCATTAGCAACAAAATGCCATAGCAACCAACAACCAGACTCTTCCCCGCAGCTGTTCTTCTGACACTTCACTTGGATAGCTACTGAAAACCTCTATACTCACTCAAGCGTGTGGCTTCCTTGGAGGTGTTTCTTTTCACTGATGCTTGATATGATGCTATTGGCTTTAACATTTTTAATAATTTTGACCATTGGCTGTATAGAATGTTTTCATGTTTATGGATGCTCACTGTTTAACCACTCTTCTAATTTAGAAGTTGTCAACCTTTTGTGTAATGAGAGGTACTCTCTGGCCACCAGCACGGGTTGAGGGGTAGGGTTGCCAAATCTAGATTGGGGAACTCCTGGAGATTTGGGAGGTGGAAGACAAGGGCCTCAGTGGGGCATAATGCCTTAGAGTCCACCCTCCAGAGCATTGCTTTTCTCCAGAGATACTGATCTCTGTCATCTAGAGGTGAACTGTGATTCCAGGTGATCCTCAAGTCCCCCTTGCAGATTGGCAACCCTAGAAACAGAACACGGACGAAAAAAGAGTGCCAGAAGTGAAGCTATTCAGTAAGAAGCGCAGACAAAAATCCTATGTGTGTGTGGGAGGGGGGAGCCCAGAGCAGATCTTTTTGTGATCCCCCCCACCCCCCGCCCAGGGTCTTCTAATGGATCCACAAGCTAATCCACAGCAGCCAGCAAGCTACTAACAGCTCACAGACTCCCTTTTGGAGACTAACGTTTGTAAGCTATTTGGGTAGCTTCTAAGTTGAGAATATGTGGAATATTAAATAAAATAAACGTGTACTCCAGCTTTTTTAGAATTCCTGATTATAAATCACATTTCTGGCAGTGATGAATCTCCTGGCTTCCTGTCTGAGAGCTAAGGCCATCCCATACTACAGACTGGAGTAGCTATTCTAAATTATAGTACCTCTCGGTTTCTGATTAAGATATACAGGGAGAGGACTAATATAATGTTGCTCCTTAGAAAATAATTAGTTACGCAGAACAGCTAGCAGAGTTTGTTAAAAGTGACAAAATAAATCCATTATTTAGACCTCGGAAACCTCCATTTATAATCACGGTCTTTCTGGTTATACATTTTTTACGACCATTCATTTGGCTTGGAAAAGTGCTGCTTCAAGGTATGAAACATGCTACCCTGAGGGGCTATTCTTCAATAGCATCTGCCTCCACCAGTCTATTTCATATACATGCCAAAAGAAACTTTTTGGACAAGGAATTCATTTTGTTATCTGAAAATTCTCCTGATGTCAAACTTGAGCATACTAGCAGTAAGTGCCCAGAACTCATCCCCAGGGGTCTGACCTTGCAAAACAGAGCTGGTGTGGTGTATAAGGTTGCCAAGTGTAACTCAGAAAATATCTGGGGACTCTGGGGGTGGAGCCAGGAGACTTTCACATTCCCTAAAATAAATAAATAAATAAAAATACAACAGCACAGTTCTCCTGAATACAGTCTTCATTTCTTCATCTCTCAGCAACTGCACATCCCCTCTCTCACACTCACACATACACACAAAGCAGCCAAAATAAAGTTTGCAGTCCCACACTTTTGTGATCTTACTGGGGCAATTTACTCACAGAGTTGTTGAATGTTACCATTTGCTGTAAATTCAACCAAGTTCTTCAGACTAACACAAGGAAACCAAAGTTTCCACTTTACTCTTTACTCTCTATTTTACTGTGCAAATGACTTCTGGAAGGAATGTAAAACAAGCCCTCTGTTTGCTGTGCTGGTTTCCCTTCCTTTCTAGCAGTTTACTGGGAGCAGCCGTGTTGTTCAGCCAGCTCACCCCACCTCCATTCAGCCTGGCTCCTACATATTTAAAGGCACACACCTTCTAAAAAGCATGCAGTTTTCAAGTTTCTTCTAGCCTTCCAATGTGTAAAGGCACATAGTGGCTGTTGGGGGGGGGCTTCCCCCCACCAGCTGACTGGGGGCAGAAAGAAGCCTGCAAAACTGGGAGATCCCCTGCTGGGGCCTGGGGATTGGGAAGTCTAGTGGTGTAGTGGTCAGCTCAGCAGGTCAGACTAGGATCTGGAAGAACCTAGATCTGAATCCCCACCAATGATACCCCCGCTGTGGTAGCTTGCTGATTGACCTTGGTCCAGTCAAACATTCTCAACCTAGCCAATTTCACAGGGTAGTTGTGAAGAAAATGAAAAAGAGGAGAATATTGTAAGCCACTTTGGGTCCCCACGGAATAGAAAACTGTGGTAATAATGAAGTAAATAAATAATGATAGTCAGCAAAGCAAGTGAATAAGACAGTACATTCAATCACTGGATCAACATGGGATTATAGTGAAAGGGGGTGTTGTGTGTGTATGTGGTGATACTCACTGAGTATTGGTATCTTTGGGAGGGGGCTCTCCTCAGGGGGAAGTGATTGAAATTGATACAACTCTGTGTGTGTGTGTGTGTCCCCTACACTTTTAAAAATAAAAAAATATATACCGGTCGTTGTTGTTGGGTTGCAGTATCAAATACCATAACAGGCAAGGCCTTTGTTCTTCCCAAGTGGATTGCTGGAAGTCCAGAGACTCAAGACATGTGTTCTCCATGCTAGCTTAGCCAATATTATGTATAGATGAAGATATTGGATTTATATTCCACCCTCCACTCCGAAGAGTCTCAAAGCGGCTCACAATCTCCTTTACCTTCCTCCCCCACAACAGACACCCTGTGAGGTGGGTGGGGCTGGAGAGGGCTCTCACAGCAGCTGCCCTTTCGAGGACAACCTCTGCCAGAGCTCTGGCTGACCCAAGGCCATGCTAGCAGGTGCAGGTGGAGGAGTGGGGAATCAAACCCGGTTTTCCCAGATAAGAGTCCGCACACTTAACCACTACACCAAACTGGCTCTCCGATGCATTATTCTAGGTGCTATCATGATAAGTTTTGGTTGTGTGAACAACTTGATTTTCTCTCTCTTTTCGGGAATGGAGATTTCCTTCACAGGTGTAAAATATTGGTAAGTAATTGCACAAGATGGAACTTATTACAATAGTTTCAGTATCGTTTCTTCTGATTGGCTCATTGTTTCACTCTTTTCAACACAATATACTTCATCATTCAAAAAGAGATGAAAGGTTAACATCTAAAGTAGAAATCAGAAAAGGTCATTCTCACAGAATAAATTGGAATGAAATTAAAAGTGGTACTGGAAATGTCAACATAAAAAAAATCAAAACAAGACATTTTCAACGACTGAACACAAGAAAGGAAAATATGATTCCTGTAATAACATGCAGATGGAGATTTTTTTAAAAAAATGGAGGTAGATATTTAAAAAATCAGTAAAACCTTTTTAAAAAGCAAAACCGAGGATTCATATCTTCTTTGATGACAATCTAAGACTATTGTGTCTTGGGGACTATCTAATTGTTTAGAAAGATGTAAAGACATTGGCAAATCTGGCCATGCAAGATTTGACATATAAAATTCTGATTGTTCTTGTAAGTAACACATTAGAGTAACTGGAATCTGAAATATATAAGACACAGCAAAGCTGCTGAAGTGAACCAAATAGTAGAAAAAGCATAATAAACAAGAGAACAATATCTATAAATAACAACATAATCTTTCCCAATAAAATATTTGGACAGGAGAATTATATGCCCTATAGTAGGGATATAATGGCCTTTATTAGGCCAAAACTTTAATTAAAAGAGTCACCAAGGATGTATTAACTTGGTACAAGGTTTGGGGTTTTTTGCAAGGGGAGATCTCCCAGGTGCAAGCCTCAGCCTCCTGTTTTTCTCTGCTTTGGAGACTTGTGAAATGTGCGTCCATTAATGAGATATATTTTTCCCTTGCAATATTTCTTGCTGTACCCTTCCCTCGAAACATTGCCTCCGGTTGCCTTTGAAATGAAAGATTAAGGGAGCCACTTCTGAGTAGATCTGTCCATGACTAGGTGTCCTACACTGTCATTTCCCCCACACAACCCTCCCTTTTTTTGTATATTTGTGCATGTGGGTGTGAATTTCTGCACCTGGAAGTCATGTCAGCTTCTGGTGACTGACCCCTACTGAGAGTCTGGAGGATTTTCAGAGGGGTAGCTGAATACAGCTTGCACCTGTCTTCTTGACTGGGTATTGCAAGGAAGTCTCCCATCCAGGTACTAACCACATCCAAGTACTAACGTGTTTAGCTTCCAAACTCTGACAAGATTGGGCTTACCTGGGCTATCGAGATCAGGTATACTGTTATTTCAAGAGCCAGTCCAGCTGGTTCTTTTCACAAAAAAATAACAGATAGAGTGAGAATGCTACAACCTGCTGTTTCCCTCCAAATTAGGATTGTCAGTTCTGGGTTGGAAAATTCCTGGAGATCTGAGGGGAGAAGGGCAAAATTTGGGGATGGTCAGGACCTCAGTGAGGCATATTGCTGTACCCTCCAAAGCAATCCTTTTCTCCAGGGGGCTTGATATCTGCCATCTGATATCCAAGAGCTCACAAGGCCCCGATGGGACGTTGGCAACCATATTTCCTATTGCAGTTAAGTTCTTTCCTAAAGTAATCAGCCTGCATTGCAATGGGCCGCTTGCAAAGGAGGAGTTCCAACGTTCTGTTTCAAGCAGCACACTGGATGCCCCCTACTTATATATTAGCAATCTTGGCCTACAGCTTGGAAGAGAAGATGAGGCATTTGCCATACATGTCTTTTTATAATGCCTCTCACTTTCTGGACCAAACATAGCATAGGAAATATCCCAGACTAAGGGTAGTATTAGCCATCCTAGTAGGTAAAATCAGTGAGGATGAAATGGAGGTTGATATCTCCCCCAGCTTACAAGCAAAAATATTCAATAGCTGCCAGATATAGTTTCATCAATGTTACTATTTCCATTTGTCCAGGGGGTGCTTTCACACTAGACTTTTGCTTTACTATTGACACCATTCATTCACTCATAAGAACATAAGAGAAGCCATGTTGGATCAGGCCAATGGCCCCTCCAGTCCAACACTCTGTGTCACACAGTGGCCAAAAAAAGTATACACACACACACACACACACACACACACATATATATATGTATATATATATATATATATATATATATATATATATATATACACACACACACACACACACACACACACACATACATACACACAGTGGCTAATAGCCTCTGATGGACCTCTGCTCCATATTTTTATCTAAACCCCTCTTGAAGGTGGCTATACTTCTGGCCGCCACCACCTCCTGTGGCAGTGAATTCCACATGTTAATCACCCTTTGGGTGAAGAAGTACTTCCTTTTATCCGTTTTAACCTGCCTGCTCAGCAATTTCAACGAGTTCTTGTATTGTGAGAAAGGGAGAAAAGTACTTCTTTCTCTACTTTCTCCATCCCATGCATTATCTTGTAAACCTCTATCATGTCACCCCGCAGTCAACGTTTCTCCAAGCTAAAGAGCCCCAAGCGTTTTAACCTTTCTTAATAGGAAAGACTCTTCGGAGTGGAAGGCAGGATATAAATCCAATATCTTCTTCTTCTTCTTCCTCTTCATTAAGTGATATTATGCATCAATATGACATTGAGAAGATTGGCCTCCCCTGAATTTTCTGGATTTCATCCAGGTGCCACAAGAGGCAAGTGCTTTGTGACAGCTTATGCAACCCTTGGATGGTCATTATCCTCTGCTTATAATTTCCCATAGCATATGGATAGTTACTGTTAGGAGCAATAGTGGACAAGATGCATTTTGATTCACTGAGGTATACTGTGATATAATGTGTTGTTGTTGCTGTTCTAGTTATACAGCACAAGTTTTGTGCATAAAGGGGGTAAAATATTAGAAACAGATTCATTTATAGGAGACAAATTTATAGCAAAAGCAGACAAGAACAATGAAATATTCTGAATAAAATGTGTTCTCAAAACAGGAGTGTTTTAGCTTTGTTTTTGCAACTCATTCTTATACCCTTGCTCTGCTGTGAGAACTGTGTTTTAGAACACATTCATAATTGCTTTATGTTTCAGTAACCTGATTTAAAAAGAATATTCACTTTAGATGTTCACAGTGGATTGCAAATAGAGTGACGGTGTCCCCTGATGACGAATCATCATTATGCATGATATGAAAGGAAACCTTATTTGAATGCTTCACAATTTGTCTCCTGTGACAAGGTGGAATGGGAAACTTGTGCCAAAGTCTGTCTTCAGATCACAATGTGGAAATGTGTTTGTGGGTCTAGACTCTCGCAGGATATTTTAAATTTTTATTCTTGTCACATATGACACTCTAGAATATCTAAACACTGTCAGTCCATATTACCTCTTGGGTCTTTGATTTTGTTCCCTCAGGCTCTCTCCTCTCTAACAATGAAGCCTCAAAGAAGGAGAAATTGGTGCCAAATGAAGACAACTGTGCTTGGGCCTCACACACTTCAGCCTGAAAAATGTCACTCTCTCTCTTTAGAATGGTGACTGGATTGGCTCCCTGAGGCTGATTGTCATTTTGATTTCTGACTTGCCAGAGTAGCTACATATAAAGGTCTTTTGAAAGACAAAGTGAAAAAACTTACTTCCTTTCAGAAAAAAAAACCTATTTCCTGCTCGTGTGTGTGTGTGTGTGTGTGCACACAGCAGTGGTGTGATCCAATTAGTGAATTCAGAAGGTATTTAAATGCCTTCTGAGTTCACTTGCAAGTCACGCAGCAGCAGCATAGCTTGCAAGTCATTTAAAGGGAATGTATTTTGCACCACTGGACCCCAGAATCATCTCCCCCCCCAAGCCAATCTATATGCAACTTGAAGGGTGGGTAGAGGGGTATCCCAGTGACATCTGCTGGGAGTCTGATGCCTCCAGCTGGCAAGGGGGCATTTTACACACTCCTTCCCCTTTTGCACATTGGACTCTAGGATCTTCCACCACCTCCCCACCCCCCAAAGTCAATATACACACAACTTGGAGTGTAGGTAAAGGGCTGCAAGTGTGATGCCTCTAGCTTGCAGGGGGCATTTGACACATGCCTCCCTTTTCCACATTGGACCCTAGGATCTTCCACCCACAAAGTCAATCTACAACTTGAAGGGTGGGTAGAGGGGCATCCTGGCGAGGTCCACTTTGAGTTCGATGCCTCTAGCTTGAGGGGGGCATTCTACCACACCACAAATCTCACGAACCCACAAGCCATGAACCAGTTCATTAAACAGAAAAGTTCGTGAAGATTTGTAGAATGTTGTTTGTGAGACCTCATAAGCCATGCACCTTCATGAACCTGTTTTCCCAGTTTGTGCTCATCCCTAGTACAGACTTCTTGGGACCTTATGGTTTCAGTTGCCTGGGTGTGGGTTGAATTCAATTTTATTGTGTTCTCTATATGGCCGCTCAGTTACAACCCGAATATGGCGGGTTTGTGCTGGGGGCAGGGTTGCTCGCCCTTTGACAGGGCGGGGTCCGTGGGTGACCCCAGGGGCCTGTCTGGATAGGTCTTACCCCTGCCGAGTTCATAAATTAATTGAGTTTAATAAAGCGGCCCGGTTTAAACCCAATACTTGTGTCTGTCTCTTATTTCGACTGGGGGGCAAAGGTTCGTGAAGATTTGTAGAATGTTGTTTGTGAGACCTCATAAGCCATGCACCTTCATGAACCTGTTTTCCCAGTTTATGCTCATCCCTAGTACAGACTTCTTGGGACCTTATGGTTTCAGTTGCCTGGGTGTGGGTTGAATTCAATTTTATTGTGTTCTCTATATGTCCACTACTTGCAAACCATCATAGGAACTTGATACCTTGTTACTTCTCTGAATAGATGGATCATAAACAACTGTTAAGCAAAACGCTTCAGCCTACTGGTTATAGGTGGTTCTCCTTAATTGGTAGAATAGGTTAATAAAAGCCCTATCCTGGTTTTTATGAAAATTCTATTCTGTATTTATAGCTTTCCCAACTCAAAAGACATGTACTTCCTGGGTTGTTGGGGTTTTTTTGCTTCAGATTTTATTTTGCATTCAGAATCTGGTCATGATGACATCTCAGACAGGTTTGCAGTTTTTGTTTTTTACAAAAAGTGGTATTATGTGAACTTGCCTTCAGTGTATTTTCTCTTGTTAACATCTCTCCGTTTTGAACTCTGAAACGTTAGGAAGCAAAAAGTTAAATCAAAGCTAATTAAATTGGCAGTCTAATCTCTCCATTTTGGATGAATATTTCCTGTTTCGTCTCTGGCGTCTGTGCTATCATCACTTTGGCGGAGGAAATATAATATTTTACAATGAAAACATCACAAGGAAGTAACATACATAAATGGTGGCACTCCTCCGTATGTTCACAGTTCTTGGATTCATGCATTAAGACTAAAATCATTCCTTTTGCGAAATGGTTGCATAAAACTAGTTTAGATGCTAATGGTTTCTAGGAAGAAGGCAGAAGACAGGTAAGGTGGTGATACAGTTCTTTTATCAATGACAAAATTGCCCCTAGATTTCCCCAATAATGGCTAGTGCATAGATAATGAGACTTGCTTTGGATTTTTGCAGAGCAGATTTCCCTCACCTTCTACCCGTCTATTACCAATAGTATAGATAAGCCCCCCCCCCCCCCTGTATGCCAACCTCCAAGTAGTGGTTGGAGATCTCCTGCTATTACAACTGATCTTCAAGCAACAAGGATCAGTTCACCTGGAGAAAACAGCCACTTTAAAAGGTGGAGTGTATGACATTATATTCTATTTAAGTCCCTCCCTTCCCCAAATCCCACCCTTCTCAGGATCCACCCTCAGGTATTTCCCAATCTAGAATTGGGAAATTTATTCCAACTGCAGTTTACATACGCAGCAGTGAAAAAATGTCTCTGCTAACTGCGTAACATCTAGGCTATTATGGGTATTTAAGCCTGGTCATGGCCCAAGCCTCTTTTAACAAGGGCAGGAGAATCTTGGGATTATCTCTGCCAGCCAAAGGGCTCTTGGTCCTTTTGTCTTGCTTATACTGAGGGCGGGGGGCAAACTTGCTTAACATAAGAGCCACATAGAATAAACTTCAGATGTTTGAGAGCCACAACAAGACATGAACAAATATTAAAAAGGTAAAGACAGTTCCCTGTGCAAGCACCAGTCATTTCCAACTCTTATTAAAATCTTAATACTATTTTTTTTTTTTTGCATTGAAAGGTAAAGTACATGTGTATACACTTTACAACATGACCATGCTAGAAGTAGACTTTAAAAAAAAGGGGGGCTGGGAATAACAGCCCCCGTAAAATCAGCATAGAGAAAGGCTAGGGATTTTTTTTTTTTGCACCAGTGGGAGAAGAAGACACACATGTACCATATAAATCCCTGACCACTGTTTGCACTTCCGCATCTCCCTTTGCCTTGACACCAAGGTAAATAAATGCAGCTCGTACAAGAGCTATGAAACTAAGGGGGGACCCTGCACTGCCCTCTTTAATTCCATTCTTCCTTCCAGTGGGACAGCCTAATGGTGGGGATGCACCTGAGAAAAGGTGCAAAGTGTTATCACAGGAGAACCAAGGGACTCCAGGACTTCACCATTGCCTCTGCAGCTGCCTGGAACCTGGTAGGAGACTAGTTAACCTGCTTACTTCTAAAGCCCAGCGTAGAAGGGGGATGCAGTAGTTCCCCTGGGCTCAGCAGCCCTACAAACCTGGCAGGACAATGGCTCTTGGCTGATCCCATCCCCTGACTACCATTCCTGCACCAGCTGGAGGGAAACAAGCCTCTTCTATCAGATCCGCAGGTCACTTGGCTAGGCTGCCAGCCTGCCTTTGGCCATCCCACGGCACCTTGCTGATGAGCGGCAAGAGCAGCTGTCACCATCCCTCCAGTCCCACCACCATCATCACTTGCCAAGCCAAGGACTACCACTGGTGCTCGCCCTTTCATATTCCCTCACTCACCACTGTCAATTTCATGGCCCTTCTTGGTGGTATCTGCATTCAGGTATCTCCATTCATCCAGCAGGGAAAAGCAGGAATCCTGAGTGCACGTCCAGCTGGACTTGGCAGTGTGGCTGGCATAGGGTTGCCAATCCCCAGGTGGGGGCAGGGGATCCCCCGGTATTTTGGTATTTTGTGAGCTATTTTTGGTGCCAACTGAAGAGAAAAGCATGGTTAAAAATGCCTAAATGAATAAACAGTTACCACAAACAAGCATGCAGGCCAGCTGATATCCCTGAGTTTCCACTTGCCATCTAGGCTTGCCAATCCCCAGGTCCCAGCGGGGGTTCTTCCACTTTCCCAGACTCCTTCCCGCCCCCAGTCAGCTGGCCGGCGGGGGGAAGCCCCACCCCAGAGGACCATGTGCTTTTGGAGGCTTCAGTCTCCAGTTGAAAGGCTTCCTCTTGGGATAGTGTGTCTGTGTTACTTTGAAGAAGTTGGCAGCAACTTGTGAGTAGAGACGCCAATCCATCGCTTCAGAGTCACCAGAAACGGGGTGGCGGGGAGGGAACCGTCTGCTGAGCACTTCATTATTCCCTATGTGGAGATCGATTCTCATAGGGTATAATGGGGAATTGATCTGGAGGTTTCATGGGCTCTGGGGGAGCTGTTTTTTGAGATAGAGGCACCAAATTTTCAGTATAGTATCTAGTCCCTCTCCCCAAAGTACCCCCCAACTTTCAAAACGATTGGACCAGGGGGTCCAATTCTATGATCCCCAAAAGAAGGTGCCCCTAGCCATCATTATTTCCTATGGAAGGAAGACATTTAAAAAGGTGTGCTGTCCCTTTAAATGTGATGGCCAGAACTCCCTTGGAGTTCAATTATGCTTGTCACACCCTTGTTCCTGGCTCTGCCCCCAATATCTCCTGGCTCCACCCCCAAAGTCCCCAGATATTTCTTGAATTGGACTTGGCAACCCTATTGCCATCTGAGGTCCTGAGAATGAGCCAAGAAACTTGAGCCTCAAAGCAATATCTGGCAATCCTCAGGACCCAAAGTCCCCCCCCCCCCAATCACCCTTATATATCCAAATGTCCCTTTCTCTTTCCCCCCAGACTTACCTGGTGAATGGCAATTACTAAAAGAGAGCACACCATGAGGAGTGTTGGGTGCTGAGGCCTCAGCTGAACTGGAAAATATTGCACAATAACTTCCCAGGGACTAGGTCTGTTAGAAGATGTCATTGGTTTCATCAGGTTTAGTAACTCAGTTCTTTGGGTATTTTGCCAGGGCTGCTGACTCCTTAATAAATACATTTTCCATCAGTAACAGCATGTCAGAAAGCTGAAAAGCTTGCTTCCAATAGCGTCCGGTGTGCCAGGACACACCCAGCTAATTTCTTTGCTATTTCCAGTATACCACCTAGCTGGAAATGTCTAAGTCCTATACAAAGTGGGTGTTTTACTTTCAGACGCAGGACCAGCCAGACTCTGCTCACAAGGAATCTGCCCAGACAGAGACAAATGGTGTGTGTTTGGGATTATGTTTGTTAGAGATTCCTTAGGTGTTACAGGCAAGGTGATGGCTATAAACTACAGCAAAAGCAAACAAGGGCCATATTATATTCTTTCAGCTCTCTGGAGTCTTCCAACAGAGGCAAACGGCATGTACATGAGCTGAGGCATCACCTGTGCAGATCTGAACCCCTCAGCAGAAGAGGAAGGGGTTCAAGGATTTTAGACAATAGCTACATTCATTAACAAGGAAACACTCGGTATCTATCAGGGGGAAGGTGTCTTGCCCAGGCAGTCTACCTGTTTACCCTGTTCCTTATCTGTGCTCTGGTATGGCCTTCAGAACTAGGCACAGCAATCTGGGACTTGGCCTTGGCAGGCCAAATCCTGCCACAAAGAGGGTAAATAAAGGGCAAGCATAGAACTGGCGAAGATTCACTGTTGCCTCCTCCTTGCCATACAATCGCCTTCCATCTATGTGTTCCAGGGGGGAAGACATCAGCCTTGGGTTTCCCATAACTTTCATGATTAACTAAGGATTATTGGCTACTATTGTTGAACCTTACATTATTGATAACTGCATGAGAACCTTAATATTCAACCCAATGTCTGCCTACCCTCTTTGGTTTTTCATGTCTCTCAGAAAAGAACGACACAAACGGTACAGCTGAAGGGAAAAGAAAAACAAGAATAAATGTGCCACAAGGTGTTTATGTCAGGCTTTGGAGACTTTGGAGGGAAAGATGGTTTCCATACCATTCAAATGCAGTCCGATTGTCATCAATCATACAAGCTGTTATAATGGTGATTCCAGAGGATGGTAGTAATAATCTGCCGTTTTCTGATTCATTCCTTGTTAGACTACTGATTTCTTCCAGGAATGCATTTTATTGTACTCCCCCAACCCCCGTTGTGCTAGAACAGAAATACAGTTTCTGTTGTGTGGATGGTCTCTTGCTGTTATTCCTTCCTGAGACAGAGTTTCACAGTGACAGAGTGACACAGTTTCACTTCCTTTCATTATCGCATCATAGCACTCTGGGTCAGATGCTGTACACACAAGTGCTCTTCTGGCCCCTACATTAGGATGGTATGAGACTGTTGGCCAGGGCTCTTTTTCTCGCAGGGGTTCCTCTGCATATTAGGCCAAGCCCCTCTGATGTAGCCAATCCTCTTGGAGCTTTCAGTAGGCCCTGTACTAAGAGCCCTCTAAGCTCCTGCTAGAAAAAGAAGAAGATATTGGATTTATATCCCGCCCTCCACTCCGAAGAGTCTCAGAGCGGCTCACAATCTCCTTTCCCTTCCTCCCCCACAACAGACACCCTGTGAGGTGGGTGGGGCTGGAGATAGGCTTCCCAACCCTCCCGCTCTGGCGGGAGTCCCCTGGGTTTGCAGCCTCATCTCCCGGTCTTCAAGAAGTGGGAAGCGGGGGGTGGGGGGTGGAGGGGGGGGGGGAGAACATACCTGTAGGCTTCATTATAGAGCTCCTGAGCCGTTTGTAAAATGTCTGCCCCTTTAAGGCTGGGCAGGGAGCAGGAAGGGCTTGGGAGAACAGCCCCGCCCTTTCTTTTGCTTTCACTTTCACAGCAAGAGTTCTCTGGAAGAAGATCTGGTAAGTGTGTGTGTGTGAGAGAGAGAGAGGGAGGGGGCAGGGGATTCCCTGGTTTGGAGGCCCTCCCCCTTTTAGAAAGCGTGGGGGGGAGGGAAATGTCTACTGGGCATTCTATTATTCCCTATGGAGAACGATTCCCATAGGGAATAATAGGGAATTCATCCGTTGGTATTGGGGGCTCTGGGGGGGCTATTTTTTGAGGTAGAGGCACCAAATTTTTAGTATAACATCTAGTGCCTCTCCCCAAAATACCCCCCAAGTTTCAAAACGATTGGACTAGAGGGTCCAATTCTATGAGCCCCAAAAGATGGTGCCCCTATACTTCATTATTTCCTATGGAAGAAAGGAATTTTAAAAGGTGTGCTGTCCCTTTAAATGTGATGGCCAGAACTCCCTTGGAGTTCAATTATGCTTGTCACATCCTTGTTCTTGGCTCCACCCCCAATGTCTCCTGGCTCCACCCCCAAAGTCTCCTGGCTCCACCCCCAAAGTCCCCAGGTTTTTCTTTAATTGGACTTGGCAACCCTAGCTGGAGAGGGCTCTCACAGCAGCTGCCCTTTCAAGGACAACCTCTGCCAGAGCTATGGCTGACCCAAGGCCATGCTAGCAGGTGCAAATGGAGGAGTGGGGAATCAAACCCGGTTCTCCCAGATAAGAGTCTGCACACTTAACCACTACACCAAGAGCTCTGCTGTTGGCCCAGCTGCTTTAATGGCTACCATGCCATTAAAGGAGCTGTCTGGCAATATGGCATGGAAAAGGAGATGCTGAACAGAGTTACGTTTCTTTCCAGTGACTGTTCATTGACCCCACAGGACCAAACAATGTGCCATCCCATGCAACTGCTGATTAGTAATAGTTTTAGTAATAAAAACTGGCTTTCATAGTACAAATTACCTTTTCTTCAGCAGCAGCAGAAGACAGTTCATTAGGTCACTACTTGACCCATCCATGTTAATAAAGGCATCATTTCCAACGTAACCTTTTCTCTTGCAGAGAGAGGTGACTGTGGCTGAATGTGAAGTGGCTACTCTTCTTGAGTATGCAGATTTTGAATCATTTCCCTCGTGCTCTGATAAATGGTGTGCTGCAATGATCTGTTTTATACTCCACCCACCCAGTACTACATCAGTAAGATTTGACATGAACAGTGAATCATCGGATGAAATCCCAGAATATCCAAAGATTGGATATGTGCATCAAGCTGAGAAGAATGACTCAGAGATAGCTGGATCTAATGAAGCTCTTTAGTCATCCAAAGCTTCATTTGACCTTTTTTGTTTAGTTTTCCATCTTGAAACAGAGCAGCTAATCTGTGGACTAACCTCATCTGCAAGACCTTTTCATTTATCTTGACACTGATTGCAGTTTCCAGTCTCATTTACAGCGCTGCAGATTGAGCTCAATCAAAGACCAAAGTGACTCCTCCTCACGCAATGTATAGTTAAACCATTTCATAACCTTTAATTTAACATGTGAAAATGTTCAACGTAATGTTTTTGTCTTATTAGCTTCCCATGTAGGAAAGAGGCAAAAGTAGGGCACCACAAGCCAGATACCAAGACTGATGCAAGATTCCTGCATCAGTAACTGCATCTGCTGGTTCAGTAGCCATGAATATAAATAAGCAGGGCTTTTTGGGTAGAAAAAGCCCAGCAGGGACTCATTTGCATAGTAGGCCACACCCCGTGATGTCACCATTGTTTCACACAGCTTTTTTGTAGAAAAAGCCCAGCAGGAACTTGTTTGCATATTAAACCACACACCCTGCTGTCACCATCGTTTGTGCAGCAGGAACTCATTTGCATATTAGGCCACACACCCCGACTCCAAGCCAGCCAGAACTGCATTCCTGTGCATTCCTGCTCAAAAAAAGCCGTATAAATGAGATGCACATTGAAATTCTGATGCTGTCAATCAGTACTTCGTTATTTTTTAGCTGAATGTGCATCTGAATGCGCATCCTCACGGGAAAATATTATTTTCATTTTGTATTAATTTGTAGTTTTACAAAAAAAAATTTTGGAAAAAAAGTATTTTTCTTTATTGTTACACATGTTCATTGTCTTTTGTATCCATTATTCAGTCCTATTTGGTTTCAAGGACATTCTTTTCCCTAGTTGATTGGGAAGAAATTCTCAGGGACTGTATCTCTTGCCCAAAGGATCTACCCAGTCAAAGTTCACACATATATGAGAAAAGTACCAAGCATTAGAGACAATTAAAATCTGTACTTGCAGAATAAGCAGAGATAGTCGTAAAGGTTCTGCTTTGCATGCAGGAGGACTCAGGTTCAAAACCCAACATCTGCAGACTAAACAGTCAGATAGTTAATGTGAAAGGCCTCTTGAGCCTTTCACTACCAATAGGCACTACTGCCTTTAGGAAACCCATGATCTGACTCTGTATAATATAGCTTCAGGCGTTCATTCTTTCCGTCTGGGAGTCTGATGTGGAGTAATGAATCCATTGTCTCTGCCTCCCCTTGTGCATTTTCACTATATTTGTAAATGGAGCAAATACTACCGATAGTAATCAGTCACAGTGCTCTTTCCTCCAAGGAAAACTACACGGGAAAGAATTAGTTCTTGGAATTTCTGATTTCTCAGATATCCAAGGTCAGGGGCATTGGCCTGGGGATCTCCACACCAACTCAGGGAGGGGTGCAGCCAGTTGGTCACCACAGCAGGAGGAGAAGTGGGGATCACCCGGCGAATGCCTGGCATCCTGGACTGTGTCAAGAGGGACTTACCTCAGCCTTAAGGCCCAACGCCGATGGCCAGGGGCATTCCTGCAGCCCCACCAGGTTGGACTGGAGATATGCCATGGCAGGGAAGCCACTGACAGCAGACCTAACACCCTGCCCAGCACCATGGGTGCCCAGAGACATCAGCATGCCTTCCTCCCCGGCTGAGACTAGAGGGGTCGCCCAGTCAGCACCACCAGCTGCAAGTTCTCTAGGGCCGTGTCCTCCAGCTAGGGTTGCCAATCCCCAGGTGGGGGCAGGGGATTCCCCGGTTTGGAGGCCCTCCCCTTGCTTCAGGGCCGTCAGAAAGCGGGGGGGGGGGAGGAAAATGTCTGCTGGAAACTCTGTTATTCCCTAGGGAGATTTATTCCCATAGAAAATCATGGAGAATTGATCTGCGGGTAACTGGGGCTCTGGGGGGGCTGTTTTTTGGGGTACAGGCACCATATTTTCAGTATAGCATCTAGTGCCTCTCCTCAAAATATCCCCCAGGTTTCAAAAAGATTAGACCAGGGGGCCCAATTCTATGAACCCCAAAAGAAGGTGCCCCTATCCTTCATTATTTCCTATGGAAGGAAGGAATTGAAAAGGTGTGCCGTCCCTTTAAATGTGATGGCCAGAACTCCCTTTGGAGTTCAATTATGCTTGTCACAGCCTTGATCTTGGCTCCACCCCTAATGTCTCCTGGCTCCACCCCCAAAGTCTCCAGATATTTCTTGAATTGGACTTGGCAACCCTGCCTCCAGCTGGGTGGGCAGATGCATGCCCACCCATACCTGCAGCATGCTGGGTCTGGCTCACGTGGGGACTGGCCCAGGAAATGCCAAGGGATTGATGTCCAGGAGAGAAGCCCAGGGAAGGTGAGCCCGAGCCCCCATCCAATGAGGGTAGGCCTAGCTTGATTGGCAGGAGCCAGAGCTAGTCAGATGGGAAGGAGGGAAGGGGCCAGCAGAGGTGGGTAGTTAAAAGGGGGATCTTTGTGATGGACCAGGGAGGAAGTTTGGCAGCTGATCTCCAGGCTGCATAATGGCAGCAGCTAGCCAGGGAGAAAGAGGACCCCTCTCCTCCCATTCTGAGGCCCTGAGAACTTGCTGAGGAGGGTCACTGGTGAGAGAGCGGAGAGGACCCCGCCAGGGCATGACATCAGATAAACAGGGCAAGCATAACAGGGGAAATTACTCGAGAGGGAAAATCCGCTGTGTTACATGTCTGTATGCCACTGTCCTGCTTGTCCTTCAAGGGGGTTGGAAGTAGAATCCGGACCATGCGGTTTCTGCTGCAGCGGGGATTTTTGGTCTTCCAGTCAAAGAAGTTTTGATAATCAGCTAACTTGCTGGTTACTTTGAGGCTACACTACCATAATAAAGCTGTGAGGAATTATGCAAATTGTAACTCTAAAGGAGTGGTAAATGATACTAGATGCCTATACAATAAGCTGCATGTAGGAAAAACCTCAAGGTGCTTCAAAACACATTATGAACGCAACAACTTGACAGCACTTTCCTCTGCCACCACTATGAGTGGCACGCTGTCCCAGTAGGTGAGGCGGGAGCGCCAAATATGTAACAACTGTTAAATAATGCTGCTGCACACAATGGTGTGTTCCCTCTTATTAGAGAACTTTGTTTATGAGTCAATACCAGCGCATCTTCCATTGAAAATGTGAAGGGTTCCAATTAATCATTAGATTCCTGCCCCACCCCCACCCCCCAAAACTCCAAAGTCCTATTATCTTTTTGGAAAGAACAGACCTATTCAGGGAACGGAATATAAAGGAAAGATAAACTACGTAAATATCAGTTTCATCTCAAGCTGCAATTAACCTTTTTGGAGTGATGTTGTGATGAAAGTGCTCATCATTTGTACATTCTGCACAATTTTGCTCTTAATAATTGCTTTCTCCCACATACACACAAATACAGTGTTTGTGTGAAATCAAGCTCCCATTAACCTTTTCCTGAGTGATGTTTTGAGTAGGTTGTACTTGGGCTTCTTTGCATTCTGCTTTCTAATTATTTCCCTTAAAAAAAAATACGCTGGAACAATTTTCACTAATAGTGCTGTGAGCAACTAAAGTCTTTTGAGATAGTGAGAAATTAGCTTGACCTTTGTTACCCCAATTAATCAATATTGTTGACTCTGAAGCTTCATCTTCTAACCTCTGTGATTCTGCAAAGCATCACTATAGACAGATTTATGCTAAATGTTTACAGAGGGAGTCGTTTGCTGAGCCCGTTTCCTCTTTTGAGGACATGGCCAATTTTAGAAAGCTATTTTCTTCATCCAGAACCGACCTGATGCTCAAAATCTGTGTTGGTCATAATGTTAAAAACTGAGACACGTGTACACCGCAAGCTCCCTTGTGACTCTTGCACGGTGTGAGATGAAAGTCTATCCACAAGAGCAGTATAAGTGCCCCTTCAGGTATTGATCAGGCTGGTCCTATCCTAAATGCACTAATGTCTCAGGTATGAATCTCCTGATCACGTATACCATTATAATAGGTAGGAAGGAATGGGGGACCTGAGTGAACATAGAAGAAAATAAATGTGATCCATCCAGGTTCTCTGATCTTGTCATCTCCCAAGAGAAATGAAATGAAAGCAGGAATCTGAAGAGTAGTGAGTCTGCATCACAAATAACAGCACCTTGCCATGGGGAGTGTGTGAAGGTCTACATCCTAGAGAGCACTAAGATCCAGCTCCCAAAACCTCCTACAAACCTCCTACAAATCCCTGGGCCAAGAGAGGCCAGACTGAAGATAACCCGGAAGCAAGCCTTTTCACTAATGGCCCCTCGTTGGTGGAACCAACTTCCAGAGATGGTGCGAGCCCTGCGGGACTTGAACCAGTTCCGCAGGGCTTGCAAAACCTCTCTTTTTCAGCTCGCATTCAGACCAGGACCAGACCAAATTGATTAATTATTGTAACTTTAGCCACCTTATGTATAATTGAAACTGATGTATGACAATGTGTAATTTGTGACTGATAGAAGTACAGCACCTATTTCTATCTATTTTTATATTTTTAAACTTTAATTAATTTATGTAATTGAACCATATTTTAAATTATTGTTATCTGTTTTAACCAAATCATGGCTTGCCATGTCTGTGAGCCGCCCTGAGCCCGCCTTCTGGCGGGGGAGGGCGGGATATAAGAATAAAATTTACTTTACTTTACTTACATCCTGACCCCCCAGATGCGCACACATACTGTAGTTCATAATAGACATCTGTGTGTAGCTCGTAATAGACATCCTTCTTGTTAGCATCAGGCACTTTAAGATGAAAACTGCTGATGCAACAGTATGTAACTCCAACTAAACTAGCTAATGAGAGGCATGTGAAGCTAGTTAAGTGGGGTGTAACATGATTGGACAGCTGCACCATAAGAACAAGGGACCTAACTCTTAGTCTGTTGTTGGGTTGATGAGGAGGAAGGACGTGTTGGAGAAGTAGAGAGTTATCAGAGACCGTTACTCTGTCCGTTTGACTGATGATGGTAATGACCCTGGTATGTGTAGACTATTCTCTGGATTTGTGACTGTGTACTTCTGACCTGGATGAACTGAACTAACTGTGCTTTGACTATCTTGGACTGCCTTTAACTACTCTTTTTGCTGTAACCCCAATACAACTGTTTCAACCGGCTTCCTGAAGTTATGTCTTTGTAGACTTTTTACTAGAGGCTGCACTTATCGGCACACTCATACTGCAGAACTCCCACGCACTACTGACACTTCTATCTTTTAACATTTTTTAAAAAATTGAAAATGTCCCTGAATCCTAATTAAAAACTGACCTTGTCCTCATTGCTTCCATCCTATCCACTCAGTCTATGTGATATCTTAATGCTTTTTACCTGGAAAACATTGTCAGATTTTTGCCTCACTAAACACAAATTGGAGGAATTTTGTTAATCTGGTATTTGAAATGCCAGCAGCAAGTCGCTTTAGTAATGCTGAAAACGCTCCACGGCTCTACAATCCACACTGCGTGTCAGATTTATTCTACCACATATAAAGCAACCACTCAATCACTTTGCTCATTTTAATTGGTTTAAATGTTGAAATAAACTGGAATGTAGGAAATTGTGCTGCATCATGTAATTATTCTGCTTCCTTGAATCAAGGGGGCATAACTCAATGAGCTGTTTAAAACCAAGCTGTAGCAGAGCTGTATTTTCATGTAGCAACCCTTCAGTCCAGTTTTGGGAATGATCCTGCCTTTAGTGCAGAAGGCAGGCCAACATGAACAATCAGAGGCCAGAGAAAAAGCAGGCAGTGCTCATCAAATGAACACAGCTTGAACACATGAACACAAGAAGCCACCATATGTTGAGTCAAACTATAGATCAGTGTTGTCTGCTCTGACTGGCAGAGGCACTTCAGGTGCCAAGTTCCTGGGCCAGGCGGGGTTTCCCCCGCCCCAAAGGTTCCCAACCCTCTTGCCCACATTGGGCCGGCAGGAGGGATCCTCCCCTGATGTTGCTGGCGCAGTGACATCATTTACAGTGATGTCATCGCACCGGCAACATCACCCGCTGGCCACTCTAGGAGCTTCCGGGAAAACTCTATGGTTTTCTTGGACACTCTAGCAATTTGGGAGGGAAAACACTATGGCACCTATGGTATCTATGAGTTTTCCTCCCAGATTACTAGAGCATCCGGGAAAACCATAGAGTTTTCCCAGAAGCTCCTGGAGTGGCCGACGCACATCACCAGTGCGATGATGTCACTTGTAGCGATGTCATTGAAAAAGTTCCCCACCAGAGATCGTGAAGGACTTGGCAACTCTAGCTTGAGGTGGCAGATGTCCAATCATCTCAGCATCTCCTGCTCACACTGCTTGTAGTGCTTACAGTGCCTGCTGTAATTTGCCCAGCTCAATAGAGGTCAAAAGCGTATCGTTGGAAAACCGGTTGCTATTAACTACCACCTATTTTTAGTATGTTGCAGGACATGCTATGAACTGCCTTGAATAGTCGCCATCTCACTCCGACTAGACCTAAACTTGGTTTTATATCTCATATTTTATATAATGTGTTTTAATGCTATTATTTTTGCTCAATGAAATGTTTAATAAAACGCTGTAACCCACCCTGAGCACACTTGCGAAGGAGGGCAGCGTATAAATACATAATAATAATAAATAAAGCATAATTTTCTTTCCCCTTTCTTGCCATCAAGTCACAGTGGGCTTATGGTAACCCTGTAGGGTTTTCTAGGCAAGAGACAGACATTCAAAGATGGTTGGCCATTGTCTACCTCTGTGTAGCAAAACCCTGGACTTCTTTGGTGGTCTCCCATCCAAACATGAACCAGGGCTTGACAGAGTAGTAGTGGAAGCGTCCCTCAGGGCCACTCTGGTCAGACCAGCCTCAGTTGTTGCTCTAATGAAGACACTCACAAAGACAGCCGGTTCAACAAAGTTGTATTAGGGTCAGGCAGATATCACAGTCATACACTTACAATCATACACTTATCATACACTTACAATCAGTCCAGCCAGGCAAAGGTACAGATACTCAGTCCAATAGAATAGTCAAGTCACAGTCCACAGTCATCAATTCCCTTATCAGTCCATCAGTATGCCACGCTCTGTCCGTCTTTTCCTACTCCACACTGAACAGACATTAGGCTACTGTATTTGTATTCCTCTTAACCAATCCCATTTCTCACTGGTTAATGACATTCACATGCTATCACATGCTAACACTTAAACACCTGTATGCAAGGGTTACTCAATCCTTTGGCAGTTCCAGTATGCCTTAAAGATATAGGATACTGACAGGGCTGACCCTGCTTAATTTCCAAGATCTGATGAGGTCACGTTAGCCTGGGCTATCCAGGTCAAGGCAATAATTTTCTACCCATCAAAATTGTACCTTGTAAGGAATTGCAACTGAATCCATCCAAGATGAATGCCAGAATTGTTCAAAGTCGTTATGCGCAGATCGACTCTAAATGCAGGCATGGAGGTAAGATCTGTTCAAAGTTGTCTCTGCCATAAGCAGACCGTCCCAGTTTATGATCAGCATTATGATTTTGTCTGAATGGTTAAAGCAATATTAATATCTACTCTTGCTTATAAGAAAAGGGACTTTGGAATTCATCCTCAACCACACTGAAGATATCACCAGTACGTGTCTAAAGAGAATTAAAAAAAAAAAACCCTCAGTGACACTATTCTTCATTATAGACACACTGCTGTCTTTTCCTGCCCACTGCCCTCCACATAAAACAGTTTTCCGAAATGTCGGAAGCAGTCATCAGGGGGAAAATTGGAAAACCTCTCTATCACAGACTATATTAGGATGAGTTTATATACTATGGGCAATGATGCCTCTATGCCTTTGAAACATTTGGAAGGGAGAAAGAGAATAACTATATTCTGGACTTGATCCAGATACAGTTTTTGACTAGTAGAAGGGGAGAAGTAATTTCCATCAATCTTCCCTTCTCACTGAAATCCACGCTTGTCATTCCTCAAGACGCCATCCCCTCGAGCAGCATTTTGTGGAGATCTGTGGGGTGCATTTAGAAAGTGGAGGCAGCAAAGTTCCATTCTATTGATGGCAAATGTAGCTTAGATCCAACTCTCTGGTTCCAGTTTATGGTTGGGATCTAAAATAGCATGAACAGAACTCAGAGGAATAGAACTTACCCGTCGCCTTTCTTCTGAAGCTGCCCTCTGAAACCCCTCCCAGTGCTGTTCCCAGTGTTAGAGGATCCACTGGAGCAGGCCTGGGCAGAATGTGGAGGTCTGCAGCAAAATTCCTCTCCCCATCCCCACTCCCAGTGGAAATGCCATTCCACTACTGGAAAACGTGGATCCAAGCCTATGTCACCCACAAATAAATTCTAGTTACGGCATAGATACGAAGAAACGAAAAGGCCTCAAATACGCAACTACAAAGAAAAATACAACAAGGTGAATGGTCTACAGGCTACCAGCTCAGTATAAACTGAAAATCGTGAATGAAACAATGTACAGCGTGTTCATTTTAGGAGCAGTCAAATATCATACGTAACATTACCACAGCAAGCTCTTGTATGATAATTTAGTCATGAGGAAATGGCCTTTGAAGTAGTCCCCGGCTGGTTTTTTTCAGTTGTTCCCAAGACAATCCAGATGCATTCCAGAAAAGAATTTTAAACCCACTGTCTGAAATTTATCCCTTTCTCTCCAGTCATTACGGTGCATTACAATGATATGGCAGAGTATTCAAAGAAAAATGTCTGCTTCACTGCAGTCTTATATTAAACACTCTTCTTAGAAAATTTGAATCCTCACTTCAATATCTATAACCATTTCAAAATATGGTCACTATGCTTTTTATTGGTTGGCAAAATACTGTCATCAAACATTCTGCATCTCATTTTTAAAAAAAGTATCGTTCCACTGTCTAAGTACAAAGTACTAAGCTTGGAGAAACGTCGACTGCGGGGTGACATGATAGAGGTTTACAAGATAATGCATGGGATGGAGAAAGTAGAGAAAGAAGTCCTTTTATCCTTTTCTCACAATACAAGAACTCGTGGGCATTTGATGAAATTGCTGAGCAGTCAGGTTAAAATGGATAAAAGGAAGTACTTCTTCACCCAAAGGGTCATTAACATGTGGAATTCACTGCCACAGGAGGTGGTGGCGGCTACAAGCATAGACAGCTTCAAGAGGGGGTTAGATAAAAATATGGAGCAAAGGTCCATCAGTGGCTATTAGCCACAATGTGTATATATGTGTGTAGGGTGGCCATAATATCTGCAGGCCAGCCAGGGACACCTAGAGGGGGGAATGAATGTGTGTGTGTGCGCGCGCAAAGTGTGCGCCGCCGCAAACAGGAAGTGACGTCACTTCCGGTGACGTCATGCCACCTTTACAGTCAGGAAGTGACATCTCGTTCCCTTAAAATCAGGGACCACCTCGCTCCCTTAAAACCACTACCTGATCCCGGAATGTTAAAACAACGCCTAAAATATGCCAAAGCCTACGCGGGACGTGGAAGGCTCTGCCCCTCCCCTGAGGCCAATCCTCTCACCGTGTAGTTCTCCACCAGCTCCGAACCTAGAATCCGGACCTCTTTGGGAGGCTCCTCGCCCTCCTCCCCAGCCCCCACCGCCTCCATCTCGGCCACTGCAGGACAGGCTGGGGCTAAGGGAGAGAAGATGCGGCTGGGCACGCCGCGCCGTTCACTCAGACGCGCTCCTCCTCAGGCCAGCTCCAGCGGTGGCTGTTGCTCCTGCTGCTGCGCTGCCTCCCTCAGTAGTGGCCGCTGTTAGCGCAACAGCCGCCATCACAACCGCCATGTTTGCTTTCCGATTTTGGCGAACCCGGGATTTGATTGGTCCCGGGTTAGCCAACCCGTGAGGTGGGAATTTGGGGGCAGGGGCGGGACTTTCCCGGGTGGGTGGGACGATCTGGCCACACTAGTTTGTTTTTGGCCACTGTGTGACACAGAGTGTTGGACTGGATGGGCCATTGGCCTGATCCAACATGGCTTCTCTTACGTTCTTATGTTCTTAAAGTTGCCTAGATCATTTTTCATCGGCCCACATGAAGCAACCCCCTCAAAAAAAAAACCCCTGAAAATACTCCTAGGTTTGGTGTGGAGAGAGAATTTTACAGTCATGAATTGTATCAAAGAAAATAAAGTACCTTTCCCTGTTTATCTCATGCTCCAAACCAATGTATTTCTAAAACAGCACATAATGGAGATTATTCTGGAACATAAGAACCCTGCTGGATCAGACCAATGATCCATCTAGTCCAGCATCCTGTCTCACACAGTGGCTAACCAATTCCTCTGGATGGCCAACAACAAGGCGTAGAGGCAGAGGCCTTTCCTTCACGTTGCCTTCTGGCTCTGGGATTTGGGGTTTAGTGCCTCTGAATGTGGAGGTTTCCCTCAGTCACCATGAATCTATCCAATCCCATTTTTAAGCTGTTTATTCCCATGGTCATCACTATATTCTCTGACGGTGAATCCCCCATTTTAATCATTCTCTGTGTAAAGTGGTATTTCCTTTTTTCTGTCCTGAACCTACTGCCCATAAGATGCCCTGAAGCTCTAATATTTTGGGGGAAAGGAGAAAAGCTTATTTGTCAATTCTCTCCACCCCATGCCTAATGTTATAAACCTCCATCAGCCACTTCCCTCACTTGTCTCTTTTCTAAACTGAAAAAAAAACCCAGTCTCTTCAGCCTTTCCTCATAGGAAAGGTGTCCAAATCCCCTAATCATCTCGGTTGCCTTCCTCTGTACTTTTTCCAGCTCTGCAATTTCTTTTTAAAAACGCAGTGACCAGAACTGTATACAGTATTCCAAATTAGGCTATGCCATAAATCTAGATAGGCGCATTACAACACAGTATCGGGGAGGGACAGTGGCTCAGTGGTAGAGCATCTGCTTGGGAAGCAGAAGGTCCCAGGTTCAATCCCCGGCATCTCCAAAAAAGGGTCCAGGCAAATAGGTGTGAAAAACCTCAGCTTGAGACCCTGGAGAGCCGCTGCCAGTCTGAGAAGACAATACTGACTTTGATGGACCAAGTGTCTGATTCAGTATAAGGCAGCTTCATATGTTCATATGTTCATTTGATTCTCAGTCCTTTTCCTAATAATCCCTAACAGTTTGCCTTTTTCATCACTGCAGCACATTGGGCTGACACTTTCATTGAGTTATCCGCTTCGACCCCAAGATCTTTTTCCCTCTCAGGCTCAGCAAGTTTAGACCCCATTAGCTTATACTTGAAGTTGGGATTTTTTGTCCCATTGTGCATCACCCAACACTTACCAACATTGAACTTCATTTGCCACGCTGTTATCCACTCACCTAATTTGTGGAGGTGCTCTTTGAGTCTTCACAGTTAGCCTCATTTTAGCATCTGAACGGATGAGCAGGGAATAGTTTCAGCCAGTGTGGTGGTTGTTGTTTTTTAATACACCAGGCATTTGAAAGTTCAATCATTTGAACAACTGTGGAACAACATATTAGGGGGTAGTTATGCCTTAGTCTAATGAAAACAAAGCAACAAAATGTACAGCAAAGAGATAAATTTTCTAGCTGGTTACTGTCCTACTTATCCTGGTCCAGGTTATAATTAAGGGTTTTTTTCTCCCTTTCCTTTTAGCTTTTGAAGGAAAACGTGGGAACTCAGAGGCCCAGTACTTATAATGACAACCTGCGATCTTAACGTACCTAAGCAGGGTTTTAGAGAGTATCTTGCTGTCATTTGCAAAGCAGCTTCCTGTTGAGAATGTAATTACAGTTTTTATTGGCACTTCAGACTGTTTACCTCCCAGAGAGATAACGCTGTTTATTATCAAAAAGCTTTCTGGTTAGATTGTGCTTACCACCACAACGTATTATTTCACCGACTCCTTTCTTCATTGTTATTGGTTGTTTACTTCCAATTTTTGTCTTCCACGTGACTAAGAAAGGCTTAATGTATTAACCAACCAGGGTGATTTTTAAATACCTTTTGTTCCCTGCGCCTCAAAAACTGGGGCTCTTCACCAACCATTGTGCTTTGGCACACTGATGTTCCAGAGCATGGAATCTCATTTTCTTCCCAGAAAACCAATGCCAAATAAACAAACTGGCAGTAATAAAAAGGTTTGATTCCTACCATCTCAAGAGAAAGCTTATAAACAGTAATTCAAATTAGACACCATCATTCAAATCCATTAAACCCTTTAAAGCACATCAGGGAAGGAATAAGTCTTTTCTATAGATTTACAACATGGATAAGGGTCAGTAATTATAGGGAGATAGAAATATACATTCTACCTTCATCTTATGATAAAGCCACAAACCATCTTGATTTTTAAAAACACATTATCTTCTGAAGGAAATGCATGAGAGACACTAATAATATTTCCCCCCTTCTGTGTTAAATTGGAATAGCAAAAGAAGCCACCATCGAGAGAACCTCAAAGGCATTTTTACATATATTATTATGTTCTATGATTGTAGCATTATTAATATAATTTATCTCTTTGGGGTTGGAAGTAATGATCAGTGTTAACCCTTCTCCTGTGTCTTTTTAATAGAGTTTGCTTCAAATATAATTTAAAAACATGGTTTAATATTAACTACGGGTAAGTTAAGGAAAGCAGGATTCAGCTTACCAGTGGTCACTCAAATCCTGATTTGTCCCAGCAAATGCTGGTTTTATCATCCAAGCAGACTGATGTTGAGAGGCAGGTTAAACCAAAAAGTTTTGCCCAAGTGCCAGAGAGTCCACTGGCAACATGCTGACAACATTTCCAGGCACATGGGAAGTGATGTCAGCATGTCACCAGTGATGCCCCCCCCCCAGTTAGATAAGTCTCCTGCTGTTTGCCAGGGGGATCTGTGGCAAGCTTCGCACCATAGTACCCAGTTAGGATTTTCTGAAGTCCATTTGCTTATTCCCTAAAGTGTCTCACTGCCAAAGCAAATAGCATCCTTGGCTTCACTGCACCTAATCAGAGCAGGAGGTGGTCCAGAAGAACCTAGGAGGTATCTCCTTTGTGTATGCAGGGAGTAATTTTTAGAAACAGCAACCTACATTGTAGGGAGATGTTTGGCTTGCAACCTTCCAACATTTTGTGACTGGACCCGGCATCCCAGAGCAGCCGATTGGTGACGGAACCCTCTTATCATTCTCAAAAGTTCCCATAAGTTTGACAAGACAGATGACTGATGACTCCTTCTCTAAGGGATACGGGAAATTCTGGCCCACTGCAAATCATTTTAAAGTCACATCTATATCCAAAACAGCACATTCTCTTCTTAGTTATAAAGATTCTTAATATTATAATAACAACAACAACAATAATAATAATAATAATAATAATAATAATAATAATAATAATAATTTATTTATATCCCGCCCTCCCCACCTAGGCAGGCTCAGGGCGGCTAACAACATATTCATACAATAGTTATAACATTATCTGAAAACCATTCTAATTCACATTTAACATAATTTAACAGTGACAGTGGTATTCCTGGTGCTATTCTGTCAGCATAATGGCAAAGATCACTGAGGCAGAAGTCACTTAGGCGGATCCATCAGTTCAGCGATCCTTAATCAGCAGTCCGCAAAGGCCAACCTAAAAAGGATGGTCTTGCAGGCCCTACGGAATTGGTCTAGGCTCCGCAGGGCCCGCACCTCTTCCGGGAGCTGGTTCCACAGACATGGAGCTGCGATGGAGAAGGCCCGCGCGCGGGTGTTCTGCAATTTCGCCTCCTTTGGCCCAGGGATAGTCAGCTTGTTCTTCCCTGCTGCCATCAAAAATGATGAAACATAAATTCTTTAGCAGCTAAAGTCGCATTACTTAGAAATATATGTCCATTACCAAGCAGTAGTCCATAGCAAGAAGTGGATATAGTAATAACATCCATAATCAGATTGAAAATAGATATTCGGTGGACTACTCTGGGTGTTTTGACACCACCAAAATACATCTATTTTAGAAATCTATGGAGAACTGATGACAATCTGAGTTTTCTTTTCATGAAAAGCTTATTTTCTAACAATTATTTTGTTTACAGTGCAGTCCAGAGCGAGGTTGTAAATATCTGACACTGCTATGGGTTGTTTCCGTCTCACCAGGAAAACACCAAGACAAGGGTGGTCAGCAACAAGCAGGTTTATTTGGAATACATGTTTTGCAAAGCATGGAGAGAAAGCACCCAAAGTAGGGGTGGTCTCTGAAGTCTGGGATGCAACCCAGCTCAATTTAAGGCTCCCGACGCCACGTCCCCTATCTGTCCCTCTGGCCAATCAGGCCCAAGATGGAGGGCTCCCATTCTTAACCTATGACCGACGTTGGCTTCTTATCTTAGCCCTATATGGACATTCCTTTGTCCTCTGCGTCATGCATGATTAACATATGCTGAAAAGGAAAAAAATAGTCTTATTTGCAGACATAGCTTTTTAGCAAGATTTGGTACTTCCTGGTTGTTATAAATGAGTAATTTCCGGCAAGGCAGTTTTACAGCCTGGTCTGAGCACTTGGTGACATGGTCTGTATTATAACCTTGTGCTTTCCTAAAGGGACTTTTCTTAGGTGTGGTGCACAAGAGACCTGTATTTACCCATATCAACACCATCTGATATACTGTACCTGTTCATTTGGGCTTTGTTTGTTTGTTTTTAACTTGCTTTTGGGGGGGGAGGGGGTTGTATATCACCTAGAGCCTTCCATTGTAAGGAATAGGCAATTAATAAACAAACAAAATAAAGGCCTGCACAGGTCAATTGCTCTAAGAGAGAGCCTTCTCCATCCTTCCACCACCCTGCGAGCAGGGAAGCTGTTGCAGGGGTCAGGAAAACCATGGGCTTTGCTAAAGAATAAAATGGCAGCCATGTGCATCTGTATGATTCTGGGGGCAAAACCCTGGCCCTGTGGGTGGGTGTTGTACTGGAGACTCTCTTATCTACTTCAGTTCCAGATGGCTTATTCCACAAACAGAATTATTATTTGAGCATTGGTTCCAGCAAAAATATATGATTTGTCTGCGACTGTGAAGACTACAATGAAACATGGAAGTAAAACCAGGCTGCACGTAGTCACTTCAGTTTTCACCCACAAATCCAGGCAGCCTTCGCTGATGCACTTGCAATCTTCCACTGGCTTGGATGTGCTTGGAACTGTATAGTTACAAAGTCTCCTGGATTTGGATTTGTTATATGGACTTCTGATGATTGTTGAAAACATTACAGTATTACATATGTATTGACGGATTATAAAATTTTATTGAGTCGAGGTGTAAAAATACATCCATACATCGTTACACAGTGTTTGTATAAAGTTTTTTCTGGCCCTCTAGTAATCTGCTGTAGGCTGCGTGCACTCCCCCTCAGAAAAGGCTCATCTGTTGTTCTCCTGCTGTCAGAATCTCCCTGCGAGTGTGCCCCTGCATCAGTGGGGAGGGACGGTGGCTCGGTGGTAGAGCATCTGCTTGGGAAGCAGAAGGTCCCAGGTTCAATCCCTGGCATCTCCAAAAAAGGGTCCAGGCAAATAGGTGTGAAAAACCTCAGCTTGAGACCCTGGAGAGCCGCTGCCAGTCTGAGAAGACAATACTGACTTTGATGGACCAAGGGTCTGATTCAGTAGAATGCAGCTTCATATGTTCATATGTCCTTCTGCTCCACCCCCACCTTTTGTCTGTTGACCTAGGATGTCCACTGTGTGGTTCCTCTGAGCTGCTGGTGCTCCCCAATCCAGAAGAGGAGGAACAGTCTTGATGGCACCTACTGCTTGGCTCATCCAAGAGGTGACCACGCCTCCCAGCCCTGGACCTGGCTCTTGGAGAACCAGATTTTGGGGTGTGCTTCTGGTGCTGGCTGCTGTCCAGCTGATCCATTCACTCTGCAAGGCGGTCAACTGCTTGAGTGTTGTGATTCCCAGTTGTGGCTGCTTCCCGCCCCTCGGGATTCTGGGCAGCAGCCTCCTAGTTTCTTGAAATGCTGAAGTGGTTGATGTTGAAATGGGCTCCTTGCCTTGCACACCATGTCGCCATGCTTGAATTCAGCAGGAGTACAGCTCCTGAACCTCTAGCCAGGGTCTGCATGCAGCAGGGAATTCTCTCCCCACTGCACACAGATCCCGGGGCATATGCAAATGAGATATGCTACTGTGCTCCTGCACCTTTTCCCCTACAAAATTACCCCTGCCCGTGTCCATGGTGGTGAAATGGTGGCTGCCGTTGCTTGGCAATTTGCCCTTGGGGGGGGGGGCATCCAATGCATAATGCAATGGAGACTATTAATGAAAAATATATGAACTCAATGTTACCAGAAATGCTGGGGGTCTCCTCTTTTTATGGGGGAATGAGCAGTGGCAGACCAAAGTAGAGCTCTTTAAGAGTTGGATTCCCACAAATTGTATAGCAGTACTCGTTCAAAGATATATATTTTGAAATTACCAAAGCAACGGAATAAAGAAAGGAATTTTATTTTTTAAAAAAAATTTTAAAACTACACACGCAAGCAGAATTTAAACTAGCGCACACACAAGAGCATCAGAAAAATAGTAGTTAGCAGAGTAAATAGGAGATGAGATTGGAGGGGGGGAGTGGAAATCATATTTACCTGTCCTGAAGACTTGAAATCCATGGAGAAGAGCAGCAGAATGACCAGTGCTCTACGGTGAAAGGTCCCCAAACAGCTCTCCCTTCCTCACAGAGTTTGGGGGTGCAAGTCTGAAGGTTCCAAGTCTGAAGGTGCCAAGACTGAACACACTGAACATCTTCAGAATGCCTCCTTAAATAGGCAAAAACATATCCTGAGCCACATGTTTTCAGGATGTTCCTTAGAACAATGCAAGATGGGATTATGCAGTGGTGTGACCAGTGCTGGCACCAGGCTATAAGGCACCCCAGGAGAGGTCCCACCACACCCTGTGGCCTCCCCCCCCCCCACCCATAGGAAAAGTGCATCCCCCACTCCCAGTCATCCAAAGGCACCCGGCCAGCCTTGCCTTGCCTCAGCTGCTTTACCTGAGAGGCGTCTGGGAGGCAGGACGAAACTCCTTTTCTCACCATGTCCTTTCTCACCACTTTGCAGTGCAACACAGCCTGGCTGTGTGCTCTGTGATCTAGATGCACACACACCACCTTCACCTTTGCCACCCCCTCCTTCTTGGGTGATTTAAGACACTTGGGAGGATGCAAGCAAAAGAGCCCACCAATCAGCTGATTGGCGGAGACTTTATCTGTGAATGGGAAGGGCAACAGCTCTCCCTTCCTCACTTGCTTGCTCCCCCCCACCTGCCACCCATTAGGGGTAGTGCCCAATTCAGGGGCCCCCCAGGTCTGTGCCCATAGACGACTGCCTAAGGTTGCCTAATGGACACATCAGCCCTGGGTGTGAGATTGTGTGCAGGAGCGAGTTGGATTTTGCTGAAACAGACAAAGGGTTTCAGGTGATGGGTTTTGAGCATACCTAATAGATGTTGATAGCCCATTACTGAAAAGGTGGGTCAAGAAGAATTGGGACTGCTTTTAAAACCTAATCAGAGATACAGATATGATGACCTGCTGGAAAAAGATAATCAACTGAAAACCGGAGAAGAGCTAGAAAACATGGATGTTAAAATGAGTTGGTGGTTGAAAATGCAAGTTGGATCCAGGTATGCCAAAGACAAGATAATAGGCTTCAGCACAGAGCAATATCCATTTGACAAAATCTTTTTAGGTCCTCAAGAAAAGCTAATCTCTAAACTATATGCATACTTATTACAGATGAAGATGCAAGACGAGGTAGTAAAAGATTGTATGGACTTGGTGGGGAAAATTCTGGAAACAGCTGAGCTGGACTACTTATCCCAGTTGCTGGCTGGGAAATCTAAGGAAGAAGCAAGAAAATACTGGTTGAAATTTGATATTTGGTTAGATAAGACTCTTAAAATTCTTTGGTGTGAGCTTATATCTCCTTTCTCCTGTATTTTTCACTATAAGCTTGCCTTTGTTGGAAATGTCAACTTGGGACATAACATCACATTAAAAGAATGGGAGAGGCTTTGGAAACTCAACATTAAACTAACTAAGTCAGTAACCTTGAAAGAAATCTGTATAAGATGTTTTATAGATGGTACATAACTCCACAGAAATTGTGTAAGATGTATACTAATATGTCTAACAAATGTTGGAAATGTACTAAACAGGTGGGTTCTTTTTATCATATGTGGTGGACATGTGAGATGGTGAAAGACCACTGGAAAATGGTTCGTGAACTATCACAGAAGATTATGAAGACACAGATTCAATTCAAACCGGAACTATTTTTATTGAATATATTTCCTGAAGACTACTCCAAAGAGACAAGACACTTGTTGGCGCATATTAACACCGCAGCCAGGACTCTTCTGGCGCAGAGATAGACGCTTCAGGAGACTCCCACAAGAATGGACTTGGTGGGAAAAATTCTGGAAACAGATGAGCTGGACTACTTATCCCAGTTGCTGGCTGGGAAATCTAAGGAAGGAGCAAGAAAATACTGGTTGAAATTCTAGATTTGGTTAGATAACACTCTTAAAATTCTTTGGTGTGAGCTTATATCTCCTTTCTCCTGTATTTTTCCCTATAAGATTGCCTTTGTTGGAAATGTCGACTTGAATAGGTACTTTAACAAGAAGACTTACAATATAAATGTATCAAAATGTTGATGTTCTAAAGCTAAGAGGCAATAATATGTGACAACTTATGTATTCTAAGAAAGTATATTAGATGCAGACTTGTATTCTATGAAAGTATACTATATGCAGATTAAGACAGATTTGTAACTATAATTTCTTACTCCCTCTTACCCTTTGCCCGTAATTTCTAGAAAACTAATAAAACTTTTATAAAATCAAGAAGAATTGGGACTAGGCAAGGGGATTATATTATTTGAATAGGAGCAAGAGAAAGCAATTAATTTCTGCAATGGTGCAAGAGTGTGACAAGAGTTGGAGTGTCACCAGGAAACATAGATCTAGATACACCCAGAGATGTTATTGACAGAAGACAAATTTAATGCCAGTAGATCACATAGTAGAATTTTTGCTCACAAGACTCCACAGTTTAGAGGGAGCACTGGGGACCGGGGCCTATAGGAGGGGTTAGATCAGGACCCCAAGGCCTGGCTGCGAGCCGTATGAACAGCAGAATACCACCACCAATTGTTAATAATAACAAAGCACCCCAGGCCATAATAAACATTGTCCTCTCCCGTTACCACCCTGGGCTAACCCTGCTTAGCATTGAACAAAAGTTATTTGATACTGAATCAGACCACTGATCCATCAGTGTCAGTACTGCCCACTCAGACTGGCAGCTGCTCCCCAATATCTCAGGCAGAGTCCCCCCCACACACACACACCACCTCTTAATTGATCCTTCCTACTGGACACACCAGGGACCAAACCTGTAACCCTCTGCATGTCAAGCAGATGCTCTGCCATGGGGGAGCCACCACTACCAACTCTTATCATTCACTCTGTCTGTTTGCATAATCTATTGATCTCTGTGTCGCTCTCCCTATCTATGCCACTAGCCAATGATCTGTCTGTCTGTCTGTCGATCGATCACCCCCTCTTTTTTAAAAATAGTAAAAAAGAGAGACCCCCAACCCAATCACAGAAGTAAAGGGGGTGCAGTGAAGGGGATGGTTTGGGTGAGCTAAGACCATATGCCAATGTAGCCCACCTGTCCAGGGCCAAGAGGCAGGAGAATGTGAAGGCCGTGGGCAACCTTCCCACTACTGCCCTACTCGGGAGTAAGCTGAAATCAAAAGCTGGGGCAATCTCCCTTTCCTGCCCCCTCATGAGTAGGCAGTGTGACAACCTTCCTGCCACTCCCCTACTCCAGAGTAAGTCGAAATCACAGCTAGGACTGCCTAAACATCAGTCTACTAATTTGTTTGGAAGAATTTGCAGCGTGTAGATAGCTGGCAAAGGATCTCTCCAATCTCCTAAGCGTTCCATAGGCAAGGCTGCTGCCAGACTGTGAAAAAAATAAAGTCAACTGAATATTGTAATTAGATCTGCGTTTTTCACTAAGTTCCCGATCCTATTGAAGTCAACAGGAGATCTGAACTCAGTGAAACTAGGTTATCAGTTTTGTCTTGTTCCTTGGTAATATAAATTCAAAACTTAAAGAGTGACAAGTAGCAAGAAGGCTCGGCCCTCCCAGCCAAGCCGGCGCAGCAGGCGTTCGGGCTGGGGGCCGCTTTTGCCCCCGCGGAAGAATGAGGGCAGTGATTGACAGCAGATGTCAATCCGGGGCTAGTGAGGGGCGTGGTGTCAGGGGTATATAAACCTTGGCACCGCCCCCGACGGAGTGTGGCAGTCTTTTGGCTCTCTGACGGAGAGCCTCTTGTGCGGTGCGGCGTTGCTGGGCCTTCAAGAGCCTGGGGAGCGTCGCGGATCGTCGTTGGAGCGAGGCGGGGCATCAGTGGTCAGGCGCAGGCGTGGGCAGCGCAAGCGGCCGGTGTCCGTGCTGTGTGGATTGTGGTTTGGCTTCGGGGAAGCGGTAGCGCGAGCGGCAGCTGTCGGCAGGGAGGCGCTTGGGAGTCCTGGTTGGAGGGTGGTAGCGGTCGGACCCGGCGCGGCGGCCGTTGGCCAAGGCGGGGTCTCTGCAAACTGCGTGCTAGGCGCAAGGCGCTTGCGACGGCCATTTTGGGGGTGTAGGGAGGCCCTTGTCAGTTTCGGAGGTGCAGCTTCGGGTTTAAAACGCGCAGGGTGTCCACTGTTGGGGGTTGGAAATCCTTGGGTGGCTAAGGGAAGCCCCGCGGGTTACTCTGCTGCGCGAGGTGGCCAGTCCAGACCCTGTGCACTTTTGAAAAAGCGAGGGGCAGCCATTTCGAAGCCGTTTGGGCGGCAAGGGTAGGCGCGGCGGCCATTTTGAGGGCCGTTGAGCAGCAGGGAGCGCAGCGCGGGCGAGCTCGGCGCGTGCGGCGGCCATTTTGTATGCCAGTAGCGACAGTTCTCAATCCAGTTAATACTCGTGTGGGGACAGTTAGTGCGGGGCGGCCATTTTGCGGTGCATTATATTGGGGCGGAAGGGCCTTGGATAACCCCAGGGCGCAGCCCGCCCTTTAGAGCACCACATCTCTAGTTGCTACTTTGCAGGGAAGGGCTGCTGCGTGGTAGTAGTCACTGTCTGGCATTAATAAGAACAGGGTGGTTAACATGGCTCCAAAAAAGGGGCAGGGGAAGGGCAAGGGCAAGCAGCCCGCACGTCCTCCTCGCGTGCGCCCTACTGATGAGCGGGCCCAGAGTGAGCAAGTACGATTGGCCATCATTAATCAGGTGGAGGCTTTGGAACAGCAGCAGCTCGCAGTGGGGGCCCCCATTTGGCAGGGGCGTCGTTGTGCCTCAGGGCGTTCGACGCGCCTTGCTTTTGAAACTGAGATGCTTGCGAGATTGTCTGCATTACAGGGCGGAGTGGCGATGCCTGAGCCGCAGCCGCAGCAGGACGATGAGGAGGATCCCGGCGAGGGACCATCTGGTGAGCAGCCGGGTGTTGGAGCTGGCAGTGGCTTTGGACCGCAAACCCCTGTAGGTGGAGGAACTCCTGCGGGCGCGGGGGGTAAGTTGTTACCACACCTAACTCCCGGATGGCCTTGGACACCTCTACAGGCGCCTGCCCCCCCCACCGGGTTGGGTGGAGGGGCTTGGAGTGCTGGGCAGCCCGGCACACCCGCTGGCCAGTGGGGGGTCACCCTGCCCTGGCCTTGGGGTTCACAGAGTCCGAGCATGCAGGGGCCGGGGTTAGGCGGAGCGGGCCTGCAGCAGATGATGTGCTCACAGGCAGCCGCAATGACACCAGCAGTTCCCTCAGGGATGCATCCCCACGGCGTTCTGCCTTGGGGTGGACAGCAATATGCCCAGGCGCAGGGATTGCCTCCTGCCGGGTTTGGAGGCGGATGGTTCTACCCGCCGACCCCTTATTCCAGCATACCAGTACACGCTTTCCCCTTTGGGGACACTTCGCTGCCGCTGGGGGATCATTTAACGGCGGCTACCCGGGAACGTATCCTGCGCGGAGAGTATGTTGATGTCTTTGCCCTTCTCTATAGAGAGCTCGAGAAAAAGAGTAAAGACGAGCTTGACGAGAAGGACAAAGAAAAGTTAAAACGCCGCAAAGTGGATAGGACTTGGGCAAACTGGCTGCCAGGCTTCCTGATTTTTGCGGGAGTGATCGCCAGGGCGCAGCCCGCCCGGGCAGCTGCCCTGTTTCAATATCTGGATATAATATACAGGGCATATACAGACTTCGTCGGGGCAGCATGGCTGCAGTACGACGAAGCCTTTAGGATGAGGGCTGCAGTGAACCCTGGGTTGCCTTGGGACCAAGTCAACCAGCAGCTGTGGCTGCAGTTGATGTCCCCGGCGAGGCCTAATCCTGGGGACAGGTCGGACAGTGGACATTTAGTCCAAAAGCATCATCAGCAGCTTGCAGCAGGGGCCCGCCCGTCGGCGGGCCAGCCGGTTCAACCCCGGCTGCTATGTTGGGAGTTCACTTCCAAGGGAGTGTGCACCCGGAAGCTCTGCAAGTTCAAACACGAGTGCCCGCTGTGTAGCGGGCCTCATGCCCAGTCCGCCTGTAGTAGGTCCAAGCCAAAACCATGGGGAAAACGCCCCGGGGGCGGTGGTAACAATCAACATCCCCCTGGAAAAGGGGCCCAGTCCCATTCGGCTGAGGGTCCTCAATAAGTGGCTGATGAGGTACCCGCTTAAAGCCGATGGGCAATACTTGTTGGAGGGGTTTTCGTTTGGGTTCAGAATTCCTTATCAGGGGCCCAGGGCCCCTTTTATGGCTCCTAACCTTAAGTCAGTTGTGGGGCTCGAACACATAGTTCGAGCAAAGATTGCTAAGGAGTGTAAGGAGGGTAGGGTCCTGGGACCCTTTAATGCGCCTCCAGTAGCAACGTTGAGGGTTTCTCCCCTGGGGGTGGTGCCCAAGAAGGCACCGGGGGAGTATCGCCTCATTCATCACCTGTCCTATCCCAAAGGGGCGTCGGTCAACGACGCCATCCCGGAGGAACTGTGTTCGGTGCGGTACACTTCCTTTGACCAAGCGGTCAAAGTAGTGCGGGGGTGCGGAATCGGGGCCGAGATGGCGAAATGCGACATTAAGTCAGCATTTCGTCTCTTGCCAGTTCACCCCGAGGATTTTGAGCTCCTGGGGTTTTGCTTCGAGGGCAAGTTTTACATGGATCGTGCCCTCCCTATGGGTTGCTCGGTTTCCTGTGCTGCATTTGAACGATTCAGTTCCTTCATTGAGTGGGTGCTGCGGGACAGGACAGGGTGCAAGGCCACGGCGCATTACCTGGATGACTACCTTCTGGTTGGTCCTCCGGGCACTGGGCAGTGCGCCATGTTGTTGGGGGCTTTCCAGGAGTTGGCCAGCGAGCTTGGGGTTCCTCTGGCGCAGGAGAAGACTGAAGGACCCAGTACGGTACTTACCTTTTTGGGGATCGAGCTGGACACCCACAAACAGTCTTCCCGGCTGCCAGAGGAAAAGATACTGGACCTGAGAGCCCGGTTGGCCACCTTGAAGGGCCGGCGCAAGGTTTCGTTGCTGGAGCTGCAGCAGTTGGTTGGTCACCTTAACTTTGCATGCAAAGTGGTGGCACCAGGGAGAGCCTTTTTGCGGCGTCTTTGTGACGCTATGCGGCAGCTGCGTTCCCCTTACCATCGGGTCCGCGTGTCTGCAGGAATGTGGGCGGACCTTGAAGTTTGGGAGTTATTTTTGGAAGCGTTCAATGGCGTTTCTTTTTGGAGGGAGGAGCTGAAGATTGAAGCAGAGCTTCAGATCTCCTCTGATGCCTCCGGATCTACTGGGTTTGGCGTGTATTTTAGGGGACATTGGTGTGCAGAGCAATGGCCTCCGGAATAGTTGGAAAGTGGGCTCAGCAGGGACTTGACATTTTTGGAGTTTTTCCCTATCCTAGTCGCCGTTTGGCTCTGGGGTGAGCAACTTGCCAACCATTCCGTGCTCTTTTGGTGTGATAACATGGCAGTAGTACATGTTATCAACTCCTTAACGTCAAAGTCTCTGCTTGTCATGAACCTGGTGAGATCTTTTACGCTGCGATGCCTCCAGCTGAACATTTTGTTCACGGCTAGGCATGTACCCGGGGTCTGCAATGGGGTGGCGGACGCTCTATCTCGATTTCAGATGGAGCGTTTTCGGCAGCTCGCCCCAGAAGCGGACTTGCGGCCGGAGAGGATCCCCTTGGACCTATGGCGGCTTGGGAAGCTGAAGCCGGTAGGGCCATTCAGTTGGCTTTAGCCCCCAGCACTAGAAGGGCTTATGATAGGGCGGCCTCTCAATTTTGGGAATTTAGGAGGGCTGCTGCACTGAAGGATTGCTGGCCGATTCCCACGGCCCACCTTATGCAATTCAGTGTACATCAAAAGCAGAAGGGCTTGGGGCTAAAGACTATTAGGGGCCAGCTAGCAGCGTTGGCTTTTATCAGCAAAGCCCGGGGGTTTGTGGATACTACGTCTGATTTTAGAATCAGAAAAATGCTAGAAGGCTGGGCCAGGGAGCGTGGCCCACGCGTGGATGATCGGCAGCCCATCTCCCCTTCTATGTTGAAGGGGCTGTTTGGCAGCTGGCCGGCCATTTGTTCTTCCCCCTTCGAGGCCGCTTTGTTTCATGCGGCTTCGTTGGTGGCTTTTTTCGGTGCCCTGAGGATCAGTGAGCTTGTGATGCAATCCAAGATGGATGTTTCCATGCGGGCGCTCCAGGCAGGAGACGTCAAAATTGGTCAGGGCCAGGTAGTCTTGACGATAAGGCGTTCCAAGACTGACCAATGGAGGAAGGGGTCCGTTATCACCCTGGGGCAATGCGCAGTCCATGAGCTGTGCCCGGTTTTGGCCGTTAGTGAGTATATTCGGTTTAGGGGTGCGGGGGAGGGCCCCTTCTTTCGGCACGAGGATGCCTCACCCCTCACCAAATACCAGTTCTGGGCGGTGACCAGTCGGGCCCTGGCTGCAATAGGTTTGAAGGGTGTTAAATTTGGAACCCATTCCTTCCGCATTGGAGCTGCCTCCACGGCCGCTTCAATGGGTTACACACCAGCGTCCATACAGCGCATTGGGCGCTGGCGGTCGGCGGCCTTCAAGGCTTATGTTCGCCCGTTAGGGCCATAGAGGGCGGTGGGTCAGTGCGCGGTTAGTATTGTTGTTAAGTGCACCGGACTGACCCTTTTTTGTCTTACAGGTGCTGTGGCTCGGGGTGAGAGACGGCGTATTCTCATCTGCGGGCACAGCATGGTGTTTTGGGCTGCCCATCAGGCTCGGCGGTCGTCATTTGGCACTCAGCTGGGCCTCAGTGCATGGGCGGTCGTGGAATGGCTTGGTCGACGGGGCCTGCGGTGGTCCGGTATTATGCCCTTATTGTTCAGGGAAAGGGCTGCTCCGCCTCCACACATATTGGTTGTTCACCTTGGGGGTAACGACCTTGGGTTGCTGCGAGGGAAGGCTCTCTCGCAGCAGGCATTGGCCGATCTACGTGAAATAAAACGAAGATGGCCTGGTGTGATCCTGGTGTGGTCAGCAATTCTGCCACGCAGGGTGTGGAGGTATGCCCTTTCTCCTGGGGGGATTGAGCGCGCTAGGCGCAAGGCTAATAGGGCACTTCAAAAAGCCATGGAAGATGGCTTGGGCATTTTCCTCCCTCATCCGGCCATAGAGGTCGATGATGCTGACCTGTATCGGTCGGATGGGGTTCATCTGTCAGAGTTGGGTAACCGGGCCTTCTTGGAGGAAATTCGGCAGGGTTTGCGGTCGGCTCTGGGCCGCCCGTTGGGGCACTAATGCCTAAGCAGAGGCTTGGCATTGGCGGTGGCCGGGGATGTGTTGGCCACAGTGTTTTCAGGGGAGCACCTATGGCCTAGCACCTGTGGTGCGGGTGGTCTGTATGAACCGCAGATGGGCTAGACGGCTCAGTGCGGGGAATGCAGACCACGGGGAGCCTCACCTCGGGCGGATCTTTCCATGGGGGATCGATGCTAGCCCAGGTGGAGAAAGGCTGAGGCCTGGCCGCTCAGTTACAACCCGAATACGGCGGGTTTGTGCTGGGGGCAGGGTTGCTCGCCCTTTGACAAGGCGGGGTCCGTGGGTGACCCCAGGGGCTTGTCTGGTTAGGATTCATCCCTGCCGAGTTCACAGATTAATTGAATTTAATAAAGCGGCCCGGTTTAAACCCAATATTTTGTGTCTGTCTCTTATTTCGACTGTGGGGGCAAGGCTCGGCCCTCCCAGCCAAGCCGGCGCAGCAGGCGTTTGGGCTGGGGGCCGCTTTTGCCCCCGCGGAAGAATGAGGGCAGTGATTGACAGCAGATGTCAATCCGGGGCTAGTGAGGGGCGTGGTGTCAGGGGTATATAAACCTTGGCACCGCCCCCGACGGAGTGTGCCAGTCTTTTGGCTCTCTGCCCACCCACCCTCCCTTGGCAGTACAGGTTTCAACCGGTCGCCCTGTTGGGGGCCAGGTAGGAAATTTTTCAGCTTCACAAAATTGGCCCATGTGGAGTTGTTTTTCGCCTACCTTGTACTGCCTTTTAGTGCTAGGTTATAGGTAGGTTATAGGTTGGTCGCTAGCCGGGGATGTGTTGGCCACAGTGTTTTCAGGGGAGCACCTATGGCCTAGCACCTGTGGTGCGGGTGGTCTGTATGAACCGCAGATGGGCTAGACGGCTCAGTGCGGGGAATGCAGACCACGGGGAGCCTCACCTCGGGCGGATCTTTCCATGGGGGATCGATGCTAGCCCAGGTGGAGAAAGGCTGAGGCCTGGCCGCTCAGTTACAACCCGAATACGGCGGGTTTGTGCTGGGGGCAGGGTTGCTCGCCCTTTGACAAGGCGGGGTCCGTGGGTGACCCCAGGGGCTTGTCTGGTTAGGATTCATCCCTGCCGAGTTCACAGATTAATTGAATTTAATAAAGCGGCCCGGTTTAAACCCAATATTTTGTGTCTGTCTCTTATTTCGACTGTGGGGGCAATAGCAGTGCCATCCTAAGCACCCTTCTAAGTCTATTGAAGTCGGTTGGTCTAGGACATAACTCTGCTTAAGCCTGCACAGCAAGAGAGCAAAGATTGCTTTTCCAAATGCTCCTCCTCTTTTAAGTATAACCATTTCAATTGTTCAGCAAAAATGACAGAGCCTCTCAAATGAAATCTCACCATCATTGCATCATTCCCTTCTTTTGATTTCTTTTGTAGTTATAGTGCTTATGTAAAGCCGCATATATATATATATATATATATTTCCCCCTCTTCTTTACATTTTTGGTAGATGCGTCAAGATGTGCCCAGACATGTATACACTTCTGCTGTTTAACACCTTTTTTAAAAATTATCAGCATGTGTTCCTATTATGCCAGCTACGCCTGCAGCAGGTTGCATGTAGAGCTGGGCCAGGGTGATTTTTTTAACATTTAAAATTGTTGTGAGAAAGAAATTTGTTAAAGCACTTTTGCTGAAGCAGCAGAAACAAGAGGCATCCCTTCTCAATGCAATCCTGTGCACCTGTTTCTGGTTTCTCACCACGAGAAGCGCTGAAACAAAATGACACATTTGCAGTTTCTTTTTAGCTTCTCCTCCTTTTCAGGTTGATGTTCCATTCATATAGAGATGTTCACTCATGGTAATTTATATCTGTCCTCAAACTTGAGGTTCCAGCTTTATTATATCTTCACACCGGGTACATTCCTTCTGCCCTGCACTCTCAAGAGCTGAGGGAGAAGAGCAAAGGGTGGATGCGATGTTAGCACATCAGCCAACACTCTAGAAATTCTATGATGAACTGATGTTGCTGATGTGTACTGATGTTACATTTGGGTTTTTACCTGCACGGGATGCCAAAGTGTCATGTGATTTTATTTCCACCGCCCAGCCCACTGTTCTCCCACTGGTTCAGAAACAAAGGTAGCTGAAAGGGCCCAGCCACTGGGAGATCATCCACCTGAAAAGGGCTCAGTAGACTCATGTGACTTCAAAGACTACCAAAGAGTTCATAGAGCCGGAAGCATGTGCTACAATCTAGAAATCCCAAATCCTCTTAACCCAGCCAAACTTGTTAGATTGGAGGGTAGCAGAAGCATCTGAAAATAATGAAGATGAAGATGATTATGAACAAGATTATTATGAAGAAGGGTGAGAAGGAAGAGGCTGGATTTATCCACTGCCCTTCACTTGGAGTCACAGAGCGGATTATAATCTCTCCTTCCCTTCCTCTCTCCACAACAGACATCAAGTGAGGTAGGGTGGACTGAGAGAACTCTGAGAGGACTGCTCTGGAGAGAATAGCTCTGACAAAACTGTGACTGACCCAAGGTCACCCAGCAGCTGCAAGTGGAAGAGTGGAGAATCAAACCTGGTCCTCCAGATTAGAGCCCACCTCTCTTCCCCACTCCTCCACTTGCACCTGCTAGCATGGCCTTGGGTCAGCCATAGCTCTGGCAGAGGTTGTCCTTGAAAGGGCAGCTGGTGTGAGAGCCCTCTCCAGCCCCACCCACCTCACAGGGTGTCTGTTGTGGGGGGGGGAGGTAAAGGAGATTGTGAGCTGCTCTGAGACTCTTCGGAGTGGAGGGCGGGATATAAATCCAATATCTTCTTCTTCTTCTTCTTAACCACTACACCAAACTGGCTCTCAAGAGAACAGCAAGAGGCAAACCACAAGTCCAGGACTAACAGAACACATATTAGAGGTTTTGCCGGGGACCATGAAACCACAAGGACAAGCATGATGAACACAGAAGGCTCACAGAGCAAGTGTAATACAACGGAAGGAAGAGGACACTGTTCAATATGCTGCCTCAAGCATGGAAGTACAAAATATCTTTTAAAACCACGGTTCCGTAGCCAGTTCACATATTCCAAACCTTTTCAAGAAACATGCTACCCTAAACTCCTAATAATTTGACATGACTTGGGCATTTGGGCCCTGAATTTGGAGCCCAGATTTATGCACTACATCGCACCTTACCATAATCAGCAAACAAGACACAAGCTAATTCATGATGGACAGGCCTCTTTTTGCTAAAAAGCCTGGGAGTCCATTCAGCACCCAAGATACCAATTGGTGTTTTTCCCCTCCAGATCTGTATACTGCAATTTTGTATACTGTAGTTAATCAATATATATTTTGTATTACAACATGGTGATGATAGCAGCAAGGATACTATAGAAGCAAACTCTCACCCTCTATAAGATCATAATAATTGAGATGCATTTCAACATCACACCATGCTATCATTAAATTCCAATGCTGTAATGAGTACAAACACATATTTCTCACTGTGCCTCCATATTCACGGTGGACTGCGTGCCTCTGCCCTGCCACCTACAGCTCTCTTTCAAAGTATTAGGCTTCACTAAAATAACATCACTGCCATGGGAATCTGATTTTGCTCTCTCTCTTGAGAAATCAGTTATGTTGATTGCTGGAGAACAAACAACCCAACAACGCCCACAAGCTTACCCCTGGTGATGGCGTAGATGATCAGCTTTATTATTTTGCTGTAAAAGTCAATCCAATCTTTCTATCAGCGTTCATGTCCAAATGGAAAAGAGGAGAGGGAAAAGAAACAGTGTGATAGTCTAAAATCTGTTACGTAGGGAGGAAACAGTTCTTGCGCTATGCAGGATGGGACACAACTGGAGACCCAGTTTGGTGTAGTGGTGAAGTGCGCGGACTCTTATCTGGGAGAACCGGGTTTGATTCCCCACTCCTCCGCTTGTACCTGCTAGCATGGCCTTGGGTCAGCCATAGCTCTGGCAGAGGTTGTCCTTGAAAGGGCAGCTGCTGTGAGAGCCCTCTCCAGCCCTACCCACCTCACAGGGTGTCTGTTGTGGGGGAGGAAGGGAAAGGAGATTGTGAGCCGCTCTGAGACTCTTCAGAGTGGAGGGCGGGATATAAATCCAATATCTTCATCTACCTCACAGGGTGTCTGTTGTGGGGGAGGAAGGGAAAGGAGATTGTGAGCTGCTCTGAGACTCTTTGGAGTGGAGGGTGAGATATAAATCCAATATCTTCATCTACCTCACAGGGTGTCTGTTGTGGGGGGGGGGGAGGTAAAGGCGACTGTGAGCCCCTCTGAGACTCTTTGGAGTTGAGGGCGGGATATAAATCCAATATCTTCATCTACCTCACAGGGTGCCTGTTGTGGGGGAGGAAGGGAAAGGAGATTGTGAGCCGCTCTGAGACTCTTCGGAGTGGAGGGCAGGATATAAATCCAATAAAAAATAAATAAATCCAAAAAATAAATTAATTTAATGAGAGCATCAGACAGCAGCTGAGAATTTCCTGTCTGAGAGTGGAACTCTCTCCCTCTGGAGTCTCCCTGGGCATTTTTTTTTTCTGGCGAGAAATTAGATGTGAATTGTTTTCTTATCCCTAAAGGATTTCTGGTCATTTCTTCTCCCTAAAGTACTCAACTGTATGCAATAGTAGTTTTTACCTGCTTGTATATTTAAAAGATAAATATACCCGAACGAGATGGTATTTGGTCTGTGGAAGGGGCAATCTCATTCCGTTCTTACCCCCTATGTGGGAGGGCCTTGACAAGCAAGCATGTGAAGAAATCATGACAAAAGAAAGCCACTCCCCTCTCCTATTTCATAGTTACTTACCTTGGATCTTTTCCCAGTTTGATGGTAATGAAATCTGGTATGATTTGGGCAGTAACTGGATGAAATTGCTAAATTGCTGGAAGCAGCAAAGACCTGGTTCCATTTTTAGACTGAATACACTTGTTGTTTTGTATTGTTTGAAAAGTAGTGGATTGCCACCGAGATACACAGGAAATCACAAACAGATCATTCAGCATAATGTTCTGTGGTTTCATTGGAGTGTTTTCAATAGCTCTGAGCTGATATGCCACAGAGGGTGTCGTTTTCAAGCATCACTTCTTGCGCATCCATCAAACCAGCTTCTGCAAGAAAAGGTGAAAGGACCAGTCATGTTCAGTGACAGTTTCCATAGAGACACAGAAATTAAGTGATGGAAAGGACCTTCAGCATCATCAAGTCTTTCCACCTTCCTGCATAGTCCTTTGCGTCATACTGTGCTGACTGTGAAATTTTGCCTTTCTCTAGTTACGCTTACAGCTGTCTTTGCATTCAGAGCCAGAGGTCTGCAGCCTTGTCTTCCCTCTCATATCATGTGTGTTCTGTCATTTGTTTTCATCAAGTGAATCACAACTACTGCAAGTGGGTGCTCCAGCACAAGAAAACAGCCTTCCCTTTGTTGGGAGCGCTTACAGATCTCTCTCTCAATTTTGTTGCTGAAAGAAAGATCACAATATACAAATTATAAGGATATCAACAGACTTCTTTATTAGGCCTGGGTATTTTATAAGCAGAACACTTACACACAAGCCACAGCAATGAGCCTACAACAAGCATTATAGAGGTTTTTGCATGTAATGCTCCATTATTTTCCGACATACATTCAAAAATAAAAAAGTACCACCTGCTTTAAATCCGTACTGCTCCTTTCTAATTGATATAAGAATATTTGACTTCTGTTAAGAACCTAAGAAGAGTCGTGCTGGATCAGACCAATGGTCCATCTAGTCCAGCATCCTGTCTCACACAATGACCAACCAATACCTCTGGAGAGCCAACAACAGGGCACAAAGGGCTGAGGCCATCCCTTGATGTTGCCTTCTGGCTGAGATTCAGAGGTTTAGTGTCTCAGAAGGTGGAGGTTCCCCTTAGTCACCATGACTAATAAACACTGATAGACTTGTTTTCCATTAACCTATCTAATCCCCTTTTAGAGCTGTTTATTCCTATGGCCATCGCTACGTTCTCTACAGAAAAAGATGGCTATACAGAAAAGTGATATTGTAACAAAAGGAAAAACTGTATAGAAGTAACAACTGTGAGTACAAGTCTTAAGTTTGTTGCTGTATATTTTGAAACAAACAATTTAATATCAGTATTATTAACAAAAAATACTAGATACCAGAATTTAACAACAATTGGCAAAATTATAGTAGAGGGTTGATGTTACAGCAATGGCAGCAAATGGACTGCCTAGGTAACTATTCATTTCATTCACCTTCTCAGGCTGCAGTACACTAGGGGCGTTTTCGCACTGACCTTAATCGGCAGTGACGCCCCTCTTCAGCGCGCAGGATCAGCCCGGATTTCGCACCAATTGCCGCAGAGCACCCGGAAGAGCCAGAAAGTCCCGCGGCTTTTGCGGCGCAAATGGAAACTGGATTTTGGTGGTTTCCATTTGCGCCGCAAAAGCCGCGGGACTTTCCTGCTCTTCCGGGTGCTCCGCGGCAATTGGTGCGAAATCCGGGCAGATCCTGCGCGCTGAAGAGGGGCGTCGCTAACGATTAAGGTCAGTGCGAAAATGCCCTAGGTAAAGTCTTGAATCCAATGATTGAATATCCAGTATTTCCTTTAAATTTATGCTTAGGACACTCTCCAGCTTTTACAATTGCTACATAGACAGTTGCAGTTGGAGCCTCAGAGATCAACAGTCTTCCATTAGGGGTTACCCTTTGTCCGATTCAAAATGTCTCTGTGCTAGCTTAGCTGGCACTTACCTCCATGAGGTTTTCCTTCGGGTTAATGCTAGAATAACAAGACATGAGGGAGAGAGGTTTCATATCCTCTCAACCTGTCTTCCATTGGATATCTTCCTATTCTTATATTCTATTCAGATTCTTACCACTACTCTTGGATTTGGTGGCATATAATTATTGGCAAAAATTACCATATAGTCATGAAAAACACGGGTGTCCTGTCTGGGTTTCCTCTTGCCAAGGACACCCCAACTGTTCCTAAACCCACTTCTACTTTGGCCCAGCACTGTCAATGTGGCCTGGTCCTGGATACTAGCAGTCATGGAGACTATAGTGTATAATGTGCATAATGTAAGTGTGCATTATATAAAAGCGTGCATAGTTGTATAGCATTAATCTACATGGCATAGCATAGCTTCATGATTCATAGTTACACATAAGTCACATTTAAAATACATCCTCCAAGCAATTTCAAAGAGAAAGAGGGCAAAGAAAGAGGCCTTGTGTGCCATTCTGCTTTGGTCAATGTTCAAATCTGTCCCAGAACCTTCTCCTCCCACTTTACTACTCAAACTCTTCTATCTGCTGTCCGGTCATGAAAGTTTTTTATTAAAAAATATTATATTCCTGCATTTTGTGGATAATCAGAGGCTCTCCTTTAGAACTCTTTTTAAAGTTTGAAAATCCATCTCAGCTGCCAAAGGTTTCTCTGGCCTGGTCCCGGATGCGTAGGTAAACTGGCATCATGAATCCTGCTAATCATTAATCTGTTCTTGCTTCCCAAAAAGCCCATCTGATTTCTGTTAGGAAAATTAAACTGTAATTAAGCTATTACGATGGCTTTAATGAGGTTCCTTCTCCCATATTTCTCTGTCCATATCTTCAAGGTGCTTGTTGAAATCTTAAGGAGTAATAGAAATATATGTATATAAAACTATCATTCTCATTATTCCCATTCTCAAAAAAAACCACTTCCCTCGTTAGGGGCTTTTGCCTAGGGTTCCGAACCCTCCCACCCTGGCGGGGGACCCCCGAATTTTCAGCCTCCTCCCCCACTCTTAAAAAATCTGGGGGCGGGGGGAGAGAGAACATACCTGTAGGCATCATGTTGTTTTACAGCTTGGGATCCATTTTTAAAATGTGTCCCTTTAAGGCTGCACAGGAAACAGGAACGGCCCCTCCTTTTCTTTTCCTGTGCAGCTTGCTTTCATTTTCACAGCGAGCAAATTCTGCTGGAAGAAGACCAAGTACAGTAAGTATTTGTGTGTGAGAGAGAGAGAGGGAGGGGGCAAGGAGGGGGGGATTCCCTGGTATGGAGCCCCCCCCCTTTAGAAAGCGTGGTGGGGAGGGAAATGTCTACTAGGCACTCTATTATTCCCTATGGAGAACGATTCCCATAGAGAATAATAGGTATTGGGGGCTCTGGGGGGGCTATTTTTTGAGGTAAAGGCACCAGATTTTTAGTATAGCAGCTAGTGCCTCTCCCCAAAATACCCCCCAAGTTTCAAAAATTTGGTCCAATTCTATGAGCCCCAAAAGATGGTGCCCTATCCTTAATTATTTCCTATGGAAGAAAGGCATTTAAAAAGGCATGCTGTCCCTTTAAATGTGATGGCCAGAACTCCCTTGGAGTTCAATTATGCTTGTCACATCCTTGTTCCTGGCTCCACCCCCAATGTCTCCTGGCTCCACCCCCAAAGTCTCCTGGCTCCGCCCCCAAAGTCCCCAGATTTTTCTTTAATTGGACTTGGCAGCCCTACTTTTGCCAGTGATTCTAGTTGCTTGCATATCTCAGAACGGTTTATTTGCAAGAGCTCTAGACTTCAAACTTCACAGTCATCTTGATCTTGGGTCCTAGTCCATATCTATATTGCCCTTGGCTGGCTGGGACAGTGGAAGAGGTAGCTGGCTGGCCCAGGACACACACACCAAGCCCCCCTCCTGACAGGCCGAGGGGCCCAGGTTTCTCAGGGAATGATCAATGGAACTGTTTTACCAGATTAGGGGCGTGTGGATTTCCTGCCCTTTTCCCTTGCATGAGGCACTGAAGCTGGCCACAGTGTTAGCAGGAGTCGAGGAGCTAAGCCACCTTATATTCCTTCTGACCCTCTACTAGCACGGGGGGATGGAGGTGGGCAGACACACAAAGGGGGTGTAGGGGTGCCATAGGAGTGAATAGGGGTTGATGGAACACTGGGTGAATGCTCATCATCTGTGGAAGTTCCAGGTGGTATACCACTGTGTATGAGGTGACCCAGGAACTCAACTTCCATCCGGCTGAACTCTCACTTTTCAAACTTTGCATACAGCCCCTGTTGCCTGAGTCAAGCCAAGACAGACCAGAGATGTTCTGTATTCTTGGAGGGTTCCTGGAATAAATTTGGATGTCATCCAGTTAAATAATGATGTACTGGTCAAGCAGGTCTTGGAACACATCATTCATAAATATTTGGAGCACCACTGAGGCATTACAGAGGCTGAAGGGCATGACTAGATAGTTATAGTGCCCATTAGGGACCAAAAAAAATTGAGGTCCATGGAGGTTTGTGGTCCATGAATTTTATGAACCATAAACTTTCACTATCTATTCTGATTTACAAACCAGTTTGTGGTTAGTGAGGTCTGTGGGGACCCAGAAGTGGACTCAGCTCACTTCTGGATTGCGCCGTCATAGTGGTGCGATGCCAGTGAGCTCAAGAGTGTTCGTGTAACAGGAAATCTGAGACAACTTGACGATTAAAACCATTAGATCTTAAGAAAGAATCTTTTTGAAAAGGATGTTACCAGGACTTCTGTAGATGGTGGATGAATGTATTGTGGATGAATGTAGATGGTGGATGAATGTATTGTGGAAGAATTTAGAATAAACATTCTCTTCAAATGAAAAAAATATTTATGTGGAAATTATGAGGACACTGAATGTAATTGAGTTGAACTTTTGATATTACGTGTGAGGAAAGAATGACTTCGTGATTACAGTATTTTGTATACATACTTTATTTAAATGATTGTTTACCAAAAAATTATTACTGTTGTACCTGAATTGTTGACACTTCTTTCTAAAATAATATAGACATATATCTTGATTATAATTATTGTTATTTATGGAATTTTTTGCATGGTGTGGTTGTTTTCTGTTGTTGAATATCTGAATCATAGCATTCTACACAAACTAGAGTTTCTGAGCTGACTTCGAAGGGAGATCTATGTAGAGTGCTTTACCATAGTATAGTCTCGGTGTTATTGTGATGTGGATCCAGGTGGCCAAATCAGGCAAGTCGTGGTAGGGGATCATCTTTTGAGCTAGCCTAAGTTGGAAGAAGTGTATTTTGCAGATGTATTAACTTGCTTCTCCAGAAGTAATGTTGGATCCAGTATAACCCTTGGGCTTGTAACTGAGGCTGATTCCGCACTCACCTTTCTCCAGGGCAGGCTTCCGTTTCTGGGCAGAGCAAACTGGCAATTTTGCACCAGTTGCTCTGCACCAGCATTTTGCATGGGGCAAACCCGCAATTTGCCCCGCCGCAATGTAAACCTGTTTTTTTTTCAGGTTTACACTGCAGTGGGGCAAATCGCGGGTTTGCCTCGCGCAAAATGCCAGCACGGAGCAACTGCTGCAAAATCGCCAGTTTGCTCCGCCCAGAAATGGAAGCCTGCCCCGGAGAAAGGTGAGTGTGGAATCAGCCTGAGTCATAATGGGTCGTCTGAAACCTGTCAAAGGTGGGAAGCAAAGTGTCCTTCAAGATCTCCACCTCCCCAACCAGCATTATCTCTGTCTTGTTAGGTATTCATTTCAATTTGTTTACTCTTAGCCATTTAACCACAGCAGACATGCAGTCATTCAGGACCTCTACCACATCATCAGAACATTTAGATAAGGAGATAAAGTGTGGTGTCATCAGCATGTTGAAAACAGCCAACCACAATGGATTTATGTAGAGCAGGAGTGGCCAACGGTAGCTCTCCAGATGTTTTTTTGCCTACAACTCCCATCAGCCCCAGCCATTGGCCATGCTGGCTGGGGCTGATGGGAGTTGGAGGCAAAAAGCATCTGGAGAGCTACCATTGGCCACCCCTGATGTAGAGGAATAGGACTGTTCCCAATGGAACCCTATAAGATAGGTCTTATACTGATAACTGGTCTAATGCATCAAAGGTTGCAGATAAATCCAGGAAAAGCAACAGACAACAATGAACTTTGTCTACATTCAGACACAGGTCATCAACTAAAGCTACCAATGTCATTTCTGTCCTATAGCCCAGCTTGAAGCCAGACAAAAAAGGGTCTTTAACAGATTGAAAGAAGACCTGGGCACAGTAGATACTGGGTGATAATTGGCTACATCATTTTTCTATAGGAATTTTTTTTAAGTAGTGGACAGATAACCACCTATTTGAGTGGCCAAGGGAAGGTATCCTGGGTTAGTGATTGATTTATGATAGACACCAAGGGTTTGTTGATAGGGTCCTTACATGATTTCTGCAACCAGGATAGGCAAGGATCCAGGACACAAGCAGTGACATTCACAGAGCCTAAGATCCTGTTAACATCTATTGTGGAAACTGAGTCAAAGTGGTCCATAAATAGACCAGGCAATATATTAGTCATTTCTTTAGAATTTTGCTAACTGGAAGAAGCATTTTTTGGATAGGTTTGTTGATCATAAAGAACCTTCAGGAACTTATTAATTGGCAGATTTAACTGGAAAAGATCTAAAGCAAAAAACACCAGGAGGCTCACACGTTTAAATCTGATTGCAATTAATACCATTGCTTTCTGGAGACGACTGGTAGAGCCTGATTGCAGCCATGTTAAAAGGATATAGCAACTTCACTGCAAAGAAGCATGGGAACGTGCTAGTTGGCTGCAACCCAGAAGGTCAGTAAAGCATTGGAATGGATGTAAAAAAAATTAAATATATGGCATCTGATTAAAGGCCACAGCTGGAGATGGGATGTCAGACAAGCTAGATTTGCACTAAAAGCCACAAAAAAAATGGTTCTCTTGAGTACGGTCAATGGAAGATTTTGCTTCCATGCTCCGGGTCAAATTGACCAACATACTTGGATTACATAAAAATCTTTCCCTAGGGTCAGATTAACATGAATGTCTTTGGACTTCCCCATATATTGCTCTTCAGCTCTAGCATTATGTAGTCTGTGCAACTCTACTTAGAATGTTATATATAATTTAAATAACATTCACAGCATTTAAGAGTGATGGCTAGAGAGAATTTTTCCTTCATGGTAAATGTTGGAGAGCACCCAGCAGAATTCCAGCTTCCCTTCTTGCCGAGCTGTTTTGTTACATTGCACTGCTGTGAACCACAACACCCTATTGCGAAGAGACAGACCTTCTCTTTTGACTTTGATACGGCCCGGCCATCGATAGCAACAGTGGATAACAATAGGTAATTCAGCTGTTCTTGAGCTAAAGCCACATTGAAATGTACTCTGAATTAAAATGAAGTACAATTCCATATATAAAAGACTAATAACAGATCATGCAAAACAATTATTCCAGACACACCTTAAAATCAGATTTTTTGTTACAAAAAAAAAAAAATCGTCACGTAACAGAACCATGCAGAGCATCACTTCATTTGGGGTTTGTTGATATAAAGCAGTTATTTTTAATTTTCTCTGAAGGAGCTCAATTTCATCTGAAATCTGGCTATACTATATACAAATCTATATCCCAGTGGCTGTGAACACATTATTAAGAGAAAGAATACATCACTGCCTAGGTTTCTCAGGCCATAGGTAACAGACAAGCTTTGTGAGAACACCCAATGCTGTATTTATTTTTGCCTAGGGTTTGCATACACACACACACACACGGTAGGGGGGGAAAACCCAGCAGGAACTCATTTGCATATTAGGCCACCCCCCCTGATGTCACCATTGTTTCACATAGGGCTTTTTGTGGGGAAAGCCCAGCAGGAATTTATTTGCATATTAGGCCACCCCCCCTGTGCGTTGCTGCTTGAGGAACCCCCCCCCCCTGCGTGTCTGTGTATACACACTAGGGTGACCATAATGTCTGAAGGCCAGCCAGGGACACCTTGGGGGGGGGGAAGGTAGGGGTGTGCGCGCGCAAAGCGCGTGCGCTGCCGGAAACAGGAAGTGACGTCACTTCCGGTGATGTCATGCCGCCGCCGGAAACAGGAAGTGACGCCACTTCCTGTGACATCATTCCCCCCCCCCCACATCACCTGCCGGAAACGGGAAGTGACATCACTTCCTGTGACATCACTTCCCCCAAATGACATCATTTCCCCCAAATGCCACTGCCGGAAACAGGAAGTGACTTCACAGCACTTCCTGTGACGTCCCCAAAAATCCCCCAAATATCACCGCCGGAAACAATTTTGTTCTCAAATCCTGTATATACTTCATCAGTATATGCGATAAGGCACTTTCTCAACTGTGCTGCATAATGCAGCCTATTTATTTTGTCCTGTTTGCTCTGTTGGCTCTATCTGCGCCACCTTCATCACTTTAGGGGTGTGGATCCCCGAGTGGGGTGGTTTCCCGACTCCCTCCGCCGGCTATTTCTGATAGCCCTGCGCCCCCTCTTTCATTTGATATGTGTCCCGCGCGGGTGCCACCCTCCCGCCAGGAGATGCCGCAAAATGAGCCCCCTTGAGGCTTATGGCAGCAAGGCTCGGGGGAAGCGAGCTAGACTGCTGTTCTTTTGAGGGGTTATAGAGTGTTTCGAGCCCGTCCCTGTGGCATCGGTCCCATCGTTGTGGGACCCAGGGGGCCGCCGCAGCGGCACGCCGAAGCAGCCTGTCACTAATAACACAGGTCGAGATGCAGGACAGGAACCCGGAAGTGACCGACAGGCTGCTTCAGCGTGCCGCTGCGCCGGCCCCCTGGGCCCCACAACGATGGGACCGATGCCACAGGGACGGGCTCGAAACACTCTATAACCCCTCAAAAGAACAGCAGTCTAGCTCGCTCCCCCCGAGCCCTGCCGCCATAAGCCTCAAGGGGGCTCATTTTGTGGCATCTCCCGGCGGGAGGGTGGCACCCGCACGGGACACATATCAAATGAAAGAGGGGGCGCAGGGCTATCAGAAACAGCCGGCGGAGGGAGTCGCAAGACCACCCCACTGGGGGATCCACACCCCGAAAGTGATGAAGGTGGCGCAGATAGAGCCAACAGAGCAAACAGGACAAAATAAATAGGCTGCATTATGCAGCACAGTTGAGAAAGTGCCTTATCCCATATACTGATGAAGTAAATACAGGATCTGAGAACAAAATTGCACCAGAAGACACAAACACAAAGCTCCCTTACACTGAATCAGTGCTTGGGTCCACCAAAGTCAGTATTGTCCACTCCAGTCACAAACACAAATCTCCCTTACACTGAATCAGTGCTTGGGTCCACCAAAGTTAGTATTGTCCACTCCAGTCACAAACACAAAGCTCCCTTACACTGAATCAGTGCTTGGGTCCACCAAAGTCAGTATTGTCTACTCCAGTCACAAACACAAAGCTCCCTTACACTGAATCAGTGCTTGGGTCCACCAAAGTCAGTATTGTCCACTCCAGTCACAAACACAAAGCTCCCTTACACTGAATCAGTGCTTGGGTCCACCAAAGTCAGTATTGTCACATAAGAACATAAGAGAAGCCATGTTGGATCAGGCCACTGGCCCATCCAGTCCAACACTCTGCGTCACATAAGAACATAAGAGAAGCCCTGTTGGATCAGGCCAGTGGCCCATCCAGTCCAACACTCTGCGTCACATAAGAGAAGCCCTGTTGGATCAGGCCTGTGGCCCATCCAGTCCAACACTCTGCGTCACATAAGAACATAAGAGAAGACATGTTGGATCAGGCCAGTGGCCCATCCAGTCCAACACACTGTGTCACATAAGAACATAAGAGAAGCCCTGTTGGATCAGGCCAGTGGCCCATTCAGTCCAACACTCTGTGTCACATAAGAACATAAGGAGGGAAGGGGGGGAAGGAGGGAAGGGGGGAAGGGAGGGAGGAAGGAAGGAAGGGAGGGAGGGAGGAGGGAGGGAAGGAAGGAAGGAAGGAAGGAAGAAAGGAAGGAAGAAAGGAAGGGAGGAGGTAGGAGGGAGGGAGGGAGGGAGGGAGGGAAGGAAGGAAGGAAGGAAGGAAGGAAGGACGGACGGAAGGAAGGAAGGAAGGAAGGAAGGGAGGGAGGGAGGGAGGGAGGGGGGAGGGAGGGAAGGGAGGGAAGGGAGGGAAGGGAAGGAAGGGAGGGAGGGAGGAAGGGAGGAGGGAGGGAGGGAAGGAAGGAAGGGAGGAGGGAGGGAGGGAAGGAAGGAAGGAAGAAAGGAAGGGAGGAGGGAGGGAGGGAAGGAAGAAAGGAGGGAAGGGAGGAGGGAGGGAAGGGAGGAAGGGAAGGAAGGAAGGAAGGCCGCCCCCTCCCGCCAGCCCCCCCCCCGCTTTCGGCCCCCACCCTCCCAGCTTACCTTCTTCCAGGGGGGCGGGGTGGCGGCCTCTCCTCCCGGCAGCTGGTGCTGCTGGCGAGGCTGGCGGCGGCTGCGGAGGCCGGGGAGGGCCTGCGCTGGTCTCTGGAGGGCCTCCAGGGACCAGCGCCGGCCTCTCTGCGGCCTCGGCTGGCCAGCGCTAGTCGCTGGAGGCCCTCCAGAGTCTCTGGAGGGCCTCCAGGGACCAGCGCCGGCCGCTCCGCGGCCTCTCCGCAGCCTCCGCTGGTCGCTGGAGGCCCTCCAGAGTCTCTGGAGGGCCTCCAGGGACCAGCGGAGGCCGCGGAAAGGCCTCAGCTGTTCGGCGCTGGTCGCGCCGCGGCCTCTCCGCGGCCTCCACTGGTCGCTGGAGGCCCCCCAGAGTCTCTGGAGGGCCTCCCGGGACCAGTGCCGGCCGCTCCGCGGCCTCCGCTGGTTGCTGGAGGCCCTCCAGAGTCTCTGGAGGGCCTCAAGGGACCAGCGGAGGCCGCGGAAAGGCCTCAGCTGTTCGGCGCTGGGTGCTGGAGGCCCTCCAGAGTCTCTGGAGGGCCTCCCGGGACCAGCGCTGGCCGCTCCGCGGCCTCTCCGCGGCCTCCGCTGGTCGCTGGAGGCCCTCCAGAGTCTCTGGAGGGCCTCCAGGGACCAGCGGAGGCCGCGGAAAGGCCTCAGCTGTTCGGCGCTGGTCGCTGGAGGCCCTCCAGAGTCTCTGGAGGGCCTCCAGGGACCAGCGGAGGCCGCGGAAAGGCCTCAGCTGTTCGGCGCTGGTCGCTGGAGGCCCTCCAGAGTCTCTGGAGGGCCTCCCGGGACCAGCGTCGGCCGCTCCGCGGCCTCTCCGCAGCCTCTGCTGGTTGCTGGAGGCCCTCCAGAGTCTCTGGAGGGCCTCCAGCGACCAGCGAAGGCCGCGGAGAGGCCTCCGCCACCGCCACTGGGCCCCGCGCGTGGGCAGGGAAGGCGGCGAGTGAGGGAGGGAGTGTCCCTGCGCGTGCGCAGGGGCTCTGCGCATGCGCAGGGACGCTCCCTCCCTCACTCGCTGCCTTCCCCGCCGGCGCCCGCGGCCCACCGCCTCCGGGGCTGGCTAAACCGGGACCTTTAATGGTCCCGGTATAGGCAGCCCGGGAGGCGGGAATTGGTGGCCAGAACCGGGAAAGTCCCGGGAGACCGGGACGGTCTGGCCACCCTAACACACACACACACACACACATACAGGGCTTTTTTTGTAGCAAGAACTCTTTTGCATATTAGGCCGCACACACGCATACAGATATCTAGGATATTTTACCAATCTACATTTTAAAGGGGGCGGGTGTATGTGTGTGAGAATATCTTCAGCTACTGTTAGGTTGGTCAAAATACCAGATGGAATGTAAATGTTCTGAGAAATTAAGAATATCATTATGTATAGCAGATGAGTACAGGCTTTGAGCCAGTTTGCATCACTAGAAAAAACTCAGATCAAAATGACAGTCCTATTCAACCAAACAGAACCTAATCTTAAAGTGAGGTCAAAATGAAATTTTACAAATTCTTTGATGGCTGCTCTCAATCAACGTGAATGGGTGGTGTAGCATACCACACAGTCAACTACTAATATTCATAGGTAAGCTCCATGAGATGGTCATCTTGTTCTCAACAAAATATTATTGCATCTTTAACGAGGCAGGAGGAATGATTCACCTATACCATTAGTCTCTCATTTTCACACAAACCATGTTACCCACCCTGAGCCTGTTTGGGAAGGGCAGGATATAAATATAATATAATATAATATAATATAATATAATATAATATAATATAATATAATATAATATAATATAATATAATATAATATAATATAATATAATATAATATAATATAATATAATATAATAAAATAAATAAACATTTTCTGAATCCATGCAACTGGGAGTGTAAGTGGGGATACAATTCACAAGTAGCTACCAGAGTATTTTTCTTGTGCCTCAATTTGTGCAAGAGCTCTAGAGCAAGGTAAAATTTTCCACTAGGTCCAATCTACCACCACTACTACCACCACCTTTATAGACTTCTAACCCACCCTCCCCCGCATCACAGGGTTCAGGGCAGCTAATAACAAATTAAAACCATATCATAATTAGGAATTAAAACCATTTAACATAATAACGGTCAAGTAAAATTAAATGGTGGTGTATGCAGTTTATCCAAGTGAGGCTGTACAAGCTGTGTGTTTAAAGCTGGTATCCTAGACCCTTGCCAGTCCGGCTTTCGCCCAGGTCATGGACGGAGACAGTGCTGGTCGCCTTGGTAGATGACCTCCAGTGGCATCTGGATCGAGGCGGCGTGGTGGTGCTGATGCTACTAGATCTGTCGGCTGCATTCGATATGGTCGACCATCAGCTACTGACCCGCCGCCTCGTCAACATAGGAGTTAGGGGGCTAGCCCTACAATGGCTTTCTTCCTTCCTCAAGGGACAGGAACAAAGGGTGGCAATCAGGGGTGAGCTCTCCCAGAGGCACACACTAGACTGTGGTGTGCCGCAAGGAGCAGTTCTCTCCCCGATGCTATTTAACATCTATATGCGCCCCCTTGCCCAGATTGCCCAGAGGTACAGGCTTGGGTGTCACCAATATGCAGATGACACCCAGCTCTATCTGCTAATGGATGGCCGGCCTGACTGCATTCCAGGGAATTTGAACCTGGCACTGCAGGCCGTGGCAACTTGGCTTAGACTGAGTGGGCTGAAGCTGAACCCTACGAAGACAGAGGTCCTTTGCGTGGGCCGCGGCGCCCTAGGGAGAGAAATACCTCTCCCGGTTTTTGACGGTGTGCCACTGAAAGCAGCACACTAGGTCAAGAGCTTGGGAGTTTTACTGGAGCCTTCATTATCAATGGAGGCCCAGATAGCAGCCACTGCCAAGTCAGCGTTCTTTCACCTGAGGCGGGCAAGGCAGTTGGCTCCCTTCCTGGAGCGCCGGGACCTAGCAATAGTGATCCATGCAACGGTCACCTCAAGATTGGATTACTGCAATGCCCTCTACATGGGGCTGCCTCTGTGCCGAACCCGGAGGCTGCAGCTGGTGCAGAACGCGGTGGCTAGGCTGTTATTGGGGCTCCCAAAGTGGGAGCACATACAGCCGGGGCTATGCGGACTGTACTGGTTGCCAGTTACTTACCAGGTTCGTTACAAAGTGCTGGTTATTACCTTTAAAGCCCTATATGGCCGAGGACCTGCCTACCTGAGGGACCGTCTTTCCCCACACGAACCCAGAGAGCACTGAGGTCAGCAGGGAAGAACCAGCTGACTATCCCCAGACCAAAGGAGGCCAAACTACAAAATACTCGTACACGGGCCTTCTCTATCACAGCTCCACACCTATGGAACCAGCTCCCAGAAGAAGTGTGAGCCCTGAGGAGCCTTGACCAGTTCTGCAGGGCCTGCAAGACCACCCTTTTCAGGATGGCCTTTGCCAACTGAGCAACTGATGTTGGGTGACTTCTGTCACCATTATCTTATGAATAGAGTTAGCACCTGGAATTTATTGTATTGTATTTGGTTAAACTGGAATGTGTTAAAATTAATGTGATTTTAAACCTTTGTATAACTATATGAATATGTTGTTAGCCGCCCTGAGCCCACTCCGGCGGGGAGGGTGGGATATAAATAAAATTTTATGATTATTATATTATTATTATACAATGCAATGAAAGGGGGGGAGATGGGGGAGGCTAATATAGATGGAACATTGTCTGAACCATATGCCTGGCAGAATCATTCTGTTTTACAGGCCCTGCAGAACTGAATCAGGTTCCGCATGGCCTAGAGCTCATCTAGAAGATCATTTCACCAGACTGGGGCCAGAGCCAAGAAGGCTCCGGACTGTGTTGAGGCAAGTCGAATCCTTCAGGGTCCAGAGACCACCAGAAGATTCTTATTCATAGAGCACAATGCTCTCTTAAATATTCAGACAATATTTATCCTATCCATCACAAGGTGAGCTCTGGCGTTTATGATTATTTTTATGTGACAGAATATCAGACTTCTTTTAGTGGATCTGGATATGTAGAGTCCTGTGAATTCTGTCATGTTAGAGCATTCATAACAAATCAAAAAACCCTGGGTGGGGTGGGGAGGATGTCAATTTAAGGTGACTTTGCCACTTGAGGGAAAAAGGCATTCTATAAGCTGGGGGTAAGCAACATTTTTTTTACCCAAGCGCAGGAACAAATTAAACATTTGCCCATGCAGGAGTTATGAGCCATCAAACAAATGCAGAGGGGAGGAGATGATGGCTTAACTGGACTTAGGGTAAGTCAAAGTCAGCAGTACTGCCAGTATCTTTGGGATTCTTCTTGGTCTCTTCTGGTGGCTGTTTAGGTCTATGAAGCAATGATAGACATAAGTCATACCTGTTTCCTTCTCCCACCCCACTGATCCTAGTGCCTCAGTTGCTTGGGTGAGACTCTAGCCCTGGGTGCCAGGACTACTAGAGATTTCCCACCCTTGGAATAAACCATCCCTAAATGCTTTCATCTCCAAAACTCCCAAGCACATATTGATATATTTGACGCCAAGAACATCACTATTTTTCATTTCATTCCTTAACAGTTTCTTGACTTCAAGCTTAATACATGTCTAGGATATGCAGAACATGAAAAATATTGCACTTCATTCATTTGTCCCCTTTTGTAGTCGATCCCAGCGAAAGCTGGGTTGAGGTAGCCGGCTCAAGGTTGACTCAGCCTTCCATCCTTCTGAGGTCAGTAAAATGAGTACCCAGCTTGCTGGGGGTAAAGTGTAAATGACTGGGGAAGGCAATGGCAAACTACCCCGTAAAAAGTCTGCCATGAAAACGTGAAAGCAACATCACCCCAGAGTTGGAAATGACTTGCACAGGGGATTACTTTTACCTTTAGTTGATTACAGCTCTACTATCACTATATATTATCACTATAAACTGGTCAGCCCCTGTATGGATAATAAAAGCCAGGCTACCAACAAGAGGTGATGGTTTCTACCTAGGTGAAGGACTTCCCAGATGTGCAGAAAAATATTCCTTCCTAGATAAAGAGCCTGACTTAAAACAAACCAGGTGAAGTTGAGAGGCTGAACAAACTTTTGCTCATATCCTTCTTTCTATCCCACAAAATCACTTTTCCATCAGCCGTGCTCCAGTAGCAGAACTGAACCCAGATGGGTCAAAAATTCTTTGGCAGAGATGCTGGACATTGAACTTGTTTAGAGGTTCTAACAGGGGAACACAGCTATCATATATCCTTGACCAAAGAATGGTACGCTTCTTCTATCTGGAATGGTCATTCTCTTCCACTAAGCACACAGTTTCAGGACGGTTCCACATGGAGAAGTGAAGGAGATAGGGGACACCCTGGCAATCCATGGGGTGACAAATGTGGAACTGTCCTGAAACGGTTAAACACGGCAGGCTGAACATTTTAGCATCCTTTTGCCAACAAAGGTTACAGCATAAGCCATCACTCCACTGTGTGTCCTTCAGCATGACCAAACAGCAGGTATTTCCTCTGACAACTTACACAAACAGGGTGCTGAACTGCTCAAATTCCCCCTTTTAACTTCAAAATCAGTGACAGCTACAAATAGCTAGCACAGCTTTTGTGGAGTGTACACCAGAGTATTCCCCAAACTTCAGTCAGAAGACCACGAGAGACAAGTAAGTTCAGAAGGAGGGCTTTTCTATGCTAGTGTAAGACATGAAGCAGCTATGCCTCCAGGACCAATATCCCACATCAGTTACCCTAGCAAGTGATAGTTAAGCCATCAAATTTAAGAAGAAGAAGAAGAAGAAGAAGAAGAAGAAGAAGAAGAAGAAGAAGAAGAAGATGATGATGATGATGATGATGATGATGATGATGATGATGATGATGATGATGATGATGATGATGATATTGGATTTATATCCCGCCCTCCACTCCGAAGAGTCTCAGAGTGGCTCACAATCTCCTTTACCTTTCTCCCCCACAACAGACACCCTGTGAGGTGGGTGGGGCTGAGAGAGCTCTCCCAGAAGCTGTCCTTTCAAGGACAACCTCTGCCAGAGCTATGGCTGACCCAAGGCCATTCCAGCAGCTGCAAGTGGAGGAGTGGGGAATCAAACCCGGTTCTCCCAGATAAGAGTCCACACACTTAACAACTACACCAAACTGGTTAATGAGATAGTCTGTCCATAAACATGATAAAAACAGATGTATAGTCTGACAAGATTTTTCAAAGGACAATATACAAGGTAAATCAAAAGTTATTCCCTAAACAAAATATAGCTTGGATATTTATAGCTGCCTTATTAGGCTTCCCAATCCCCAGGTCCCAGCGGGGGATCCCCCATTTTTACAGGCTTCCCCCCTCCCCCAGCCAGCTGGCCGGTGGGGGAAGCCCCGCCCCCACAGTCATCATATAGTTTTACAGCTCCTGCAGGTTTAGAAACCTGCAAACAGGTCCCTTTTTAAAATGTGTGCCTTTAAGGCTGAGCAGGAAACAAGTAATAGCAAGGGCTTCATGGGAAAGGGTCAGTAACAGTTTCGTCGGAGAAGGGCCCTTCCCTTTGTTTTGCTTTTGTTTTCAGAGGAAGTAAAGTTCTGCAGGGACAAGACCCAGTAAGTATTTGTGTGAGAGAGAGAGGGAGGGGGCAGGGGATTCCCTGGTTTGGAGGCCCTCCCCCTGCTCTAGAAAGCGTGGGGGGGGGAATGTCTACTGGACACTATTATTCCCTATGGAGAATAATGGGGAATTGATCCATGGGTATTAGGGGCTCTGGGGGGCGCTATTTTTTGAGGTGGAGGCACCAAATTTTTAATATAGCATCTAGTGCTTCTCCCCAAAATACCCCCCAAGTTTCAAAACGATTGGACCAGGGGGTCCAATTCTATGAGCCCCAAAAGATGGCGCCCCTATCCTTCATTATTTCTTATGGAAGAAAGGCATTTAAAAAGGTGCGTTGTCCCTTTAAATGTGATGGCCAGAACTCCCTTGGAGTTCAATTATGCTTGCCACACCCTTGTTCCTGGCTCCACCCCCAATGTCTCCTGGCTCCGCCCCCAAAGTCCCCAGGTATTTCTTGAATTGGACTTGGCAACCCTATGCCTTATACAGTGTCAAACCATTGATTCACCTGACCCCAAACTGTCCAGTCTGTCAATGTAGTCTCTTGGGCAGATCTTCTTCAGCCCCCGTGACAGAGATCCCTTTTTGTCTTGTAGATGACAGTGATTGAAATTAAGACCAGAACACAAAGTGCGTACTCTGCTCCTGAACGACATGCAGAAAGCTCATGTGGTGCAGTGGCTAAAATGTTATATTAGGATCTGGGAGAACCGAGTTGAAATCCCAATTGAATTTGGGAAGCTTCCTGGGTGACCTTTGCCCAGCCACACACTGTCAGGTGAACCACTTCACAGGATTATTGTGAGGATAAAATGGGGAATGGAGAACCATATATGTTCCTTCTCCCTGAACTCCTTGGAGGAAGAGCATGATAAAAATTGCATCGATAGACAGCTGTCACCATTGTGTGCATAAGCAATATACAGCTGATGGAAACATCAATGGGAAGTCCTTAAGCATAAAGAAGTGTTTTAATGTAGGTTAATTTGACCTGAGTCTTTCCCAAAAGGCTTGAAGTTGATAGTAGCGGTTGTCTTCACAGCAGCACTGTGAAGTAAGGTCATCAAAGCTATCTAGAAGTAGAAAAAAGGGAGGTCCTCGCATGATATCTGTGATTCTAGCTGCATCATATTGCAGCTTCTTATTGTTGGAAATATGTATCTGTTCTGTATGTCCTTTGCAGTGTTCTAAAGTTCCAGTCATTACAGGGTTAACACTGTGCCTGATTCCCTATTCTCTGCGTGACCTAGGAAGAAGATACTGACTGCTGTCAATCAAGGTCTAGAAGCAGGAAAACCTGTTTTGTTTGTTTGGTCGGTTAGTCAGGTGACTTCCTTTGCTCAGGCAGAGAGGTCAAGAAGAAGGAGGAAGTGGTCTTCCATTAAGCATGTGGTCTTTCTAGTGTGAGGATGTAGTTCTTTAGTGTTTGTTATTTTCACCTCCCAGTACCCTTTCCCTGTAGTAATAAATACGTTTTTGCTTTCATGTTAGGGTTGCCAAGTTCAATTCAAGAAATCTCTGGGGAATTTGGGGGTGGAGCCAGGAGACTTTGGGGGTGGAGCCAGGAGACACTGGGGTGGAGCTAGGAGCAAGGGTGTGACAAGCATCACTGAACCCCAACGGGAGTTTTGGCCATTGCATTTCAAGGGACGGCACACCTTTTTAAATGTCTTCCTTTCCTCCACCCTCCCCTTCTCTGATTTCACCTCAGAGGCGGAGCGGAGCGGGCGACGCCGCTGCGCTGCTGCCGCCTCTTCTCTGCTTCACCGTAGCTGCTCCTCCGAGATGGGCTCAGCCTGAGAAGGACCCAGATTTGCGGCTCACCATGCTCCTGGCCTGCCTCCACCCTCCCCTTCTCTGATTTTACCTCAGGAGCAGGCGACGCCACTGCGCTGCTGCCGCCTCTTCTCCGGTTCACCTTAGCTGCTCCTCCGAGATGGGGCGGCTCGCCACGCTCCTTGGAGCCGTTTCCCCCCCCTCCCCCGCTTCCGTTTTTTTGGAGAGCAGGGGAAGAGGCTGTAAATCCTGGGGTCCCCCGCCAGGGCGGGAGGGTTGGGAAGCCTATTTCATGTTAAATGCCTCTCAATGATTATTTGATCCAGTGATCCATCGCACTGTTTGAGATAAAGAAATAGAATTTCAAACAGAATTCCCTAATGCCATGTGATAAGCTATTAGAAGGTCTGAGAAGAGTCCACATGCGGCACTGTCTTAGGAAGCTGGAAATATCATACAGGACAGAGCCCTCAGAGAGCTTCCATATTGTACCCAGTTATTTCATAGACCAGAAGTATGCTTGAATTCAGACTCTCAGGGTCTAATACTAGGCTGTAGTTTAGTAGGTTCCTACATGCTGCTGCTACTATGGTGGACATAAAAGAACTAAGAGGAAAGGCACAACTCCTCCCATTTAATGTACAGTCTAAAGATGCATTTCTGAAGGAAAGGATCTTTCATGCCTAAAAGCTAGCTCTAGAAGTTTTAGAGCAGCTTTCTGCATTTTATTTAATTAATTTATAGCCCAACCTTCCCGTAGGCTCAGGTTACGTCATAGAAACAGACAATCAGCAGTTAAAACCAGATTAAAATTATATAAAATCCAAAATTACAGAACTAAATACTGAAAGTTAAAAATGACAGATTTCAGCCTCACAAGCATGGCCTATTGTCCAGCTGCAGCAGGTCCTACAGCACTAGGATGGAATGAAAGGGGGGAGGCCAATAACAAGTGATGCTCACCGCCTCAACTGAAAGCCTAGTGAAAGAGCTCTTATCTGGGAGAACCAGGTTTGATTCCCCACTCCTCCACTTGCACCTGCTGGAATGGCCTTGGGTCAGCTGTAGCTCTGGCAGAGGTTTTCCTTGAAAGGGCAGCTGCTGTGAGAGCCCTCTCCAGCCCCACCCACTTCACAGGGTGTCTGTTGTGGGGAGGAAGATAGGGACTGTGAGCCACTCTGAGATTCAGAGTGGAGGGCGGGATATAAAATCCAATAGCATCATCCTCTCCTCCAGAGTATCCTTACAACAACCCTGTAAGGCACATCTGGCTGAGAGCTAACAAGTGGTGACTGAGTCAGGATTTCAACCTGTCTCTCTCCAGTCCTAGTCCACCACACCTCAGTCTTAACAAACCCGTTGGCACTTTGGGGATTCTGGAGTAGGTCCTGCAGGGTGCGGATATCCAAGGGGAGCTCATTCTACCTGGCAGGGTCATTGATACAAAGCCCACCACCGTGATACACAGAGACCAAAAAGAAGTGACTTGAAAGGATCCATATTGCACTGAATTATTTCATAGACCAGAAATATAATCTAATTCAATGCTGGATGCATCTGAAATACCTACTCATTTTCCAAAGCAATCTGTGGGAGTCACATCACCCTCTCAGGAGAAGAAAATTCAAGTATGTGCCCTAAATGTTTTAGTTTCCCTGTGCTGTGTGCATATTAATAACCATTAACTTTCACAATATTTCGTTATTAGCTAAGAGTTGGGTTACAGGGTCCTTGTACAGTTTATGCCACAGAGTTCATTTGTTGCTGGGCAACTAAAAACACAGCAGTCTCTAAATGCTTGTTTGGTTTTTAATTGCTCTCTTTCCCTTTCTGCGGTAGCCAGCAGACTGCACACCAGAGCACTGCAGCACCGTTTAGTCTGCAGGATGTTGGTGAGGTTCTGTTCTTTTCTATGTTCAGTTGACTTTTTGCATCTGAAGGACTGTCTCTGGTCATCATCCCAGGCTTTACTTTAGTGGGGACCATAATGACCTATAGTCAAGTGTACTATAGTCAAACGCTTGGGACTCTTTAGCTTGGAGAAACGTCAACTGCGGGGGTGACATGATAGAGGTTTACAAGATGATGCATGGGATGGAGAAAGTAGAGAAAGAGGTACTTTTCTCCCTTTCTCACAATACAAGAACTCATGGGCATCCGATGAAATTGCTGAGCAGTCAGGTTAAAATGGATAAAAAAAAGTACTTCTTCACCCAAAAGGTGATTAACATGTGGAATTCACTGCCACAGGAGGTGGCGGCGGCCACAAGCATAGCCACCTTCAAGAGGGGTTTAGATAAAAATATGGAGCAGAGGTCCATCAGTGGCTATTAGCCACAGTGTGTGTGTATATATATATATATAAAAAAATTGCCACTGTGTGACACAGAGTGTTGGACTGGATGGGCCACTGGCCTGATCCAGCATGGCTTCTCTTCTGTTCTTATGTGACACAGAGTGTTGGACTGGATGGGCCACTGGCCTGATCCAGCATGGCTTCTCTTCTGTTCTTATGTGACACAGAGTGTTGGACTGGATGGGCCACTGGCCTGATCCAGCATGGCTTCTCTTCTGTTCTTATGTGACACAGAGTGTTGGACTGGATGAGCCATTGGCCTGATCCAACATGGCTTCTCTTATGTTCTTAAATGTTTTCAGTGGGTACTTCCATTTCATGGAAAGGTTTCCTAAAAGTGGTCAAGTAGGCAACTACCCTCCAGGGGCTCTGGAAATTATGTAAAACCAAGCTGCTTAAAGGTTTTGTAGTGATGTGAATGTTGTGGGCGATGATAGAAACTGAACATTGGCTGAAGGCTGTGGATTGGGCTTATCCTCTGGCATTTGTGTCAAGTTGCCAGGGCGCGATGTCCTCCCACTCCTCCACTTCTTGCTATGCTTTCTCTGGGAGAACGGTTGGAAGAAGAAGCATCTTCATTCTCCTGAGAAAAATCCTGCATAGAGCAGGTCCATGGCTTCTGCTTCAGTGGAGATACTGAACTGGTACTGGCACCCCTCTCTGATCAGTGTTGGTTGCTAGCATCAGATGGTTTCTTATCCAATTCTAGCTGATCAGAAAGAGGACCGATATTTAGATCCTAACCTAAACTCTGTCATGCATAAATTCATGATATCTGCAGGAAAGAGCAACATCATAGTCCCAAATGTTTGCAAAAGTGCAGTATATACAACATTCTTTAAAAGATTATGAAGAAACATGGTAGATTAGACAAAAAGGTTGAAAATGCTCATACTTTAAAACACAGAAGTCTACGCAACTACCCCTTTCCCCAGCTCCATATTCTGATATCGGCTTTTCAAATAGGTCCTCAGCTACTGGAGAACCAGCACCTCTGATGCCATAAGAATACTGTGCAGTTGATAATGCCGAAAGCCACTTGAAGGTCTAAACATACAAACAGTGTTGCACTCCCTCTGTTTCTGTTCTGACAGAGATCATCCATGTGGGTGACCAAAGCAATGTCAGTCCCTAAAGTAGGCTGGAAACCAGACTGAAACAGATCCAGTTTCACCAAGAAACCTTTGATCTATATGGCCACCAATAACTTCTATTGACCATTATTAAAATGATGGTCAGGAATATATAGTATTAGTGCTCTGACACAAAGTGAGGTTTGTAGTTTTGTCTTCCAGATGCAGGTTAAATGCACAAATTAAACAAGGTGTCATTTTGTCCACCCCAAACTTAATCCAACACAACTTGTTTGGTACCAGAAGCTACAATGGAATTTATCATGAACCAAAACCACTGAAACTAATATGCGCATGTATAGTAATGTAATTGTGAAGTGTAACAATTAAACGTGACTGGAATTGTGGTAACTCCCAACAATAGCAAATTAATGGGCCCATCCAATGGGCCCATGTGTAAATAAATGCATGTTCTGATTACACAACACAATTGCACAGCAGCTGTTAGTAAAGCCCACAGCAAAATGTGTTTAGAGCAGGGAAGTTTTTTAATTGGCCTCTCAAGCCTTCATGTTTAGTGTCTGCCAAAAATAGCATTTGTGTTTAACTCCTCCATCCTCTTCACTTTATCCAAACACTGACCCTGCTGGGAAATGCCAAATATTATGATATCAGATAGGGTTACCAAGTCCAATTCAAGAAATATCTGGGGACTTTGGGGGTGGAGCCAGGAGACTTTGGGGGTAGAGCCAGGAGACATTAGGGGTGGAGCCAAGATCAAGGCTGTGACAAGCATAATTGAACTCCAAAGGGAGTTCTGGCCATCACATTTAAAGGGACTGCACACCTTTTAGATGCCTTCCTTCCATAGGAAATAATGAAAGATAGGGGTACCTTCTTTTGGGGCTCATAGAATTGGACCCCCTGGTCCAATCTTTTTGAAACTTGGGGAGTATTTTGGGGAGAGGCACTAAATGCTATACTGAAAATTTGGTGCCTCTACACCAAAAAACAGGGGCCCCCCAGAGCCCAGATACCCGTGGATCAATTCTCCATGATTTTCTATGGGAACAAATCTCCATAGGGAATAATAGAGTTCCCAGCAGACATTTCCCTCCCCTCCCCCCGCTTTCTGACGACCCTGAAGCAGGGGGAGGGCCTCCAAACCGGGGGATCCCCTGCCCCCACCTGGGGATTGGCAACCCTAATATCAGACAAGTTCTTCTAGATATCATGAAGGCAAAGGCGAAACCCACAGTTGTCATCTTTGGTAGAAACCACACATTTAATGTAAAACAGCTCCCTGGTGTGGTACCCATGGGCACCATGGCACCTGCTGACACACATCCTAGTGCCCATTAAGTGCTTTTAGAAAGTGGATGGGGTCCAGTGGGGGTACTGCTGCCCAACAGGGTTTCTGATTGGCCATTGGAGATCTGATTGGCTGGGCAGATTAAAATACTGTTGTTTCACTGCCTGTATTCATTTGGTTGTCAACTTCACCTCTCACAGCAGTCATTTTGTAGTTGAGTCCACATCCCTGTGTCAGAATTTCAAAGGTGCCCACTGGCTCATAAAGGTTAAAGATTTAGTTTGGTCTTCAGAGAACACAGACTATCCTACCACAATATGAATAAATGCCATCTCACACTAACTAACAAGGAGACAGCAACACACCCAGTTAGGATTCCTAACACAAAAGGTATCCGGATGTAAGAAAAGAGTAAGATTCAGGGCTTTTTTGTAGCAGGAACTCCTTTGGATATTAGGCCACACACCCCTGATGTAGCCAATCCTCCAAGAGCTTACAGGGCTCTTAGTACAGGGCCTATTGTAAGCTCCAGGAGGATTGGCTACATCGGGGTGTGTGGCCTAATATGCAAAGAAGTTCCTGTTACAAAAAAATCCCTGCTAAGATTCAAGCAAAGCGAGATAACAGCTTAAGACATTGCCAATCAAAGTCATTTCAAGCTTTTTATTTTCCATTTATTATGTTTATATTCCCAATGGCAACTGACATAGGACCAGGGCATTCTGGCATTTATAGGCTTGATCACCTCTGCCAGTTATATTACATAAAAACAATTAGATAAACATTTACATGTGCAAATAGATCTTAATATTTCTGTTTACCTTTCAACATCAACCTTTTCCCCCTTTTTTCCTGTTACAAAAACAGACAGGAGAAGAAAGAACCAATTCATTTTTAAGCTGGGCTGAGAACCTAAAATGCAATCATATGTATCTGACCACATCATTTGCTCAATGAATTAAAGCACAATTTTAGATTTTACACTTCAATACCCCTAATTCCTATGTTTGCATAACCAAAGAACTCTAATTACTGAATAGCTTAGTTCAGATTGGGAGATTTGCAAAAGGAAGGTCACAAACAAAGTTTAGTTTCACTCACTGAAATGCCTTCAAGGAGTGCATTTTCCACATTACAAACATGTATCAGTTTTACGTGAGTTGAAGCGCCCAGGAAACTGTGGAGACTGTGAGCTTGCCTTTAGAGATTGCTGGGGAAGGGCTGTGGCTCAGTAGTAGATCATCTGTTCAGCATGCAGAAGGTTCCAGGATCAATCCCTGGCATCTCCAGTTAAAGGGTCAGATACCAGATAATATGGAAGACCTCTTCTTGAAACTCTGGAGAGCTGCTGTCAGTCTGCATAAACAATATGGACCAATGGTCCTATTCAGTGTAAGGCAGTTTCATGCATTCGTAGCACAAAGTCCCTTCACAGAACTACATTTCCTAGGGTTCCAAAAAAAAAAGTCTATTATCACTAATGTGGATGTGCTCCGCCGGTCTGATAAGTAAGCATAGAAGTGCACCATATCCCATAACTTCCTTTCCCATAAAACAGCAGCTTATAGTTACGGATGAGCACAAAAATGGGGAAATGCGGTTTGGTTCATGGTGTGCATGGTTCATGAACCACAAAATGTTACAATTTTTTTTCATTAGACAAATTGGTTCAGACTGTGAATAGAATTGCCCCCCCCCCCCCACAAGCATGCTAGATATACCAAACTGTCAAGGAATATCTGGCTGACTCTCGTCTACCTGCCGTCCAAGTTTGGTGTGCATTATATTTATGGGATCCAAGTTATGCCCCCCCAAAGAAGATGCCTGCAGGAAAGTGGTCTCTAGGGAAATGAAATACAGATTCAAGAGGTTCTGGTGTGTATAGTACAAATTCTGTGCAAGCTAGAGATACCAAACTCACAGTGGATCACTGAATGATTCTCCTCTACGTGTCCTCTAAGTTTGATGAGGATTGGATTTATGGGGTCTCAGGCTTTATGGAGCCACCCAAAGAAGGTGCCCCATCCTCCATTGTTTCCAATGGATTAAGGTCAAATAAGATAATCTCTCAGTAGAAACCGAAGGTGGGTGGCCTTTTTGCAAGCCCAGCAGAACCAGTGCCACTGTGGGACTGCAAAACCAGCAGGACTAAGCTCAAGCCAAGATAGTGCTTTAGGGGGAAATGTCAGCCACAGATTCAAAAGCCCAGAGGATGGACCCCCCTGCAAGCTATCTACTCACAGGAAAACTCACCCTGCTGCCCACTCCTTTGCAGTCTCTCCAAGTTGGGGGTGGATTTATTTCTGGGGTCTGTTACAGGAACGCCCCCCCTCAAAAAAAACTCTCCCCAGTGCTCTTTCTAGACAATGTTTACAAACAGTTACAGGAGTCTTTGAAACAGCTCAGGAACAAGCCATTGACACCAAACTCACAGGGAAACTTCACCTGGGTGGACTCCCCCCAGACAGACATTACAAACAAGGCGAGTATCCCCTCTATACTCGCAGCCACTCCCAAGTCTCAAAGTTTTCCATTTGAAGCGATTAGTGATGCCAGCCATGACAGAAAGGCAGACATTCAACAGGGGCTCCCCAAAGTAACCCTATGACAGCATGACGGGCACCCCAGCCCCACTAGACCAATAAACATCAGAGTTTTCAATTTAAAAGTGATTGCGAGGTAGGTGTTGTATTATGAGGTAGATGTTGTTTCGTGAGGCAGGCGTTGTTTGAGGGAGACCACCCCACCCAGCAGTGGAGGCCATCCTCCCACCCAAGCACCAAGGGCACAAACCACAGGCTGAATCACCCAGAGGGCTCCTATTGGTGTTTCCAAGGCCAGAGAATCCTCCCTCCCCCTGGTGCCTTGGAGTTTTGTAAACATTTTAATCGAGTGGAGATGGCCTGTCTGGAAATGCAATCATTTACAAACTGCCATGAACAGCACCAAAGTTTGTAAAATGTTCGTGCCAGGCACCCTTCCACAAACAACACATCACGAACTGGCCAAAATGCATGGCAAACTTGACTTCTTGACCCAGTTCATGCCTAACCATACCTATAGAGTACCCCTCTACCATTGAGTATTCAAACTATCCATACCTCTAACAAGATATAGAACTGAGTCACTTTGATATCCTGGCCAATCTTTTCAGTCACCCGCTTACAACTAGGGTTGCCAAGTCCAATTCAAGAAATATCTGGGGGGGGTTTCCGGTTCCGGCGGGACGGTGCAGTAGCGTCTCGAGTGAGCTCCTCGCGACGAACTGCGAATTCAGCCTGTTGGGGGGCCTTCGGGTCCGCACAACCTCCAGTCGAGGGAGGTAAAGTGCGCTAGAGAGCAAGGGGAATAGTGGGGAGCCGGTCAGGGCAATCTCCAAGTGTTCACCCTTTGTCTTGTGCACCGCGGCTGAAGGCGTCTACGGACGAAAAAGTTCCAGCCACCGGTTACTTGAGGTGGGCTGTGGTTGGCGGTGGTGGAGTACAAGAGGCGAAAAGACGTCTTTTTTTGTTGTTGTTTATTTGCTATCCTCCTAACTGCTCAGTGTTTTAGGCTCCTCCTCCCCGGTTGGGGGAGAGAGTAAACGAGTTGGCATTGTAACGCGGCAGCAGGACGGTTAGAAAGAAGAGTACCGGTGTTTATTTGATATTTCCTTTTTTTCCTCTCCTTCTCGAGTGGCAAGTCAACAATACGAAGGGTTTTCTCCCTTTTTCTATTTTGGACTATTAATTGGAGGGGAGTAAGAGGCTTCCTATGTAGTTCTTTTCTGGGAAAATTGCCGGTCATGAAAAGGTTAACTAGAAGTATTGACGACGGAAGAGAAGCGTGGGCGTGACCGGGCAGGGACGTGGCCGGGCGTGTCGACGTTGCGGAGAGCGGGCGGAGAAGCTGATACTGGGCGGGCCGTCCAGAGAAGTTTTCAGCGTGGCGGATAGACGCGGAGCGCTGCTGTTTAAAGAACAGGAAGTGAGACATTATAACTGAAACGTAGGCAAGACAAGTTTTTGAGTTGAATCAACTTGGTTATATTTTATTTGGATTTTTTGCTGTGCCATCAGACAAGAACGGACTGTGAGATCTAACTGGATTAAAGGTCGGATACTCAAGAAAAACCATTAATGCTCAACGCACATTAAGATTCACATCGGTGGTTTAAACCTGTAGACTTTGACTCAGGCTTCTATCAACAGTGGGCGGAGTTACTCTTTGTATTGACAACTGATGAAGTGATAATTGACAGTGGTTATCTTTAAGCTCTGAGATTTGGGCAGCGGTGGGTCAGCTGTGTTTTCTGACTTACGTCTTTGTCCTTTTTTTTTATGGTGTTGTGATATTGTGATACTGTTGCTCTTGGTGGTAGAAGAATACAATGTCCCAGCCAGTGAAAACAAAATTTTCGCCTGGGCAGCCAAAGGCTGTAGGTGCTGCCTTATCACAAGAGGTGGTTAAAGATATGCAAGCCAGCTATCTAGATGCTTTAAATCAATTGAAGGCAGATCTAACCAAGCAGATGGAGGGGGTTGTCAATAGAATGGAAAGTCTGGATAATAAATTTAGCGATACAAAGAAGGATATAACTGAAGTAGTTAAAATAACCAAATTAATAGAAGGCAAACTTAGAATAATGGAAGGGAAAATGGAGGAAATAGAAGTTAAGCAAGAGAAATCAGAGGTGAAAGTGGTCCAGATGGAAATGGATCAAGCTGAGTATGTACTCAGGTTTTTAAACATCCCGGAGGAGAAGAACGAAAATCTGGTTAATGTAATGAGTGAAGCCTTAGCTGACCCGTTGATGATGGAAAAGTCAGATGTAGAAAAGGAATTTGATTCAGTATATAGAGTTAATACTATTTATGCTAGAAAGAACGGGCTCAGCCGAGAGGTTCACTTAAGATTTACACGCAAGCTGATTAAGGAGAGAGTTTGGAAGGAAGGAAGAGACCAGCAGCTGACTATTAAAGGGGTCAAAATAAAAATAATGAAGGAAATACCCTGGTCGGTTAGAAGGAGGAGGAAAGATTATTGGCAGTTGGCCCTTGCCTTGCAAGGAAAAGGGATTATGTATAGATGGCTGATCCCTGAGGGGTTGCTGTTTACATACGGGAATAATAGATATAAGATAGATTCAATTGCTAAACTGGAGGAATTTTTTAAAACGCACATAGGCAACTGGCAAAAAGGGAAAAACAAGGCGCAAAATTCCAACGGCTTAGAGAGGCAATCAGACCAAGTAGATCCATCTAAAGAACTTCAATTATCAGATCTAGAAGAGCGCGAAGAAGGAGAGGTTTATCAAACCGAGGAAAGAAAAAGGGAGACTAGATTACAAAAAAAAAAGAGACTTCAATAGATTAGGGGAGAAGCTAATATGGCAAATAGATTAAAAATTATTTCGGTTAATGTCAATGGTCTTAACTCTCCTCAGAAAAGGAGGAGAATTTTTTTACAGTTAAAGAAATATGACGCAGATATCACATGCTTACAAGAAACCCACATGAGGCAGAAAGACGGAAAGCTTTTACACTATAACAGACTGGGTAAAGAGTTCATCACTTCAGAGGTGGATAAAAGAAAGAGAGGAGTGGTGACATATGTCAAAGAGGGTATACAGGCTGAAATGATTTTTGAAGGTAAAGAGGCAAGAATGCAGGGAATCGAAATAATAAAGGATGGAAAAAAATTTCTTCTGATTAATGTTTATGCACCTAACAAAAATCAAAGATTATTTTATAAGGATTTATATTCTAGGGTCTCCAAAGCTGATTACGATAATCTATGTATTATCGGTGATCTAAACGCGGTTGAAAATCCAGAGTTAGACAGAAGTTCAATAAGAGATAAAAGGAAATCTAAAGTCAAAAGTGGTAATACCCTCCCTGAAATCTTTCTGAGAACAGTGGAGGAATTCGCCTTAGTGGATGCTTGGCGTACTCTCAATCCTAATACCAGAGATTATACCCACTTCTCAAATAGACATGCTTCATGGTCCAGGATAGACTCGACCTGGATTTCTTTGGGATTAATGAAAGCGGTACAAGAAGTCGAAATTCTCCCTTCCACAATCGCTGACCATTCACCTATTATGTTATCTTTAAGTACCTCTAAAAGGAAGTCAGGATGGAGAATGAATCTAAGTCTGATGAGGGATAAAAGATTTATCCGATACATAGAGGAAGAAATGAAAAAAAATTTTCACATAAATACCCGGAGTGACATTTCTTATTCAACTATTTGGGAAACCAGCAAGGCTTTTTTTAGGGGACTGGTCATCAGTTATAGTGCTAGAAAATGGAAGGAAGACAGCAGTAATTTGACGAAATGGTCTGAATTAATTAAAATTAAGGAATCGCTGCTGAAAACCAATCCCACATTAAAGGAGTTAAGGACAGAGATTAGGAATCTCCAACATAAAGTTCACTTAATTTTTTCAGATCAGGTAGAAAGAAAGATAGCTTACTCCAAAGCTTTTTTTTTTTGAGAACGCTAATAAACCGGGTAAGTGGTTGGCGTACAAAGTCAGGAAGGAAAGAGGAAAAAAAGTGATAAAATCGTTAAAGGATAAGAATGGGCAAAATACCTCGGTTTTAGAAGAAATGAAAGTAATAGTGCAGGAGTTCTATAAGAATTTATATAGAAAACAGGAAAAGCATGAGTCTGAACAACAAGATTATTTGAGGAACAGGGTCCGGACTTTATTATCCAATGAACAGAAAGAAACTTTAACGGCTCCAATTACGATGTTTGAAATAGTAGAAGCTTGGACTAAAATTAAAAGTAATAAGGCGCCTGGACCTGACGGTATTCCTCCTGAATATTATATAACCTTTAAGGAGAATTTATTAGATCCTTTTAAAAATCTATTAGACGAGGTTTGGTGTTCGGCCAAAATTCCAGAGTCATGGAGGTACAGTAATGTAGTTCTTATCCCCAAACCTGGAAAAGATCCTGATAATATTGGAAACTATCGCCCTATATCTTTATTAAATACAGATTATAAAATATTTACGTTAATTCTGGCAAGTAGATTAAAACAGGTACTGAGGGAAATTATACATCCTGATCAATCTGGATTTTTACCAAAAAGACATATGCATACAAATGTTAGGCTGTTATTTAATTTTTTGGAATACTCTGAGTTTAATAGGGATAAACAATTAGCCTTTTTATTTCTTGACGCGGAGAAAGCTTTTGATAATTTAGAATGGAATTTTATGCTGGAACTCTTGGAAAAATCTAATTGTGGGGCAAAATTTGTTGATAATATACGGGCTATATACGACAAACAGTATGCTAAGATAATTGTCAATGGTGACTTAACAGAAGAAATCCATCTTACCAAGGGTACGAGACAAGGTTGTCCCCTTTCTCCCTTACTGTTTATTTTTTCTCTAGAAGTTTTAATTGACTCAATTAGGTTGGATGACAAAGTCGAGGGGTTAAAGGTCAAAGGAGAAAACTATAAAATATTAGCTTATGCAGATGATATGGTTCTTGTGTTGCAAAATCCTTTGGACTCAATAGAGACGGTTTTAAATCATCTGGAAGAATACGGGAAGGTTGCCGGCTTAAAAATAAATAAAAGTAAGTCGAAGTGGTTAACCAAAAATATGACGGCACAGGCAATTGCGGACTTGGAAAGAATATCAGGATTTAAAAGAGAGAGAAAAATCAGATATTTAGGTATAGTTGTTTCGGATAAGTGCAGTGCCACTTATGAAAATAATAATGTTCCTTTATTAAAAGAAATAGAGTCTTTATTCAAATGTTGGGTTAACTTGAAACTTTCATTTATGGGCAGAGTGTCATTACTGAAAATGAACATTCTTCCCAAAGTTTTATTTCTGTTTCAAACGGTGAATTTTGCTATGAAGGTTTCTTTTCTTAAGAAATTAAATCAATTGGCTAAAAATTATGTTTGGCAGGGAAAGAAACCTCGAATAGGCTGGAAAATACTAGCTGACAAAAAAGAGAATGGAGGTCTCGGGCTACCTGATTTTGAGATTTATCATACTGCTTGTTCAATTTGTTGGTTGAAAGACTGGGTAATGTTAGAAAACACTCGTGTGTTAGCAATAGAAGGGGCCGATTTACAAGCCGGCTGGCACGCTAATATGTGGTATATTAAGAAACCACAAAACTACTTTAAAAATCATTTAATTCGTCAGTCTTTATTGCTAACTTGGACAAAAATAAAAAGGAAAATCTATGACAAAACGCCTAGGTGGATATCCCCAATGGAGGCATCTATCCGACCACAACTGTGGTCTCCGGAAAAATCTCTAAGATATTCGGATTTATTAGATGAGAAGAATAAAATGAGGAGGAAGGATGACTTAGAACAAAGTGGAATTTCTCTGGATTGGTGGGTAATGACCCAAATTTTGGCTAAATATAATTGTGACAAAATTGTTGGGTTTACGAGAACAAATTTTGATTTTGACATGTTAATAACAGATAAGACTGGGAAAACGATTAAGAAGGTTTATAATTATTTACTACAACTAAAATTGGAGGACGAATCGGTCAAAAATGTAATGGTAAAATGGTCATCGAATTTAAAAGGCAATATAACGTTGGAACAATGGGAAATGTTATGGCGGAATAATTATAAGATCATAAAACCGGTTAACTACCGGGAGAATTTCTTCAAACTCTTTCACAGGTGGCATATCACACCGGTCTTATTAAATAAAATTAACCATGACTTCCCACCTTATTGTTGGAAATGCGGAGTGAAGATAGGAACCTATTACCATTTATGGTGGACATGTAAGGTGTCCAAAAAATACTGGAAAGGTATTCATAGAATTTTGATAGAAATTTTGAAGGTTAATTTTCCGCTTAAACCGGAGTTTATGTTATTATCCTTAGTACGTGGGATGGTTCCCAGAGAGGATGAATTTATTGTAGTTTACATCATAATGGCGGCTAGAATGTTATTGGCTCAAAACTGGAAATCTAAAACATCCCCAAAAAGGGAAGAATTAATTTACAAAATTATGCAGTTAATGGAAACGGATGTATTGGTTAACACAATACATGGAAAATTGAAGGAGGACGCAATAAAAAAATGGGAAAAGGTATATATATGGTTAGAGAAAAACTAAAAATAGGTTAGGATAAAAGATTATAATACTCTATACATTGTACAACGGTAGTATTACTAAAATTAAAGTTAATTTTCGTTTGGAAAACGCACAATAAGTTGAATATTGGAAATCTTATGCCACAGTCATACCTTAACCGGGAAGAAGGAAGGTTGTTATAGGATAATGTTAATCCTATAAATTCTTGTACAGGGGCTGAATAAGATGTTTAAGATTTGATGATATTTAAGGAGGTCTGTATTTTATTATTTTGTGGTATGTGTTATGTTATTCTGTTTGTGGTATCACTGTTTTGGTTTTTATGTACTGTTATGGATGAATAAAATTAATGAAACTGAAAAAAAAAAAAAGAAATATCTGGGGACTTTGGGGGTGGAGCCAGGATACTTTGGGGGTGGAGCCAGGAGACATTGGGGTGGAGCCAAGATCAAGGCTGTGACAAGCATAATTGAATTCCAAAGGGAGTTCTGGCCATCACATTTAAAGGGACGGCACACCTTTTTAATGCCTTCCTTCCATAGGAAATAATGGATAGGGGCACCTTCTTTTGGGGCTCATAGAATTGGACCCCCTGGTCCAATCTTTTTGAAACTTGGGGGGTATTTTGGGGAGAGGCACTAGATACTATACTGAAAATTTGGTGCCTCTACCCTAAAAAACAGTCTCCCCTGAGCCCCAGATACCAATTCTCCATGATTTTCTATGGGAATAAATCTCCATAGGGAATAATAGAGTTCCCGGCAGACATTTCCCTCCCCTCCCCCCGCCGCTTTCTGACGACCCTGAAGCGGGGGGAGGGCATCTAAACCGGGGGATCCCCTGCCCCCACCTGGGGATTGGCAACCCTGCTTACAACCAACTTAGACAGGACAGCAACAGACTTATCATCAGTTCTGCCATTCTTTTTTTTTTTTAAGCTTAAGCATGGTGACCTTGCAGGGTATCTCTGTGCTGTTTCTCCATTCTAAATTCCCTCCCTGCAAAGCTATTACTTGCCCTGTGGGAGAAAATGTACAGGTACCATAGGATTCCTGCATTTCCGCCCCCCCCCCATGGGGCAAAATGAACTGGAGGTATTTATCTACATCAGGAAAATGACACAGAGTGGGAGGGCCAGGCCTCAGATTCAGTGGGAGCTCACAGGAGCACAGCTCCTGAACCTTTCTGAGAGTTCCACCTCCTCCTTCTGAGAGTCCCACCTCCTTGTCCATTGAATAGTAGGTGCAGCTGCATAAGAATCCCTGGATGAGCTCCACCACCTATTTTTCTACAAAAAAAAAACCCTGGGGAGAACCATAAAAGCTCCCTCAGCACCACTTCTGTAACTCAACCCTCCCCTTGAAACTGGCTGCTTTTAAGTTTTCTTTTTTAAAATATATATATATATATATATATATATATATATATATATATATATATATATATATATATATATATATATATATTTTGCTCCATAAGACGCACCCCCCCCCCAAAAAAGGGGGGGGGGAGTGTGTGCGTCTTAAGGAGCAAATACTGCAAAAAATTCACACAAACGCCTCTAAATTCACACAAACGCCTCTAAAAACTAGGTGCGTCTTATGGTCAGGTGCGTCTTATGGAGCGAAAAATACGGTAGATCTCATTAAGTTTGACCCTTGAAAATTTACATTACTATACTGAGATTTGATCACACTAGTGATTTAATTACTTTATTTATACCCCACCTTTCAAACACCTTACATCATTCTTCTCACCTCCATTTTATCTTCACAATAACCCTGTGAGGTAGGTTAGCCTGTGCTGACCTCATTCCAGACAGTTCCCCTTTGTTGTCACTCCCTACATTAAAAGTAATTTTGCGCTAGGGCAATGCCTACTACTGGTAACTCTATACTAGTTCTCCTTATGTCCTCACCATGCAGTGCCTTGCTGTATCTATGTACATGCCCTTGCTCTAGCAGCATTTTTCTTTTGACTCCACAATGTTTGCTTGACTTCAAATGCACCACACGAACAACCAAACATAGGGTGAGGCTGATTAAAAGCACATATCTAGGCACTCCCCACATGACAGGATGGGTCCTTCCTGGGCAGTAAAATCACAAGCAGCCACAGTACAGAAAGTCCCCCGATGCTCTGTATCGCCCACAAGCTTGGCTGCATGCCACACCATGTGTTTCTATCTCTGGGCCCTTCAGCCTGAATCTCAAACATTCAGAAAGCTCTTCATCCACCTCCCATTGAGTTCACTGGGCACAGGCAATGCAATAATAAGCACTGCTAACAAATTTCCTGGATGCCTGCCGTTTATGAACGGCAAGCCAACAGCTTCCAAATGAAAATCATTCATGGATTCTTGTCATCACCTCCTCCTTGTTTCATAAAAGGGAGACAGAAAGTGGATGAATTCAAAGCTTTACTTCTCTGCTATAAAATAGCAGCAGACAGCTGCATGATGACTAAGCCATCCCCCGTGCTTCTCAGTATGCTCAAGCTCAGTTCATCTTGAGAAAGCAGGATGAAAGAACCATCCTACTTTCTCAAAAGATATTTGTTCACAACATCCAGCATGCATCATGGTATCCCAGAGAAGAGCTTGGTGATGTTTTAGCCAGTTGCCTCATAGGGGCCAAGCAAGTACAGTCCAATCACCCATTGCACACACTGAGCTCCTCCTATAATTTATTTATTTACTTCATTTATACCCTGCCTTTCTCCCCAATGGGGACCCAAAATGCTTACATTGTTCTTCTGTCCTCCATTTTATTCTCTCAACAAACCAGTGTGGTATGTCAGGTTGAGCATGTGTAACTGGCCCAAGATCATCCAGTGAGCTTCCATGGGAGAGTAAGAATTTGAATCTGGGTCTTCCAGAAAACCCAGCATTCTTATCATTCTTGCTTCTGCACCATAGGGACATAAGAGTTATCCTGCTGGATCAGACTAGGCAGGCCTCGAATTCAGTGGGAGCTCACAGGAGCACAGCCCCTGAACCTTTCTGAGAGTTCCACCTTCTTCTTCCCACTTTGTCCATTGAATAGTAGGTACAGCTGCATAACAATCCCTGGATGAGCTCCACCACCTATTTTTCTACAAAACGACCCCTGAGACTAGGGATCTATCAAGATCAACACCCTCTTCCACATGGTGGCCACCCAACTGCCCTGGAAACCAAACAAACAGGATGTAGAGAAATCAGTCTTCTCCTAATGTTGTTTCCAAGCATTGGAGTTCAGAGATTTACTGCCTCCAGATACAAATGTTCTCTTTGCTCTCTTTGGGGAGGGACGGTGGCTCAGTGGTAGAGCATCTGCTTGGGAAGCAGAAGGTCCCAGGTTCAATCCCTGGCATCTCCAAAAAAGGGTCCAGACAAATAGGTATGAAAAACCTCAGCTTGAGACCCTGGAGAGCCGCTGCCGCTGCCAGTCTGAGAAGACAATACTGACTTTGATGGACCAAAGATCTGATTCAGTATAAGGCAGCTTCATATGTTCATATAGCCATTCATGGACCTCTCCTTCACAAGTCTGTCCAATACCCCTTTAAGGGCACCTGTGTCCATGACTATGTCCACATTCCACAATGTAATTATTGAGTGAAGAAGTAATTCCTTTCGTGCAACTTGAATCTATTGTCCATCAACTTCAGAGGGGAGGACTTTAGCATTTCCCCATTTAATTAACTTCTGTCGTGCCCTGCCTTGGTCATCTTTTTTTTTTTTCTAAACTGAACAGCTTCATATAACCTTGTAGAAACTATAGAGACTAACCTTATAGAAACTAACCTTATAGAAACTATAGAGTCTCAACTCCTCCATCATCTTAGCTGTCTTCTTCTACAGTTTTCCATGGTGCATGGAAGCAAAGCACAGGCATTTGGCAATACAAAAGGCAATATAGATCTGCAGGACTCAGTTTAATGGGGATGAAGTTACAGCAGATTTAAGTTAAACATGATGAAAAAATAAATGACAAGAACAGTGCCACAGTGGAACACATTACCTAGAAAGGCAATGGGCTCTCCCTCTCTGGAGGTTTTCCAGCATCTGTCAGGAAGTCAGGATTTTCTACAGTGAGCAGGGAGTTGGACAAGTTGGTCTATAAGGTCCTTTCCAACTCTGCAGATCCTATCATTTCAGAGCTGCATAGTATCATGGTCAGCATGCTAAGCTAGTACAGTTGAGTTCAAATTGCCACTAAGGTCATGAAGTAGAAGAGGGATGGCCTCCAGCCAATCGTTTCAGTCCTGCATACCTCACACCTTGTTTTGAGGAATGAAGTGAGGTCCTTGAAGAAAGGGTAAAGTGATGAATGCATGAATGAATGAATGATGTGACCTAGATTAAGCTGTGTTCTCCTATCCTATCTACTTCAGTTGAAACTGCTAGAGTTCAAGAGAATGAGGAGTGTCCCACATATGCAAAGCAGGCATGCTACGTAGGAATGATGCTTTTTACCTTATAAGCCACAGGTTTATGTCAAACCACTGGAAAAAGCTTTTTTGGTTCTAAAGAACTTTTGGAGCATAGGAATATTCTCCAAGCAACACAACAAACACCTTCTGTATAACAGTGTTTCCCAAGCTGTGGGTCAGGACCCAAAAGTGGATTGCAAAGCCTCTGGGTATTCATAGGGTAGCCCTCCTTAATAGCAGCTCCTGCCCTCTCCATCCTTCTCTTTTTTTTTCTCCTCACCTACTTCTCAGATCAGTGTAAGGGTAGTATATAAACACCTAGTTTCTTTAAATGAAACTAAGTCCTCAGGGCCAGATGAATTGCATCCAAGAAAACTAAAACAACTTGCAGATGTAATTTCTGAGCCTCTATGCATTATTTTTGAGAATTCTTGGAGAACAGGTGAGGTGCCAGAAGATTGGAGGTGGACAAATGTTGTCCCCATCTTCAAGAAGGGGAAAGGGGGGGGATCCAGGTAACTACTGACCTGTCAGCTTGACCTCTATACCTGGAAAAGTTTTTGAGCACATAATCAAACAGTAAGTCCTTGAGTATTTAGAAAGGATGGCTGTAATCACTAAGAGCCAGCATGGGTTTCTCAAGAATGTCATGTCAAACTAACATATCTTTTTTTGAGAAAGTTGCTGGATCAGACAAATGCTGTAGACTTCATTTATATTTATTTCAGTAAGGCTTTTAATAAGGTTCCACATAATATTCTCCTTGAAAACTTGGTAAAATGTGGTTTGGATCCTATTACTCTTAGGTGGATCTGTAACTTGTCGCTGAAATCACTGAAAGGCCGTTTTCTCACTAGCGTTTACTCCGGCGTAGCACCCCATTTACCTCCGGATCTTTTCCTGGTTTTCCCACCTGTTGCTCCGGCGCTGCGGTTTGCTCCGGCGCTGCAGGGGTTTCACGCCGGAGTATCTAGATCCACCTCCTTCCAGAGTTTTTGAAAACCTCCGGATCCACACCGGATCCACTCCTCGGAGTTTGCTGTGGGAAATCCATCCACGCCGGATCGACTGCTTTGTGGGCGTCACCCTCTCCCTTTCCGTCCTCCCACCCCATCCACCCCCTTGGCCAATCATCAGCCTTTCGCGGCGCTTCCCCAAAGTGCCAGCACGGCCATTTTTTTTTTTAAACTTCACAGTTTTGCGTAATAGCGATATTTCGAAATTAACAAATAGAAAAAAAAACCTCCTGGAATAGCCTCAATTGCCACTTCAATTGGTTTCGTTAGAATTTTTTATTATTATTATTATTGACTTTAGTTGCGTTATTTCGCTGTTGCGTTATCTCGATAATGCGAAAACGACCATTGTTGGGGGGGGGAATCTAGTGCCGGTGCGGGCCAAAGCATTCATGTGTGCGGCAGGAGGGACGTGCCGGGCCAGGTGGAGGGCAGCCTCATGCGCGAAGGTGCAGCTGTCGGAGGAGGAGGACGCGGCTCGTGAGCTGCGACGGGCCCGGGCGAGGCTCTTGCTGCCTGCCGCTCTTTGTGGCTCGCATGGCCACCCGGGTGCTGAGCATGAGCGCCCGCCTGGGGCCAGAGGAGCCCGTCTTCGCCCAGCTCAAGCCAGTTCTGGGGGCCCGGGAGGCCGCGCTCTTCGGCGGCCCCGGGGAACTCAAGCCGCCGCCCGGAGCCGGGGGAGGAGAGCGCCTGGGAAGGATGTGAGTGGAGATTCGCTCGCTCCGATGAGCTGACTCGCCACTACAGGAAGCACACCGGAGCCAAGCCTTTCCAGTGTGCTGTGTGCAATCGCAGCTTCTCTCGATCTGACCACTTGGCCCTGCACATGAAGAGACATCAGAACTAAGGCCCCGGGACTTCCTCCTCCATTTTATCTGGGAGTGCTTGCATGCACACATGCCCAGTTGCTGGGTGAAGTTGGGACGTCAAGCATGCAGCACCTCTTTGTGCATCTGCATGTTTGCAGTTTCCCACCAACTAGCGATGTGCATGTGCGGAAGCGGGTTTCTATGAATGTATGGCTGTGTCTAGCGTTGCGCGAGGGGGACAAACGATACTGTACGTTCCAGGAAGATTGTTTTCTAATAAAGTTGTGCGTTCATGTGTGTGTGTTTTAAAAAGGGAATGCCTCCCTCAGCTGTGCCACCAGGATTTCTGGACCTGCACAAAATCGCCATGTATAAAATGGGAAGTTGGAGTCCTGCATTCTTCTCCCTGGCTACATTCCGCTCGGTTAGAAAATAGACGCGAGCTCGCTCTTCACACGCGCCACAGAAGGGGAAGGAGAGAATGGGGCGGGGGGGGGGGGAGCTCTGGCAGCAGGAATCAGTCTGTTAATACATAATGCTTCTGTTAATACATAAAGGGCTGTGGAGGATTCTACAGCTGCAGCCAATCCATAAGCAGCAGCAGCACACGTGATGCGGTTTGTCCATGAAAAGAAGGGGAGGGAACAGCTGTGCCTGCTCGATGTTACATTAGTACGTTAGTACGTCATTACGCAACCAGACTTGCGCTTAAAAAAAAATGATTGACAGGGCATCGAACTCAAGTCGATGCCAGTGGGAAAACGATTTGAGCCGGGGCTTCAGGGAAGGCGACTCCGCAAAGAGTCACTAGTGCGAAAACGAGAAAAATGATCCGGACATAATTGCGCCGCGGAATAAGGGGAGCAAACGCTAAGTGCGAAAACGACCAAAGAATGCTTGTTAATGGTTCCTTGTCCTCTTGGAGAGGAGTTACAAGTGGAGTGCCGCAGGGATCTGTCCTGGGACCTATTTTGTTCAACATCTTCATACATTATTTGGATGAAGGAACAGAGGGAATGCTTATTAAATTTGCAGATGATACTAAATTGGGAGGGGTAGCAAATATGGTAGAAGACTGAGACAGTATACAGGATGATCTTGACAGGCTGGAAAACAGAACTAAAACAAATGAAATGAATTTTAATGGGGATAAATGTTCTGCATTTAGGTAAGAAAAATCAAATAGGATGGGAAAGACTTGTCTTGGCAGTAGTATGTGGGGTTGGACTACATGACTCCGGAGATCCCTTCCAACTTTATGATTCTATGAAAAGGATCTAGGGGTCTTAGTAGACTATACCCTTGACCGAAGAATGGTACACTCCTTCTATTTGGGACGGTCATCCTCTTCCACCGAGCATGCAGCTTCAGTAGGGACGCACATGGAGCATTGAGGGAGGTAGGGGACACCCGCCCAGCCAGCCAAATCAGTCCTGGTGATCAATGGGCTGACAGATGTTCCAGCCAGATTGGCCTCACATCCTAGTGGACTATACACTGAACATGAGTAAGCTAAAAAGGCAAATGTGATTTTGGGCTGTATCAACAAAAGTAGAGTGTTGAGATCAAATGAAATGATGGTATGACTATACTCTGCTCTGGTTAGACCTCCTCTAGAGTATTATGTTCCATCTTGGGCACCACAAATTAAGAAGGATGTAGACAAGCTGGAATGTATCCAGAGGAGGGCTATGAAGATGGTGAAGGGTCTGGAGACTGTCTATGAGGAAAGGTTGAAGGAGTTCAGTATGTTTAGACTGGAGAGAAGACGACTGAAAGGTGATATGATAACCACCTTCAAGTACTTGAAATGGTGTCATATAGAGGATGGCACAGAGTTGTTTTCTGTTGCCCCAGAACCAATGGGTTGAAATTAAAAGAGTTTTCAGAGAACATTAGGAAGAACTTCCTAACAGAACACTTCCTCAGTGGAACAGACTTCCTTGGGAGGTGGTAGGCTCTCCTTCTTTGGAGGTTTTCAACCAGAGGCTAGATGGCCATCTGATAACAATGCTGATTCTATGAACTTAGGCAGATCATGAGAAGGAAGGCAGGAAGGGTTGCATCAGTGCTAAGTTGTTGGGGGGGGGGGTTGCCACCTTCTTGGCACGGAGCAGGGGTAACTGGGGGTGCAGGGGGACGTATTTGTGAATTTCCTGAATGGTGCAGGGGGTTGGTCTAGATTACCCTGGAGGCCTATTCCAACTCTATGATTCTCAGATTCTCATCTCCCTCTCCTTTTTGAGAATAATGAGGAGAAAAAAAAGCCCTCAGGCAACTAGTAACTTCACTGTAGTAGCTAAAAGGAGGAGAGAAAGCTGGAGAGTAGGTGGAAGCTGTTCAGCATGCCATGGAAAAAACAGAGGATAGAAAGAGGCATGTGCATGCACAAGCTCTGTCTTGGTGCTGCTCCTTCAGCAGACCAGCTTGCCCAGCCCCCTGCATTGCTTCAGTGCCCTCTCCCTGCTGTCAAAGATGTACTACACTCATCCCCCTTGCCTCCAACCTCTTCACTGCCATCTTTGTGTATCTCCTTAACCCAGCGTCCCCCCCAAAAAACCATGCCTCCTCAAACTGGCTCTCTGGCCCAGCTGGCAGAAGAGGAGAAAGCTGAGGCTCATAGTGGGGGCAGCTGCACCCTTTATGTGATGTTTATTGGTTCAAAAACATCCAGTGGGGCACTGTAGAAAACAGAATGCTGGAATAGATGAATGCCAAGGTTTGCCAAGGGCACCAAAAATTTGGGCCAGCCCTGGATGGGTCATCATACAAAGTAAATTTAGATATCTGGACCGCCGTCCAAAAAGAGTTGGCAACCACTGCTCTTAGGGAAGGTAGCAGCTAATTACTTTCCTTGCATTTGAAGAAGAAGAGTGCTTGCATCATAAATGCATGGAAGAGCTTCATTATTTGTATTTGAACATTTGGCAATTAGATCCTTCGAGTATTCGCTTCCGAAAGGCAGGCCATGGAAAGTACTATTCAGGAATTAACAGTCATAGAGTATGTAGAGAATATGAGAAATCATAATTTTTTTAAAAAAAAAAAATCAGTGCTGGCTCCATTAAGATGTGGAATCAGGATGACCTGAGGCTAAGTTATAAAGTCAAGATAATTAGCAAGGTTTAATGCAGAACGCCATCAAATTATAATACAAATTGAATCTTTGCAGACTCTGCATGCTGAGCTCTCTCCCTGTTCATTCAAGCAGACAAAATCTAAAACTTGAACACTGTAGAGGGGAAACTGGCTGGGATGGTTATTGTTTACAAAAAAAAAAATAATGGTATTTTAAGTCTTGCTTTCCCAAAAACATTACTAGGAGACGCAGTGACATTCTTCACAATTGTTGTGTCAATAAGCAACAAAACACAGCAGAACAATCCTCTAGGAAGTGGCTGTTTTCATAATTGGAAAAAAAACTGAAGTCCCCATGAAAAATATCCACAGAATAAGGGGTTTGATTATTTTTTTTTTAAATAACTTTGCATAATCCATATATTATAGTGCAGCGATAGTTTACATAAGGGCTTTTTTTCTAGAAAAAAAAGGTGCCAGAACTCTCAAGAGGGAAATGAAGGAGAAACACATGGGTGCCACTCATGAACTTTTAAACATTTGAGGGGAATTTTGTTTCCACAAAGAGGTTCTGGAACTCTTTTCCACCACATCCCCCCAGAAAAAAGGCCCTGGTTTACACATAAGCATCACACAATGTGTAACAGAAAAACCAGGCACCTTGTGAATATCCATCTCTCCACCACCGCCAACAATAATAACCAACCAAATCCAGAGCCAAAGGACAGTACCATTGGGCAACAGAAACGGGCAGGAAACCATTGCTGGGGGACAGATTTTGGGCATTGGTTGCCAACCCCCATACCCTCCTAAAAGTTGCCCTGTGGCAAAACTAGAAATAAAAATATTTTACAGTGCTCTTGGAATGGTATTATTTCCCTGAGCAATTTTCCATTCTAGACTGAATTTGTGGAGGGGAAATGGTATTCTCCTCCTCTCTGGGGTGGCTGACTGATTGGGGGGGGGGGGGGCAGGACTGGACCCAGTGATCAGTCAGCAGAAAATACCGATAGTCATATATCTTTTCCATGCCGCCCCCCTTGCCCAGCAATTGCTTCTGACCCTGTTTTCTTGCAGAGGTGTGTCACTGTACCTAGTGGATAACAGCCACACAGGTCAAGAAGATGCGAGTGGGAGGGGGTGGGAGCAGATGGCCCTTTCTGCCTCTTCCATCATTTCAGCTGGAAAAGTCTACTGGGTAGAAGGTGGATGTGGGAATAGGGTTGCCAAGTCCAATTCAAGAAATATCTGGGGACTTTGGGGGTGGGGCCAGGAGACTTTGGGGGTGGAGCCAGGAGACATTGGGGGCGGAGCCAGGAGCATGGGTGTGACAAGCACAATTGAACTCCAAGGGAGTTCTGGCCATCACATTTAAAGGGACAGCACACCTTTTAAAATGCCTTCCTTCCATAGAAAATAATGAAGGACAGGGGCACCTTCTTTTGGGGCTCGTAGAATTGGACCCCCTGGTCCAATACTTTTGAAACTTGGGGGGCATTTTGGGAAGAGACACTCAATGCTATACTGAAAATTTGGCACCTCTACCTCAAAAAACAGCCCCCCCCGAGCCCCTGATACCCACGGATCAATTCCCTATCATTCCTTATGGGAATTGTTCATGGAGGTGCATAATAGCTGTGGGGGTGGGGCTTCCCCCGCCGGCCAGCTGGCTGGGGGAGGGGGGAAGCCTGTAAAACCAGGGGATCCCCCGCTGGGACCTGGGGATTGGGAAGCCTATGTGGGAAAGAGCTGTACACCACAGATCACTACCTCCAGCCCACAGTCTGACCTGCTGCTATGGCTTTCATTTGCCAAAAGATGCTTACGCATAAACTGCCACTAAACATACAACTGCAGAAGCCGGCTGAACAGTTGAAAACAGTCCTCTTCTTTCTCTATGTAACAGTCAGGCACACATAGCCATGTGACTTGAGAGGGGAACATTTGCTTTCCATTTATGTGGGAGCAAAACAAGCTACCATTGGTTCTGTGGGCAGCCCGTGCAAAGTACAAAGGAATGTGTTGTGACTCCATTCCCTGTTGCCTTCTCTCCCTTAAGGTGTCTAGATAAACATAACCCAGAAGCATTGTATGGTGCAATCCTGCCTCTGACAGCCAATGATATAAGCTTAAAAATGATGTTGCATTTATCTGTGTTTATCTAGCCATTATGACACTAGGCAAGGGGGGGAGGTGCTTCTCATTAACACCCGGTTCAGCTTTTAGAAAGTTCCATTGATAACTTAACTTAGAACTGGGCACCTTTCTGTTCACTAAACTGTTGACAACAAAGCCCTATGAAGGGAAATATGCAATAGCCAATGAAAGTTCTTGCATCGAGATTTTGTTTTGCTGGCCTCTTCTTCACTACATTCCCTAACTTGAAAAATAAATACAGCTTCTCCTTTTCTCTTAATACGTTAAAGTGCCCAGAGAGTACTCTGTTAGCCTGTTGCAGCAAAATTAAACAGAAGCCCAAATGCATCATAAAGATTGTCAAAATGTATCCCAGCGTAAAGATCTCATGAGTCACAGCTTGCTTAATGTATTTTATTTATTTCATTTATACCCGACAATAGCCCCCAATGGAGACTCAAAGCACCTTGCATCATTCTGGTCATTTCCATTTTATTCTCACAACAACCCTCTGAGTCTTGTTAGGTTGAGAGTGTGTGAAAGGCCTAAGGGCACCCAGCAAGTTACTATGGGAAAGCAGAGATTTGATCCTGGGTCTCCCAGGTCCTAGTCTGACACTCTAAGCACTATACCACACTGGCTGTCAACATGAGATACATGGAATGTAATAAAGTTTAATGTAATAAACATGTTGATCATCAAGGACATACTGTCACTGTTCTCTCACAAATAGGGTTGCCAAGTCCAATTCAAGAAATATCTGGGGACTTTGGGGATGGAGCCAGGAGACATTAGGGGTGGAGCCAAAATCAAGGCTGTGACAAGCATAATTGAACTCCAAAGGGAGTTCTGGCCATCACATTTAAAGGGACGGCACACTTTTTCAATTCCTTCCTTCCATAGGAAATAATGAAGGATAGGGGCACTTTCTTTCGGGGCTCGTAGAATTGGACCCCCTGGTCCAGTCTTTTTGAAACTTGGGGGTTATTTTGGGGAGAGGCACTAGATGCTATATTGAAAGTTTGATGCCTCTACCCCAAAAAACAGGCCCCCCCAGAGCCCCAGATACCCGCGGATCAATTCTCCATGATTTTCTATGGGAATAAATCTCCAAAGGAAATAACAGAGTTCCCAGCAGACATTTCCCTCCCCTCCCCCCGCTTTCTGATGACCCTGAAGCGGGGGGGAGGGCCTCCAAACCAGGGGATCCCCTGCCCCCACCTGGGGATTGGCAACCCTACTCACAAAACAGCTTCAAACCAAGAAAGTGACAAACTGCTAGGTTGCGATTCAACTAAAGATCCAAAACTCTTTCTCCACCATGCTTGGATACAGACTTACATTTCCCCATTCACTATGGGTACAAAGAGCTCAGCATGACCTATCATTCACTAATGCTGAGGAGTTCTGTGTATCATGTCTCACGGTACAGCTGATTGGATTATACTCTGCCGTTCTATCTACTGTCAGGAGTAACTCACCCATTCTGAACAGATTGGGATTCTTTGACTGGCTATCGCAGCGTGGCTATGTAACATGGCCTGTTGCTCAGTAACACTATATATTTATAAAAACTGATGTGTTGTGTGATGATGGGAAGGGGGGAAATAATGTGGAGTTACTTTGCAAGTGGGTCCTGAAAAAACTGAGCAAGTTTAGAAGCAGGTCCCACATTCAGCATTTTAATAACCATTGGCTTAAAAGACTCTTTACACAATCCACTGCTGCCATCTGGAGGCAAACGGAAAATCATCACTATTTTCTAATGGGGAAAGGGACAGTAATTCATTCCACCTGGAATCAAGCCTTAACAAAATCCAAGAGACTTAACCACATGGGGGTGGGGGTGGGGGCAGGATTCACGTTAGTTGCAGTTCAAAATCAGTGCATGAATTATACTCTCCTTTCCCCCCCATACATCTATTCGTCCACAGAGCTCAAATGTCTAGAACAAGAGTCCACAGTCTTCTAGCACTTGGGGGCCACATTAGAATGCCCAACGCCTAAAGAGGGCAACATCTTAAATCAAAATGTAACAAAATTATTAACCTACCTATCTAGATCAAAAGAAAACATTCAGTGGTCAATGAAATGTTAACTTGAATGCAATCTATTTTGGAACAATATTTTACTGTGGAATCCTTTTAACCAGCTACACGTGCTTAGGTAGTCAGTGTGATTTTTATGGTTGTTTCCTGTTAGTCAAAGTCAAGGTTTGTAACAGGCACCCTTAAAATGTCATGTAAATGTTCATCTGTAAGCCTTGACTACTCTTGGATTTTACAGTTTTCATCTTGGAAAAAGTTTGTTCACAGATGTATGTGGTGCCAAAGACTATGAACATGCCTGCAGTTTTGTTTTGGTTTTTTTTTAGGTTGATAAATGTATCAGGTCAACCAGAATAGAAATAGAAGAGAAATCTAGCTGACTATTTTCTTTGAAAATGTCTATGAGATGATCACTGGTTTGCAAATCAATTAGTTTCATCTGAAAAAAAAGTATATAATATCTTTGCTGTCCTCTGATGCCTAAGAAAAAAAATTCAAAACGTTTTGCCTTGACAATCAGTGATATATGCAGTTTTGCCTTGACAATCAGTGGTATATGCAGTTTTCCCCCTAGTTCTTCAACACAACTGGTGATTGTGGGTGCAGATGAACTGACACAACTAACACAAGATATCTTATAAAGGCACATTTCATCCATTACTTTAACCATGCTGTGACGGAACCAGCCTTGCCTAGAGTTTAAGACTCCTCTAGCCAACTCCCAGATAAGCACAGGCCTAAAATGATGTTTCTCCACACATGCACTTTTAAACAAGTTCACCATCAGTGAATTGCCCACCACTCTCAGCAATACATTTGGCGACATGATAGCTAGACAGGTGCTTTCTAAAACAATTTTGCTTCAGAAACACTGATTTTAAGAGACTAGATTTTGTGCAGTCGCAAAATTTTATTTCCCACATCTTACTTTTAATGAATCTACTGCAACTTGGCTGTCTTTCTGCTCTTGAGTACGATTTGACACAGCAGCTGGAAGTTCTTGATATCCCTAGGGTGCGCTCTTAACGCAGATCTGCTTCAGTTTCAGCCCATTGCACAGAAATCACTACTGGGCCCTGCTGTGTTTTCTTGCTATTGCTGGCTTAGAAACGTGTTATTTTCAGGGATTTGTTTGGAGCTGTGAGATATGATGCTTATTCTGTGCTACAGCTGGAGAGGTGTGGTAGAAAGGCAGCAGTGCAAAAAAATATATATATATTTATTTTTAATTATAGGACTTGCCGGCATTTCAAACTCCTTTAGGGGACGGCGCCCACATGCCTAAACTCATCTCAGATGCCCTGAAGCCAGCTGAGCAGAAGATCGCCCGTGTAAAAACATCGGCCAGTTTCGCACCAGAGCTTTAACCTCGGTTTAACTCCGTCCCCAAACTGACTTTCGACACTAGAATCAGAGAATCGGAGGCACCAACTTTATGACTCTAGGATTCGATGGTTTTAGCGCAGAAAGTCAGTTTGGGGACAGAGTTAAACCAGGATTACAGCTCTACTGCAAAACTGGTCATCCTTGCAATTGCATACGCCTTGTCCCGCTCTGCAGTCAATGCATGAAGGCGCGCAGCCGTCCCACTGCCGTCAGTGAGTAAAACCCCGAGACTCCCCACTTGGCCTGCAAATCAGGCAGCTTCATCAACGAAGCAGGCATCGATTGCCTCTTCCGCGGATCCCTAGCGCATTGACGACGAACCGGCTCGATTAGTTAGGCCTGCCGGAGAGAGCCGTTCGCTCCTCTTCGCCCGATTCCATCACAGAGGCAGCGCGTCAGCATCGGGATCGATTGGTTTCGCCTGCTCATCGCCGCCGGCGGAAGAGCGCGAGGGAAGATGAGGCGAGATCGAGCCGGGAAGGCTGGGCTCGATTGATTGGCCTGGAGTGCCATTTTACCGGAAGGAAGTGAGCGCCGGCAGAGAGAAAGAGGTACGAGCCTTGCGGGCGGTGGCCCCTCGTTGCCCCCCCCCCCCCCGCTGGTGACTGACAGATAACGGTCTCGCCTCGCGGGCTGCCCTCTTCGTCGCCGCTTCCGGCGATTGCGAGCGGGATGGGGGCTCAGGACCCGGGAGGACGCGGCCGTGAAGCTGCCCCGTGTTGCTCGGGGGCTAGCCTGTAAGAAGCACGCTGCGGAGCCTTAGAAAGCGTAAAGGAGAGATTTGTGAGACTCTGAACACTCAGCCGCGTTTTATTCCTACCGAAAGTGCCCTGGGTGAAGCCCTGGTCCGCTTCTTCCGAGGCCACCCGCGTTTTGTAAGGAAGGAAATAAACGGCGAGTAGCGTCAGTATACGAGATGCGCCACGTGAATTGTCATATATGAACATATGAAGCTGCCTTCTACTGAATCAGACCCTTGGTCCATCAGAGTCAGTACTGTCTTCTCAGACTGGCAGCGGCTCTCCAGGGTCTCAAGCTGAGGTTTTCCACACCGATTTGCCTGGACCCTTTTTAGTTGGAGATGCCAGGGATTGAACCTGGGACCTTCTGCTTCCCAAGCAGATGCTCTACCACTGAGCCCCAGCCCCATTCATGGCTCTCCAGGGTCTCAAGCTGAGGTTTTTCACACCTATTTGCCTGGACCCTTTTTTGGAGATGCCAGGGATTGAACCTGGGACATTCTGCTTCCCAAGCAGATGCTCTACCACTGAGCCACAGCCCCATTCATGGCTCTCCAGGGTCTCAAGCTGAGGTTATTCACGCCTACTTGCCTGGACCCTTTTTAGTTGGAGATGCCAGGGATTGAACCTGGGACCTTCTGCTTCCCAAGCAGATGCTCTACCACTGAGCCCCAGCCCCATTCATGGCTCTCCAGGGTCTCAAGCTGAGGTTTTTCACACCTATTTGCCTGGACCCTTTTTTGGAGATGCCAGGGATTGAACCTGGGACATTCTGCTTCCCAAGCAGATGCTCTACCACTGAGCCACAGCCCCATTCATGGCTCTCCAGGGTCTCAAGCTGAGGTTATTCACGCCTACTTGCCTGGACCCTTTTTAGTTGGAGATGCCAGGGATTGAACCTGGGACCTTCTGCTTCCCAAGCAGATGCTCTACCACTGAGCCACAGCCCCATTCATGGCTCTCCAGGGTCTCAAGCTGAGGTTTTTCACACCTATTTGCCTGGACCCTTTTTTGGAGATGCCAGGGATTGAACCTGGGACATTCTGCTTCCCAAGCAGATGCTCTACCACTGAGCCACAGCCCCATTCATGGCTCTCCAGGGTCTCAAGCTGAGGTTATTCACGCCTACTTGCCTGGACCCTTTTTAGTTGGAGATGCCAGGGATTGAACCTGGGACCTTCTGCTTCCCAAGCAGATGCTCTACCACTGAGCCACAGCCCCATTCATGGCTCTCCAGGGTCTCAAGCTGAGGTTATTCACGCCTACTTGCCTGGACCCTTTTTAGTTGGAGATGCCGGGGATTGAGCCTGGGACCTTTTGCTTCCCAAGCAGATGCTCTACCACTGAGCCACCATCCTTCCCCTAACATATGAACATATCAAGCTGCCTTATACTAAATCAGACCCTGGGTTCATCAAAGTCAGTATTGTCTACTCAGACTGGCAGCGGCTCTCCAGGGTCTAAAGCTGAAGTTTTTCACGCATTTTTGCCTGGACCCTTTTTTGGAGATGCCAGGGATTGAACCTGGGACCTTCTGCTTCCCAAGCAGATGCTCTGCCACTGAGCCACAGCCCCATTCATGGCTCTCCAGGGTCTCAAGCTGAGGTTTTTCACACCTACTTGCCTAGGCCCTTTTTAGTTGGAGGTGCCGGGGACTGAACCTGGGACCTTCTGCTTCCCAAGCAGATGCTCTACCACTGAGCCACAGCCCCATTCATGGCTCTCCAGGGTCACAAGCTGAGGTTTTTCATACCTACTTGCCTGGACCCTTTTTAGTTTTAGATGCTGGGGATTGAACCTGGGATCTTCTGCTTCCCAAGCAGATGCTCTACCCCTGAGTCACTGTCCCTCCCATACATATGAACACCCAAAGCTGCCTTCTACTGAATTAGACCCTCGGTCCATCAAAGTCAGTACTGTCTACTCAGACTGGCAGTGGCTCTCCAGGGTCTCAAGCTGAGATTTTTCACGCCTACTTGCCTGGATCCTTTTTTTGGAGATACCAGGGATTGAACCTGGGACCTTCTGCTTCCCAAGCAGATCCTCTGCCACTGAGCCACAGCCCCATTCATGGCTCTCCAGGGTCTCAAGCTGAGGTTTTTCACACCTTCTTGCCTAGGCCCTTTTTAGTTGGAGATGCCGGGGACTGAACCTGGGACCTTCTGCTTCCCAAGCGGATGCTCTACCACTGAGCCACAGCCACATTCATGGCTCTTCAGGGTCTCAAAGCTGAGGTTATTCACGCCTACTTGCCTGGACCCTTTTTAGTTGGAGATGCTGGTGATTGAACCTGGGACCTTCTGCTTCCCAAGCAGATGCTCTACCACGGAGCCACCGTCCCTCCCCTAGTATAGTATTGCATTTTGCGCAATGACGTTTCATGGCTCCTTGATCCTGTTGTTTCAAACCTATTTTGTATAAAGTGTAGCATAAAGTGCTTAGTCTCCAGGGGGGACCAGGAGATCCCCTGGGCAGCTTTTCCAGACTACAGAGATCAGTTCCCTCTGGAGAAGGTGGACTCTATAGCATTGATGTCCTTGTCCTCTCCAGACTCCATCCCCAAATCTGTCTCCAACCTGGATCTGGCCAACCCTATGCCCTCATCTCGTTCTTGTGGCCTGAATTTTTGACAGTCTTTCCCGATAGCCAGGCTCGGGGCAGTTCACAACAAAGTTATAATTACAGACAAGATAATACCAAAATGAAATAAGCAGTAAAAAACATTGCTTAGGCTTCAATACTTGCCTTCTTTGGCCTCAGAAATCAAGGGCTTTGGTTGTATCAATATTAAACTTTTGAGATGACTTTCTCATCTCCAAAACAATATACATAAATTACTGTTTGCAGCCTATTTCTGTGATGCATGTTTGCGGAAATACATTGCACTTCATACAATGGGATTTGACTTCAAAGGGAGCATGCATAGAATTGCAGGTTTAAGAGGGGCCTTAGAATACTAGTCACGTGTTTTCAATTACTGTGAAGAAACAGTGATTCCCATTCACATCACCCATTGCAGCACAGTATCTCAAAATGGATCTGTGCATTCTCTGCTAGTACTTCCAGTTAAGCTAGGACTTTGCGTGATTTATTTGTGTTGGTTTTTACAAGTCCCCCCGCCCCCATAAACCTGTACAGGTTAAGAACTTGTTTAACTAAATGCAGTCTGTTTGAGTTGAAGTTTTGGGAGAAAAGTACAATGGTGCTGTATGAATACAACTATTTATGAGATTAGGGTTATGGTCAGGTTCAGTATCTGCATGTTGTACCATGTTTTTCTGGGTGACCTTATGTGGAAGCTGGGTTTTCAAGTAGCCGGCTCCAGGTTGACTCAGCCTTCCATCCTTTCAAGGTTGGTAAAATGAGTCCCCAGCTTGCTGGGGGGAAAGTGTAGATGACTGGGGAAGGCAATGGCAAACCACCCCATACAAAGTCTGCCGTGAAAACGTTGTGAAAGCAACGTCACCCCAGAGTCGGAAATGACTGGTGCTTGCACAGGGGACTTTTCCTATGTCATTTCTCTTCTTGCGCAGCATACTCTATATTAAAATTAAGGTAAAGTGGAAATAATTGTTCTGTGTCTTGTCGAGCAGGTTCTAGTAATCCTTTCAGGCAGAAAAGTGTTGGGCATTGTTGTGATGTATGCCGCATGTGACATTTCAGCATAATTCAAATCTATAACAAGTTGCAACAGAAGCACAAATGTTATGTAATTAGTCATGCTTGTGTGACTGTCTCTGTTTCAGAGAGAGTCGTCTTTGAAACAAAAAGGCCAATGGAAATGGCCAGTGTAAGTAATAACCATTTTATTATCTTTTTTTTTTTAAGTTGACTTTATAAGAGCATTGAATTTTAACTTCTGTATTGTGGATTGAGTAATTAACAGGGTGTGAATGAAAAGTGCTTTCTTCAGTTCTTTTTGTGAAAAGTTTGAGAAAACAAATGAAAACATCCAGACTGGAGAACTTAATGTGTCATGGTATATGGTTTAAATTAATTTAACCAATGAATAGAAAGAGAGAGGTCTGATTCATGACAACTTATTCTGGAACAAATTTTGTTAGTCTTTAAGGTACCACTAGACTTCTGTTTTGTTTTTTATAAAGTGTAGCATAAAGTGATTTGCTTCACTATTGAACTGTTTTTGAAGTAGTACAAAATAGGAGTCAAGTTGCACCTTTAAGACCAACTTAGTTTTAGTTAGAACGTAAACTTTCGTGCGCTCTAAGCACACTTCATCAGACGAGGAATCCAGTACAGTGAGCAGAGCCACAAATAGCTGGTAGGCAGTGGCTCAGAATGCAAAATGGTACAAAATTTAAGATCCAATGACAGAATAGTAAAATTAACAAATTGAGCAAACTTTTGATCTGAGTAGCATGAGCATGCGAAAGCAATAAAACAGTAATATGTCAAAATGTGAGAATGTCTGTTGATTACTCTTGTTATAAACCTGGGCCAAAAGGAAGGCATTTCTATCTCAGAAGTTTTCCCATCCAACTAATTTACCTTTTAACATGTATCAGACGATTGTTTACTAAAACAAAATCATGTTTACTCTGAAGTAAACCCACTGAGGGTTTTTTCCGGGGGGGGGGGGGGGAGGGACTTCCATCTTAGTGCCTGTAGAATTGCACATTTACAGCGTGCTGTTATGCATGTTATCTCAAAAGTAACTTTCTCTTTCCTTAGGAGAGACAATATATGCAGAAGATTAGGATTAAGTTTGCAACCATAAATTGTTCTTTTGCAATTGTTATGGACATATGAAGCTGCCTTATACTGAATCAGACCCTTGGTTCATCAAAGTCAGTATTGTCTTCTCAGACTGGCAGCGGCTCTGCAGGGTCTCAAGCTGAGGTTTTGCACACCTATTTGCCTGGACCCTTTTTTGGAGATGCAGGGGATTGAACCTGGGACCTTCAAAGGGACTTTTGTAACAGTGTCAAGAAGTGGCATGTTGTCCAATCACGGTGAATAGACATAATTTTCAGTGTGGATACTTGAATCTGGAGACTGGGGCCATGGCCAAACAAGGCAGACATTTCTACAAACCTGAAAAAAAGCCCTAAGTTTGCAAAAAAAAAAAAAAAAAGTGAAATATTAAAACATTAAACAATAGGGTTAAAATTCTCCAAAATGATTCAGCAGCACCTGTACCTTTAAGGAATAAGTGCTTTCAGAGGCCAGTGTGGATAACTACAACAGTATTGCGAGACTTCAGACTTCGTTTCTGACAGGGGAAGGGGCAGAGCCCTTTTGACTTACAATCCCTGCAGCAACCACCCAGTGACTTGTTACCATGTCATTTGTACAGAGCCAGTTTGGTGTAGTGGTTAAGTGTGTGGACTCTTATCTGGGAGAACCAGGTTTGATTTCCCACTCCTCCACTTGCACCTGCTGGCATGGCCTTGGGTCAGCCATAGCTCTGGCAGAGGTTGTCCTTGAAAGGGCAGCTGCTGTGAGAGCCCTCTCCAGCCCCACCCACCTCACAGGGTGTCTGTTGTGGGGGAGGAAGGGAAAGGAGATTGTGAGCCGCTCTGAGACTCTTCGGAGTGGAGGGCGGGATATAAATCCAATATCTTCATCTACCTCACAGGGTGTCTGTTGTGGGGGAGGAAGGGAAAGGAGATTGTGAGCCGCTCTGAGACTCTTCAGAGTGGAGGGGGGGATATAAATCTTATATCTTCATCTACCTCACAGGGTGTCTGTTGTGGGGGAGGAAGGTAAAGGAGATTGTGAGCCGCTCTGAGACTCTTCGGAGTGGAGGGCGGGATATAAATCCAATATCTTCTTCTTCTTCTACATTTCACCCAGACCCAGCTGCTTGCTGCTATTCACAGCAGCCACTTTATGACAGTCAGTGCGATGCAGTGGTGGTATAGTGGTTGGAGTTTCAGATTAGGATCTAAGAGACCCAAGGTTTGAATCGTCACTCGTCAGTTACACATTCTTAGCCCTACCTATTTCACTGGGTTGTTCTGAGAAGAAGATGAAGAAGACAAAGATTGGATTTATATCCCGCCCTCCACTCCGAAGAGTCTCAGAGCGGCTCACAATCTCCTTTACCTTCCTCCCCCACAACAGACACCCTGTGAGGTAGATGAAGACATTGGATTTATATCCCGCCCTCCACTCCGGAGAGTCTCAGAGCGGCTCACAATCTCCTTTCCCTTCCTTCCCCACAACAGACACCCTGTGAGGTAGATGAAGATATTGGATTTATATCCCGCCCTCCACTCCAAAGGGTCTCGGAGCGGCTCACAATCTCCTTTCCCTTCCTCCCCCACAACAGACACCCTGTGAGGTAGATGAAGATATTGGATTTATATCCCGCCCTTTCAAGGACAACCCCTGCAAGAGCTATGGCTGACCCAAGGCCATTCCAGCAGGTGCAAGTGGAGCAGTGGGGAATCAAACCCAGTTCTCCCAGATAAGAGACCACACACAACCACTACACCAAACTGGCTCTGTGAGGGAAAAAATGAAGGACAGAAAAACGATATAAGCTACTTTGGGTTCCTTTTTCTCTTTGTGGAGAAAGGCAGAGTATAAATGAAAAAAATAAATAATAAATATAGCAAAGATGGGACAGACGAAAGACAGGTTGGAAGGAGAGAAGTAGGGAAATATGAGGATTGGGAACTGTAAGGAGGGGGGAGGGAAATACAAGGGGAAGTGATGTGCCCCCCCACAAGTCCTTTCAGACTCTTCACTGTGCAGCTGTGCGCAGCCTGGCCCAACAGCTGGCACTATACAACTCAACCAGAATTCTCCTAGGGAAAGGTTGCTGCAGAAGGAAGGAGGGAAAGGTGAAGAGACAAAGGTTGGTTGGTGAGTGGGAAAGAAGAAAGAAGCCGGAAAAGGGAAGAGGCAATGAGGGCTCACAGGAAAGAGAAAGAGGACAATAGTGGGCATAAGTAAATGAGCACACAACAAGTCTCTGTGTAACCCTATGCATGGAGGTCCCACATCTGCAGCAGACTTAAATCCTTTTCTCATTGTGATTTCCCTGAACCAATCGTTTTTGGAACTTAGGGGACTCTAATGAATTGTTTCAAATAAAACATGAGGAGTTTGATATTAAGTAGGAAATCAGGGCCAAATTAGATGTTACATTTTTTAAAAAAGGGGTCTCCGGACTTAACTGTTTTTCTGCAGCCACACAGAAGCTGTTTAAAAGTAAATGACAGCCCAATTTGAGGGGGGGGGGGTCTTGCTTTCGCCTCTGCCCCTTTTCCTGACCAGAAACAGCACTGGGGGCAGGTCTTGCCCCCCTCCCTTTTGCTGTCTCTGGTTGGTAAAAGGTCCCAAAGAGAAGGCAAAAGCCCCTCCTCCCTTCACATCACAGCTCCCAGCTAAATCAGTTCTCCTTTATTTTTAAAGAGAGAGGCCCAGCCATTGCTATGAGGCTTTGGAAAGAGAGTCAGACTCAGCTTTTTAAAAAATAAATAAATCTGATTTAGCCCTCAATGTTCAAGAAAACAGCAGTTCACACACATGTTTATTTTTAAAATGTGGTTCGTTGCCATTTTAGATTATATTTCTCGTTGCCCCTGCACATAACAGGGACCGTTTTAATTAAACCAGCACAACAGCATGTTACACTCAATTGAAAAAAGAGGTTTTCAATGATAGATATAGAGTAAGACAGATCAGTGCTCTGCTACCAGCTGTTCACTAGTGGCTTCTTGATAAGCATTAGAAAGTTGTGTCCATGCGAGCAGATATTATTAAACGGGAGTTTATACTTGTTTTAAGAAAGATGTTTTTTATAACTTGTGCAAAGGGTTCGTTTTTCTTCCGGGATCAGATTATTAAAGCTTAGTCTGCTTTAAAGGTAGCCTTTCTTTAAAAAAAAAGAAAAGAAAAGAAATCCACCTTTTGAAACCAGTGCCTTCTCTTTTGTTCTATGGCAGCCGAGGGTTTCTCTTGTGCTGCAGGTCATGATGCTTTCGTATCAAATTGTTTTAGCCTTGTGTGTTTTTGAATAATATCTGTGTTGGCTACAATTGCATTTACAAATGAAGGCGTCACTAAATAGGCCTAAAAGTGATCTGCAGCTGAAGATGGTTGAATTCTGAGTGCATAACTATTTTGCAGTAGTTTTTAAGAGAAGCTAAAGGTTGTGATCCTGGGAGTCGGAGACTGTAAAATAAACTCTTGAACACAGCATTAGTGGCAGTACATTAGTTAATAATGCTGGCATTTGTGGTCATTAGGCTTCAAAGTAAACCCACATGGAGAAGGTACCACGCATCTGAGCTGCTATTGATTCGAGCTGTTTTCAGATTCAGGAATTAAAACTGAAGCCGTTTTCTGCTTGTTCATCTGGGTTAAGACTTTCTGGGTTTGTTGCCATGCACACAGTTCTGTTGCATGAGGCTGGGGTTGAATTTTCTGACACTAGGCGTGGTGGCCAAGGATTGCAGTCAGCTGTCCCTAGCAGAATTGCCAGCGTTGCTGTGGGAAATGTGACATCTCAAGATAAACTAGTGGAACTAACTGAAAAAAATAGACACGCATCTATTTGCTCTTTTAATGCATTGTGCCTATCAGAGCATAAACCTATCATCCGGCTTTTTCTGTATGGCAAATTTTGTTTGAACACTTCACCATATAGAAAATCATGTGCAAATTTTTTTTTCCAACTGCAATGTTAAAATTTAGCTACATTCGAAGAAAATAATGAAACTAGTAATACATTACGCATTGCAATAACTGGGTTTCTTTTCTTTTTTCATAGAATGAGGCTCTGTGTGCAAAGTCATCATTGTAATTTGCAACCTGCGCTACATTCCATTCTCTTTGTGTCCCCTTTAGGTGCTTTGTAACAGAGCTAGACTGGTGACGTACCTGCCAGGATTTTATTCTTTGGTTAGAAGGGTTGTAAATCCCAAAGCTTTTTCCACAGCAGGATCATCTGGCTCAGACGAGCCTTCTGTAGCAGCTGCACCTCCTGATATATGTAAGGACAATTCCGAGAATTAATTTCACATTCGTTAACATCTAAAATGGACTATTGGGGATTTTTTTTAAAAGAAATCAAATACCTGTTTCAATAACTTGTGGAATTTACTGCGCGATTCTAAGCATACCTTCAGGAGTGAGCCCCACTGAATGTGGTGTGACTAACTTCCTAATCAGTACGCTTAGAATTACAGCCTTGGGTTGCTAGAATCTTACAGTCCTTTTACCTCCTGCAGCAGTATGTGCAGAAATGTTCGTTTTTTTGCTTTTGAAAATAATGAGTGGTTTATTAAAATGAGATACTCATATAAACATAACCTTTTTTTGACAGGTCCGAGAACTGTGTGGCCAGATGAAGCAATGGGGCCTTTTGGGCCACAGGACCAGAGATTCCAGCTACCGGGTAACATAGGTTTTGACTGTCATCTAAACGGCACAGCATCTCAGAAGACAACGCAAGTCCACAAAAGATTGCCTGACGTTTTAGTGGAGCCTTTGGCGAGCGAGAGGCATGAGTTTGTGATGGCTCAGTACATCAATGAGTTTCAGGTAACGATCCAATGACAGAGTCACACGGGGGCTTGAATGTTCATACAAGATCTGCAGAATGCATTGTCTAGCTCCAGAGCCAGTGCAGGAAATGACCGGAACCAGATGTGGGTCTTGAAATCCTTCTGGAGGCGGAAATACAAGGGCACAAGGCTACACAGAGTATTTATACCCAATCAGGCTATGCCTCATACTGCCTGCTAAGAGTCCATAATGCACATTTTTGGTTCCTTCAGTTGGAAACGGTTGCTGAGAACTGAGCTAAAAAGGGCTAGGTAACAAAGTTAAAGAGTTCTGTTGCTTTAGGCCAACGCAGCTACCTGCCAAGATTTAGGTAGTTCCCTAGGTAAGGTTCTGGGCTACTCCAGATTGAAACCCTAAAATGTTTAAGATTTTTTTTAAACCAGCAAGATAGTTTCAGGTGAATAGATATATTGGTTTGCGGTAGAAGAGTGTCCAGTAGCGCCTTAAAGACCAACTAGATCCAGGGTATAAGCTTTTGAAAGTCAAGGGAGTTTTGACTTACACCCTGGAATTATTAACTCAGTATGTACACTGACAGAGGACAGAAAGTGAGGACAGAAACACAACAATAACATAGAATAACTCAGTAAATAATCCAGTATTCAGTAGATAGGGTCATGTTTTAAGAAGAAGCTTGGCTGCTTTGACCTGGATAGCCTAGGCAAGCCCGATCTCATCAGAACTCGGCAGCTAAGCGGGGCCAACTCTAGCAAGTACTTGGATGGGAGATCTCCTCGGAATACCAGCAGTCGGGAGGTGGGGACAGGATTTATTCATCCACTTCTCTGAATATCCTGCAGGCCCCCAGTAGGGGTCAGTCACCAGAAGTTGCTGTAACTTCTAGGTGCATGCATGAATGCACACACACACACACATAAAACCACAAAACTATCAACAACAACAAAAAAGAACAGCTTGGCTTACAGCGTTCAAGCGAGCTGTAGAATCAGTAGGTTGACAATTACCTTATCTGATTCTTGTCTTGGGAAGGGTTCAACATAAATTGCCAAGTTCTGTCTAAATACTTGCCAGTTACCAGGTACTCCATCTTCTTTCTGCCTTCTCATAGCTTGAGGCTTATTGGATACCTTATGCCAGGGGTGTCGAACTCATTTGTTATGAGGGCCAGATTTGACATAAATGAGACCTTGTCGGGCCGGGCCACATGTGTCCATAAAATGTAATGCCAGGTAGCGGACATAGAAACTGTATAAAGGCGCAGACAAACCCAAATTTTTTTTTTTACTTAAAACATTGGCACTCCTGCAATATTTTGTTTTATATTCGGATAAATGTCACCTCTTGCTATGAATGATTGCATCAAAAACTGCAGACAGTGCCTGTGCTGTACCAGTCTTGGATATGTGCTGTTCAGGTGTGCACATCTGCAAGTTGCAAACCTACTTTTGATTTATAGTAGGGTTGCCAAGTCCAATTCAAGAAATATCTGGGGACTTTGGGGGTGGAGCCAGGAGACTTTGGGGGTGGAGCCAGGAGACATTAGGGGTGGAGCAAAGATCAAGGCTGTGACAAGCATCATTGAACTCCAAAGGGAGTTGTGGCCATCACATTTAAAGGGACGGCACACCTTTTCAATGCCTTCCTTCCATAGGAAATAATGAAGGATAGGGGCACCTTCTTTTGGGGCTCATAGAATTGGACCTCCTGGTCCAGTTGTTTTGAAACTTGGGGGGTATTTTGGGGAGAGGCACTAGATGCTATACTGAAAATTTGGTGCCTCTACCCCAAAAACCAGCCCCCCCAGAGCCCCAGATACCCGCGGATCGATTCTCCATGATCTTCTATGGGAATAAATCCCCATAGGGAATAACAGAGTTCCCAGCAGACATTTCCCTCCCCTCCCCTGCTTTCTGATGACCCTGAAATGGGGGGAGGGCCTCCAAACCGGGGGATCCCCTGCCCCCACCTGGGGATTGGCAACCCTAATTTATAGACATTCGTTACAAAGATCTCATAGTCGATGCTTTGAGCCTCAGACCCAGAGGAAAACATGAAGCAGCTGGGCATTGTGGGGTTTTGTACGTAAGTTGCTTCACGTGCTAGTCAAGAACATGTGAAGGCACCGTGGCACAGACTGAGGGCTATGTGCTTGTCTACAAAACTATAGTCTTCCCCAGAAAAATAATTCCAACTCCTATGTGGCAGTGCAAGAACAGAGAGACAGCCGTGTACAGTGGTCAGTATCAGCCTACTATCTGGGAAGTCTAAGTTCAAGAGCACCACTCATAGGAAAATGTAAAAGAAAAATAAAGGGAAATTTGTTAAGTAAACTTGGGCTGGACACACTCAGCCTAACCCTGGCGTGTTGTTATTGCTCTTTTAAACAGTTCACATGCTTTCCTATTGAGAAAGACTGGAGGGCATGAATATAGGAAAAAGAGAAGGGGAAACCAGTTGTACCCATTACAAGCCCAATCAAACTCTCTCTCTAGCAAGGCAAAAAGCTCATACCTTCAATGAAACGTTGCTAGTCTTAAAAGTGCTTCCTTTGTATTTCTCCCGATGGTGGGGACTGGGCAAAGGAAGCTCTGGCTCTTTCCTTCCAGGGCACAAGGAGAGGGAGGAGCCTCAGCCAGGAAGGAAGAGAGGCTTGGCTCAGTAGCTCTGCAGGGTGATTAATTGAGTCTGGCAAACTTAATCACCCAGCAGAGCTAAAGAGCCAGGCTCTTCCATTGGCTGGCTCCTCCTCTCTCCTCCTCCCTTTGCGAAAAGGGAGGGGGAGAGAGAAGGAGCCAAGAAAGGCTGCTTTGCTGGCCAACTGATCGCTGGAGAGAAACACAAAATGGCGACCGAACACAGCAGGCAAGGTAGAATGAAGCAGACAGCGGCCAGTTGCTGGAGGGCCCGATTAGAGCCATCTACAGGCCGCACCCGGCCTGCGGTCTACATGTTTGACACCCCTGCCTCCAGCCTTCCTATTGAGTCCTTCTTGCCGAAGTCCAAATGCATTTTTAAAAAAACAAACAAACGATTTGTGCCACACCTTGCAAATCCTGGACTGTGGTCGGACGTGCATTTATATCCAACGTAGCCATGAATGCCTGTCAGATTTAATGTGCGCGTCCAAATAGCAACATCTGGGAAGGGTCCGTGAGTCGTGGGCAACCCCTCCTGTCCTGACTCAGTTCCAGACTTATTTGACGGTGCATAAAGTCCGGTCCTAAACGCTTGATGGCAAGCCATCAACGGATCTTCCCTGCCTGATCACTCCAGCATCATCAAGCCATCACAGCTTCCATCCCCATCAATCCGGGTTCAGTGCCATTTTTTAAAAAAATCTTGGCAATGCGCGCATAACCACATCATCAGGGAAAGGCAGCAGGGGCCTGTGGATGCCTTAAGCAGAGAGACGCATTCTGAGCAACAGCAAACACCTTTTCAAGTGTTTGTTTAGGTTGGGATTTGTGAGTAACAATCATTGTTCAGTCCGCGGTCCTAGGAAATAGTCCCCATGTGGGCAAAAGAGCAGCATTGTTTATGCACATGTGCAGAGGCCAGCTGTCTGATCAGGCAGTGACATGACAGGCACTTGACGAGGCAGATTACAGTCAGGATGTCTGATCAGACAACTGTATTTCAAGTAAGGGCAGACGAAAACAGGAGTGCCTCGCTGATGGGTTAAATGGTGCGTCTAACTGCGGCCTCGGCTACTCAGGACAGCACAGTACTAAGGCTGGCTACTAAAAGCATGCGATGCACTAATATCACAAAGTCAGTGTGTGACAACAGTAATATCACAAAGTAATTAATGTAGGCATGCCATTCAAGAGTAGCAGGAGAAGGTACCACCCTCCCCCCACCCCTTGCTTCAGTTCTGGCTACTTATTTATTGTCTGAAGCCAGTTTACTGGTTCTGTATCATACCATAGACCTTTATTGGCATTAATACGAGAATACAGTATACTTTAAAACCAACGGTGACACTATAGAATATAATAAAACCTTAAAAAACCAGCAAAAGTTAAATGACATAAAATAGCAGTAGGCTATGCATGAGTAAAAGCCTCTCTGATTTGGATCGCAGCCTGTAAAAAGCAAGCAACGTGAGTAGTGACAAAGTTGTGTTTCCCGTGGAGTAAAAAACGAACCTTGGCATTGTCAGAAAGGCCTTGATGGTCAGAGAGCAGAGCATCTAGGTATCTTGCTCGTGGACTGCTATAAAAAGGGCAGTCCAAAAGAACATGAGGGACCGTTTCGATGACTCCTTGGCTACAAGGTCATCGTCTAAGAGTGCGGGGGATTCTGTGGTATCTTCCGGAGAGGATGGCCGATGGTAGTGCATTACATCTAGCCAGCATGAATGTTCTTCTTTGGTGAGGATCAGTTAAAAAGAGGAACTGGTTCTGTATTGTAACAGTTGTCGTCAACCAGTCGTTTTCAGACCCTGAAGGACCCGTTCCCTTCTGTTTATTCATCTGATGAGGAATCTCTGTACTGTGTGAAGGTTTATTCAAACTTTCTAGGGGTCCAGACAAATCGAGCAGGACATTCGCCGGGATTGTTGACCCGCACATAACTGAGAATATGTTCTGGTAGACACTTGACTGCTCATCTGTATCTGCCTGTTGCAAGAGGAGATCAGCAGGAAGAGAGCATGAAAACCGGTGCCCGTTTATTCTGTGGTTATTGTGAGATGTACGACAAAAATCGCAACAAATGTTCTTGAATGTCATTAGGGTTTGTAGAATCTTTCGGGCTCAAGTGCCGTGTTCCACTGGAGAAAGTTTTCCTTCCAGACGTTTCGTTCTCAGCTGCGGAGAACATCCTCAGTGGCGTTGCAGCCGGAGCAGGCGCTCTGACCTTCTTGGCTGCTGTGCGTTGAGTGGGGCCGGGGCTGCTGGAGAGCTGCTATTTCTAGGCTGGAGGGGGTGTGGTGAAAGGGCAATTGGTTTGTGGATGTGCCCATTGTTTGGTGGGGCTTCCTGGAAGGGTAGTGATAAGGAAACTGGCTGTTGAATGTGACCATTGTTCCGTGTGAATTGCTGAGAGGGTTGGAAGGGGTGTGAAGATAAGGAAGATGGTTTTTGACTGTGCTGATTGTTCTGTGGAATTTGCTGGTTGTTCTGAGACTTTCTGCAATTTATAGTCTGTAGGGTGTTTTGCAGAGCTGGGTACCAAGATTGGTGGATGAAAATGCCTTCTTCCTTTCTGTTCTTGAATGTGTCCAAAAGCAGGCCTTAGAGCCTTGTGTAATTTATCTCTCTTCCCATTCCCTTCCCGCCCCCACTAATTTGAAATGGCGTCTTGTGCTAATGCAGAGAGGGCAATCGCACCGTCTCCTAGGTGGCGCCCTGCAGTTTGTCAGGAATAGAATTGCACTTCAGCTGTCCAGAAGCTGCCCATCACTTTGGTGAACCCTAAAATTGCAGATGTTGGGTAAAAACTCTCTACTAAAATACTCCATCAGTATTCCTGTTTTGTTTGGCATGGGTCTGGGAATTACCTGTTTTTCTTTCCTCAGAGCACTGATGTTCCTCATAAACAAGAAGTTAATAATGCAAAAGCATACTTTGAAGCTGCCAAGGTAGAATGTGCAATACAAACATGCCCGGAACTATTGCGCAAAGGTATGGAATTTGTCCTTCCTTTTTTAGCCTTTTAATTATAGTAAACTTTCAATGCAATCCTGCATAGGATTACTGAGAAGTAAGCCCCATTGTTTTCACTGGAGCTATGCGTAGGTTTGTAACTTTTATGAACTAACATTGGCATGCAAGAACTAGTAGGCCTTTTTTGTTAATAGTATTTGAATTAATTTCCTTGGGCCTTTTGTTAAGAAAAAAAGCCGTTTTCTATGTGAGGAAGACATTTAGCACAGCAATCTGAGAGTCCATTTAGGAACAGATGTATGTCTTCGTTCTGATTAGTAACTATTGGGAAAATAACTACATAAAATAAGGATGAGAGGGAGGAGCATAACAGTGTCTAAAGCTACTTTGTTTCTTTGATTTCCTCCTTTGTAGATTTTGAGTCCATGTTTCCAGAAGTGACTTCCAATAATCTAACCATACTAACAGTAACTCAGAAAACTGCAAATGATATGACTTCCTGGAGTGAAGAAGTTGAAAGTGAGCGAGAGACTCTCATAGAAAATGTAAGTCATTGTGAGAGCAATCCTAAACAGGTCTGCTCTGAATTCTACTAAGGTCTATTCAGTGGGGCTGACCCCCAGAAAAGTGCTTTTAGGATTGCACTGTAAATGTATGATAATAGGAAAGGAAAGGTCCCCTGTGCAAGCACCAGTCGTTTCCGACTCTGGGGTGACGTTGCTTTCACGTTTTCACGGCAGACTTTTTACGGGGTGATTTGCCATCGTCTTCCTCAGTCTTTTACACTTTCCCCCCAGCAAGCTGGGAACTCATTTTACCGACCTCAGAAGGAATCCTACTAAGGTCTATCTAGTGGGGCTGACTCCCAGAAAAGTGCTGTTAGGATTGCACTGTAAATGTATGAAAATAGAATACCCTTAATTTCCCTTGGAAGCAGGATTTTGTACATGTCTATGTATCGTATCATGTTAGTTCTGATGCTCCATAGAAGACATATGCACGTTGTTGGCTCTGACACTCACTGTTGTGGAGTCTGACTTAAGATACTGTGTTAGCCAACCTCTCTACAAATAGAGCATATGTGGAGAGCACAGGGCGCATTTGGGGTGGTTCCACCAATACCTGTATTCCAGCACCTATCGTGACCGTGTGGATCAAAATAATCGCTATAAATATGTAGTGCTTCTTAGCACTACATTACTTTGTCCATGATTTTTTTTCTTTTTTGGTTTGAGTATGTAAATGGTTTTACTTAAAGCTTACGAAATGAATTCTTTTCTCCCCAGTTCAGTTTGTATTTTGTCAGACTTTGTATTTGTCTTCCTTCTCGCTACGACCAGGTTATTTGCAGAATTGCCACTAGAGGTCACCCTTTCTTACGGCACTGATTTGTTTGTTGAAAAAATATTAGTAGTTATATCATAGCGAATGTTACTGCCGCTAGCTGTTCTGCATACAGCATTTTTATTATTTCCAAAATTGTAACATTGTTACCATTTTTAAAAGATCTAGATCTTCATCTAGTTCTTCCTGAACTTCAGGAACAGACCGGTAAGGGAAATCGCTGAACTACCAAGTTATTACAAAACTCAGAACAACTTGCGCAGTTATTACCTTTTTTAAAAACAGGCGTTACCTTTTAAAAAAATGTCTTTCTCTACATCTGCTTTGTGTTTTTTCAGCACAATGAATTTTTAAAAAAAATATGTCTAACACAGTGTAGTATTTTCCCTTTTAAGTCTGTTCCTGAAGTTCTTCCTGAACATCAGGAGCAGATTGAAAAGGGAAACTGCTGAACTACAAGCTAATACACAACTTGGAACGACTTGCACAATGTATAGGCAGTTCACTTTTAAGACGCTTCTAATCCTTTTGAAAGATTTTTGCCATTGCAGTAGCTTTGATGTGGCCTTTTAAGGTTATCTGATTGGGAAGAGTGTAGTATTTCAGCATCACCGTGAACATGGCATAGAGAGGAAATCTCCATTTGAGTGTGTCGCTGTCTCTATGTTAGTCATGGTCTGTTGGTCTTGGCCATTGTAATCTGGTCTAATTACATCCTATTTGTCCTCTGTCTTCCTTGTCCACCTTCCTGTCAATTCCAATATAATTACTGTAAGGGTGCTGGGATGGAAGATGTAACCTTCTGGCCTAAAGGTTCCTAACAGCACATTCACAATTGAATGGCCTATTTGTTTGCATTGTGACTGTTCGGAAATAAGCTCAGGAGAACTAGCTTAACATGAGAGACTTTGGCTGAAATAATAACAGCGAGCTGTGGGCAGAGGTAAGTGTTGCGGCACTGGAGCCTCAAGCTGTTTTAATTGACATCAGCTTGACTGGCTGTTGTGAGATGGTAACAAACCAGGATCAAAAGAGTCAAGACGATCGACAGTGTTGTCTAAATTCTTACTGAGACGCCAGTGATTTAATATGAAATTGAAACAAACAGATAATTACAACTTGCAGTTTTACAACAGAATGTTTGTACAAATGGTTCCGCCCTGGGTGTAAGTTTGTCTCTTTTTTAGGTCATTCATATCCTGAGCTAATCTTTATGTGAAGCTGTGTCTGGGTTGTATGCTTCAAGGAGAAATGTCAGGGTTTTTTCTTCCAAATCAATACAGCATGACTATACCATGCAACTTAATGGTTAAAATACGTAACTTAATAGATTAAGAACATAAGAGAAGCCATGTTGGATCAGGCCAATGGCCCATCCAGTCCAACACTCTGTGTCACACAGTGGCAAAAAATTTTATATATACACACACACTGTGGCTAATAGCCACTGATGGACCTCTGCTCCATATTTTTATCTAAACCCCTCTTGAAGGTGGCTATGCTTGTGGCCGCCGCCACCTCCTGTGGCAGTGAATTCCACATGTTAATCACCCTTTGGGTGAAGAAGTACTTCCTTTTATCCGTTTTAACCTGTCTGCTCAGCAATTTCATCGAATGCCCACGAGTTTTTGTATTGTGAGAAAAGGATAAAAGGACTTCTTTCTCTACTTTCTCCATCCCATGCATTATCTTGTAAACCTCTATCATGTCACCCCGCAGTCGACGTTTCTCCAAGCTAAAGACGTTTGATGGGAATTTATGCTTACATTAGAATAAATTCTCAGTTCAAAAAACATGCAAAACCATGGTTTAGTTGAATGAACTGTGGTATGATTGTCTGAATGCAGGCTACTCCATTAACTATGGGTAGTTAGGGTCTGTCAAACCGGGATCTGCATTGGTTTGTTAACTGCAGTTAATTTGAACAGTAATTTTATATGGATGCAGATGTTCCGGCTCAATCTGGACTTGTTCCTCCAGCAATGCCTTCCAGGCTACCAAAGGACTATAGTGAAACTGGTATTTGTAGAGGCAAACCAAAATATGAGTGATTATCTGTGGACTGAATACTAGGTACTGCAGATTTAGTTGAAATAAATCATGGTTTTGTGTGATGTCTGAATTGACCCTTTGGGCTGTTCATTAAGACATTAAGGCAAAAATGTAACCCTGTCTCTGGAGAGAACTTGATTAATCCCCCAATCTGTACAGGAGACCTTTGTATTGCTTCATAAGTATATGTTCCCTTTTACCGTAATTTGGTACAGGAAAAATGAATAAGCACTATGTTTAGAAGTATATTGAGAATAACATATACTGAATAAATCTGGTTTTATTTGAAACAGGTACAATATACTGAACAGATGATTTCAGGTTGGCATAAATTAGTTGTTCCAGTCACCTTTCTCTGACAGGGTAGATGTCAAAGTCAACATCTCCAAAAGTTTTTATTCCCTTGAGCAAGAATTTTGTTGGAACAGAATCTCTTTGACCACAGTCCAAAGCATTTATAAATGCAAAGGCTTTCTTTGATGTTATCTCTTTGGCAACTTCTTTCATTGAAGAGATGAGAGCCACCTCTTAAGTTTAAAAAATGCAGCTTGCCCTTTGGACAATGGAAGCTGTTCTGGAATTTTAAACAGTGTTCAAGCTGTGCAGTTGTCTCCTACACTTAAGTGTCTCCTTTTAGACACCTTGGCACCTTGAAGAGTAGCATCATATATTTAGAAGTTATCATATCCGGTGCCTGTGCTTATTGTAATCTGTGTTTTGCAAATAATTTATTTAGGAAGAATTTGAAAAACAACGGAACAATTCAGAATACGGTAGATAGATCTGGGAAGAAAAAAAGAATGATAAAGAAGGGAAATTGCCAAAGTCTTTTTTTTTTAAATTGGTTAAACAAGAGAATTTGGAAGATATTGCTTTTATATGAATTGCTTTTATATGAACCAAACTGAATTGTTTTAAATAATGTTAATTTTAATGTCTGTATACCTATTGTACTGTATTGTATACCTGTATATGTTATTAGCCACCCTGAGCCTGCTTCGGCGGGGAGGGCGGGATATAAATAACTTTTATTATTATATACGGAGGAAGTTTAATCCTGAAGTATAGGACTATACCTTTTTTTTCCAGCCAGACATAGCTCTTTCTCTAAAATTGACATGTTGTGGGGTACTAAAGATTTGGGACTTATAACAAAGAAAATAGAGATATTACCTAAAATAGGAGCTGATCAATAACCCAATAATGTGGATTACAAAACTGTCGAAAAAGTCAAGAAGATGGCTAACGTCAGAACTGGGCAATCGTAAAATGGCAACAAAAGACTCCTATTTATTTATTTATTATTGCATTCTAATTCACACGAGCAAACAAAGCGATTGCATTCTCCTAGTTGTACAAAACGACGCTAATCCTTCTCTGACAAAAACAAAGAACTTTTCCTAAAAATCACGTGACTGGAGTATCTCAACATAGATTTTTAAACTTAATCTTCTTAGCGCTGTCGTTCAGCTTTTGTCAACAGCCACCCTGTTCGATTTTACAGTAATGTGATATAGAGGGAATGAATATGCGGTCAGCTTAAAAGGGTATTCAGCATATGAGAGTCTAACCTTCAGCATTTGTTTCCTCTCTACTTAGTTTATCAATGGTGCCAAGGAAATTTGCTGTGCTTTGTCCGCTGAAGGCTATTGGGCAGATTTCATTGACCCAACTTCAGGATTGGCAGTAAGTAATTCCATTAAATTATGATAAGCAAGGATGTGCGTTCAGTTAAGGTGAATCTTAAAAATATCCAAAGGACTTTACTGGTATTCAGCTACTGATATACCTGACTCCCCCCACCCCCCTCATTCCTATTTTTTGTTGTTGGTGGTTTTTATTTGGCGCATTCAGCTATACTGAGAAGCTCTCTTTCCTCCGAGCCCCGCTGCAGCAATGGTGCAACTCAGCAAGTGAACTCAGAAGGCTTATGTCATGCTTGTTCTCATGAAATGCCTACTCTTCCCAAGCGCTGCCATCACCACTGCTGCCGCAGCACAACATGCCTTCTGAATTCACTTGCTGAGTTGTGCCACCGCACTTGGAGGAAGCAGTTCGGTGTAGTGGTTAAGTGCGTGGACTCTTATCTGGGAGAACCGGGTTTGATTCCCCACTCCTCCACTCGCAGCTGCTGGCATGGCCTTGGGTCAGCCATAGCTCTGGCAGAGGTTGTCCTTGAAAGGGCAGCTGCTGGGAGAGCCCTCTCCAGCCCCACCCACCTCACAGGGTGTCTGTTGTGGGGGAGGAAGGGAAAGGAGATTGTGAGCCGCTCTGAGACTCTTCGGAGTGGAGGGCGGGATATAAATCCAATATCTTCATCTACCTCACAGGGTGTCTGTTGTGGGGGGGGGAGGTAAAGGAGATTGTGAGCCGCTCTGAGACTCTTCGGAGTGGAGGGCGGGATATAAATCCAATATCTTCATCTACCTCACAGGGTGTCTGTTGTGGGGGAGGAAGGTAAAGGAGATTGTGAGCCGCTCTGAGACTCTTCGGAGTGGAGGGCGGGATATAAATCCAATATCTTCATCTACCTCACAGGGTGTCTGTTGTGGGGGAGGAAGGTAAAGGAGATTGTGAGCCGCTCTGAGACTCTTCGGAGTGGAGGGCGGGATATAAATCCAATATCTTCATCTACCTCACAGGGTGTCTGTTGTGGGGGAGGAAGGTAAAGGAGATTGTGAGCCGCTCTGAGACTCTTCGGAGTGGAGGGCGGGATATAAATCCAATATCTTCATCTACCTCACAGGGTGTCTGTTGTGGGGGGGGGAAAGGTAAAGGAGATTGTGAGCCGCTCTAAGACTCTTCGGAGTGGAGGGTGGGATATAAATCCAGTATCTTCATCTACCTCACAGGGTGTCTGTTGTGGGGGAGGAAGGTAAAGGAGATTGTAAGCCGCTCTGAGTCTCTTGATTCAGAGAGAAGGGTGGGGTATAAATCTGCAGTTCTTCTTCTTCAGTAGGCATTTAAAGAGACATTGGTCTTCTTAACACCCACTACCGGGTCCAAATCCCACCACCACGTCTTCCGAGTTCACTTTCTGAGTCACACCACCGCCACACGTGTCGGGACATAGGAAGATCTAAATTTCAGTCATTATAGGGTTAACCTATTTGTTTTGATTCTAGCAGGGACCTGACCTGGAAGTGCAACCCGGCTCAGAGACAATCCTGTGTGTTAATTGGTGTGCTTGACAAACGGATTGGGTGGTTGTAACATGTCCGTTTGTAGAAAGTAGGTTAATTCACTACCTGTTGTGGCTGCTGCCACCCTTCTTTTAATTTAATTTAATTTTTAGATTTATATCCTGCCCTATCCCGCAAGCTGGCTCAGGGCAGCTTACAACAACAATAATAATAATAATAAGTTTTTATTTATACCCCGCCCTCTCTGCCGAGGCAGGCTCAGTTAACAATAGTTAAAATAATATCATAAGAACAGACATTACAAAAAGGAGCAGCACAGTAAACAGTCTTACAGACATAGGCGGTAAATAGCATGCGGCTGATGGCTGACAGCATAATATAACACCATAATTGTGATGACTTTCAAGGATGCCTGCTGGATTAATTAAAAGCTCCATCTTACTGGCCCTGCGAAACCTTGATAAGGCCTGCAGGGCCCAGATCTCCAACGGGAGCTCATTCCACCAGGTAGGGGCCTGGACTGAAAAGGCCCTGGCCCTCGAAGGCAGCTGGGCATCCTTAGGACCAGGGACTATGAGAAGATGTTGAGCAGCAGACCTCAGAGCCCAGGGGGGTTCATATGGGGAGAGGCAGTCCCAAAGATATGCAGGCCCTTGGCCATAAAGGGCCTTAAAGGTAAGGACCAACACCTTGAGTACAGATCCTGTACTCGAGAGGTAGCCAGTGCAGTTCATAAGAACATAAGAGAAGCCATGTTGGATCAGTCCAATGGCCCATCCAGTCCCACACTCTGTATCACATAAGAGAAGCCATGTTGGATCAGGCCAATGGCCCATCCAGTCCAACACTCTGTGTCACACAGTGGCAAAAAATTCTATATATACACACACACTGTGGCTAATAGCCACTGATGGACCTCTGCTCCATATTTTTATCTAACCCCCTCTTGAAGGTGGCCATGCTTGTGGCCGCCACCACCTCCTGTGGCAGTGAATTCCACATGTTAATCACCCTTTGGGTGAAGAAGTACTTCCTTTTATCCGTTTTAACCTCTCTGCTCAGCAATTTCATCGAATGCCCACGAGTTCTTGTATTGTGAGAAAGGGAGAAAAGTACTTCTTTCTCTATTTTTGTCCATCCCATGCATTATCTTGTAAACCTCTATCATGTCACCCCTCAGTCGACGTTTCTCCAAGCTAAAGAGCCCTAAGCGTTTCAACCTTTCTTCATAGGGAAGGTGTTCCAGCCCTTTAATCATTCTAGTTGCCCTTTTCTGAACTTTCTACAATGCTATAATATCCTTTTTGAGGTGCGGCGACCAGAACTGCACACAGTACTCCAAATGAGACCGCACCATCGATTTATACAGGGGCATTATGATACTGGCTGATTTGTTTTCCTGCAGTTTCATGCAGTTCATGCAGCACCGGATGCATCCGCACCTGCACATTAGCCTATTTGTAGAATAAATATGTCGTTTTAAAGAACTTTTGTTATTTTCTTAGGACCATCCCATTCTTCCCCCTTCCTAATAGGCTTAGATTAAGAGCTTTATTTTGAATAACGATCCATTGTCTCCATGCCTTATTCATCCAACAACTTGGAGAAGGTGGTAGGCATTTAAAGAGACCGCTGCCTCTTTAAATGCCTATCGCCTCCTCTAAGCCCTGCTGCCATGACTGCGGCACAGCTTGACTAGTGAACTGAGAAGGCTTCTGCCCTCTGAATTCACTTGCTGAGTTGTGCCCCCACTGCTGCAGTAGCAGCAGCAGCATGCCTTGGAGAAGGCATTTAAAGAGATCGTGGCCTATTTAGATGCTTTTCATCCCCCCATTGAAAGCAGTGGAGAATGGTGTATCTTCTTTAGGGGCCCAAAGAATTGGACCCCCTGGTCCAGTGTTTCTCAAACAGTGTGTGGGGGGGGGTGTTGAGGAGAGGCAGTATTAACTATGCCACAGATTTGGTGCTTCTACCATAACTAACTGTTGCCCCAGATATTCCCAGATTAATTCTCCATAATGGATCAGAAAAATTTCAGGTTTTCTGGAAAATTTCCAAATCCCAATGCCATGCTAATATTGGGATTCAGGAATATCAGAAAATACTGATTTTCTTGGGTTTGTTTGTTTGTTTTGCACACCCTTATTGATAAGAAAGGACTGTTGAACACCATCAACTGGAAATGGACTGAAATGAAAGCAAAAGAATTTACAGTCTATCTAAATTGGTTTCTCGAAAGTTTCTCGAATGTTTTCCATTTCACTGTGACATCGAGAAACTGTCTTGATAGTTGTAATCTTGACAGATAAGAAGAAGATATTGGATTTATATCCCGCCCTCCACTCCAAAGAGTCTCAAAGCGGCTCACAATCTCCTTTACCTTCCTCCCCCACAACAGACACCCTGTGAGGTGGGTGGGGCTGGAGAGGACTCTCCCAGCAGCTGCCCTTCCAAGGACAACCTCTGCCAGAGCTATGGCTGACCCAAGGCCATTTCAGCAGGTGCAAGTGGAGGAGTGGGGAATCAAACCCGGTTCTCCCAGATAAGAGTCCGCACACTTCACCGCTACACCAAACTGGCTCTCCAAGATAGTTGGAACCCAGCCAGACAAAAGCAGACAAGAATAGTTTTTTTCCACACCATAGATCAGTCACACACTCTTACTTCACAGGGCTGTGGTGGCAGTAAAATGGAGAGAAAGAGAACGCATGCGACCTTGAGGCAGGATGATACGTAACACAGAATGGCCTATAATGGTCTGTGCCTGGCTAATCTCATAAAAAAAAATCTTGATGTATGAATATACAAGGAATATAGACATTTGTTATTAAGGGATGGGCACATGGGCATCAGAAGATCATGCAGGGACTATTATTTTCCATTAGAGAAGACGCTGTTCAGTTCATGGAAACATTCATAGAAATATCAGTTCATAGAAATGGCAGTACCAAAGCAGCAACGAGAACAGAAAAAGTAAAATAGAATATTAAAAACAGGCACAGTGCTATAGAGGCTTGCCTTAAGTCCACTAACTTCACTGGATTTAGGAAAATGTTCCTGTGCTTAGGGTTGTACTGTTAATCTTAGATTTTAAGACAAATATGTGTAATATATTGAAATCCTAATCCAATTAACAATGATGACCTGTGCTCTGTTTCTTCTTTCTGTTTTCAGTTTTTTGGCCCTTATACAAATAACGCCCTTTTTGAAACGGATGAACGGTATCGCCATTTAGGATTTTCCATCGAGGACCTTGGCTGCTGCAAAGTTATTCGTCATAATCTCTGGGGAACACACGTGGTAGTAGGAAGCATTTTCACCAACGCTGCACCTGAGAGCCCTATCATGAAGAAACTGAGAGAGAATTAATTGCATGGCACCATGTTGTTGTCTCTTAAGCACTGGTCAATAAACACTGTTGGGAAAAAATCAAGTGTTAAATTACACAGATTTGAAGGGTTTGTTTTTTTTTAAATCTTATTTATTTTAGGCAGTGGGTTGTATGCATTCTCTACACAATCTGTTATGGTAGCTTACCTTTTTATTTAAGAAGTGTGTATATGTAATGCTAAGGCCATTTTCCCTGTTATAAACGAAATTAATACTTTGGAACACGAATCTTTGACATTATAATGCCATTTCCATCAGTATGTCCCTGACCAAATCTGTAGTTTAGGAAATTATAAAATATTTTATAAATTGCAGATAATGAAGATTACAATTAAGTGAGGAGTTGTTTAAGTTTGAACAAAAGCGGTCTTGAGAGAACATTCACAGTTGTACAACTATCTAGTATTAAAGAAAACTAATTACAATCTTAGATTTGTACCAGGTCCCATATTGTTTTGTTTCTGTTTTCTGTATTTATTTGGAGTATATAATTTATTTCAAATTGGGATTTGCTACGTACATTTGAATGCAGGGTCCTATTTCATAATGAATAAAAAGCACAACATATTTAATAAGTCAATTAAGTTCTACCCATCTTAAAGGCTTTGATTAGCTTTGCATTCTCTTAATATGGTGAGGCAGTGGGTACCCTGACCCATTAGTAGAAGATACCAGCAAATAATGGATTTTTGTCATGTCAAAATGTTGATTTTTGTCAAGTTGATTCCTAAGGTGGTAGGATCTATGGATTAAAAGCTATGAAGGTGGAGCGGCTGCAGTAAGAAGGGGGAAAGTCCATATGGGTCCCACAACCCTGGATGTCAACTTTCTCGGAGCTGAGAGACTGCAGAGAGGAGGAAAATGTGACATACAGCTATGTAGTTTCCTCCAATAACTTTACTGTATCCAGCTCACTAGTTTGAAATATGTTTCTAACAAGCCTACTGGTCTTAACCATAGAAATACCTATGTAACTGCAGCATCCATTAACACACATGCTACATGAATTTTAGAAATCATTGCCAGGAGGTTTACACCAGTATAAAATTATTTTTAAAAAAAAAAATTGAGGGAGGAGAGTGAGGTGGACTGAAAACTCTTTTAAGATTTCATTGCTACTCTTGGTAAGCCATAGGAAAGGAAAGGAAAGGTCCCCTGTGCAAGCACCAGTCGTTTCCGACTCTGGGGTGACGTTGCTTTCACAACGTTTTCACGGCAGACTTTTTATGGGGTGGTTTGCCATTGCCTTCCCCAGTCATCTACGCTTTCCCCCTAGCAAGCTGGGGACTCATTTTACCGACCTCAGGAGGATGGAAGGCTGAGTCAACCTAGAGCCGGCTACCTGAAAAACACAGCATCCACCGGGGATCAAACTCAGGTAGTGAGCAGAGCTTAGGACTGCAGTACTGCAGCTTTAATACTCTGCGTCACAGAAAATCTGACATTTTCCTCTTACTAACTAGCAAGACACCTGAGATTCTCTTATCTAATGGTACCAATTTGCCCAAATGTTGAATACAAGTATACATTGAATTCTGTCAATGGATGTCTTATTTTGTCTGAATGATCTTAGCTGTTGTGGAATTGGGGTGGGTCTTCTACATTTTATCTCGGTTCTCAGTGGAGCACTAAAAGATGAATAACTTAAGGCCAGTGCTGATGTTAAATACACCTAAGTTCATGGATTTTTCTGGATATCAGTCATTATCTGGCTTCCTTCTGTTGTGCCAAAGTTGTTAATTAAAGAGGTAAGCTGATATCCAATAGATCTCTATACTAATAATGCTTACTGTGGTTAAGTGACTGGAGGTCTGTCTGTGTGTATTTTTCTGGTGGGATATTTTTTGTTTGATGATGTATTATTTTTCCCAGTGTAAACATGTTTACAGAGGTTAAAGGTGCTACATGATGTGTTCTCATCTGCAGCCTGCGTTATACATGGAGCATGTTAGAAACGATATACTTCAGATGGGGAAACTGCAGTTTTGAATGATTCTCTAGGTAAAAATATCTCCGTTTAGATACCAAGTGTAGCAACGAGCAGGTTATGCTAGACATTTTGTTTCTGGCGCACTTTTTTTTTTTTTTAACTATTGAGTTTGTTTTCCTATGGGGAGCATTTTTTTAAAATCCAGTATTTTCTCCCCTCCCCATAGTGGTCTGCCCTATCGTCTCGTTTTGCTACGTATATAAACCAGTTTCAGACTTCTTCCATTTAAAACCCTCTTCAAAAGAGTTCATTTTCATGAAATGGTCCTTTTTAAAATGCCTCCCTAATTCCTAAACTGGCGTTTTACTTGCTATGGAACAAGAAGCTTGCACCTGCGCATCCACAGAAGCAGCACTGTGCCACTGATACAATTGCTGTGCCCTGTTGGCGCTGCTCAGCTGAGACTCTGGTTCCCTCTTCCAGCCACCCCAAGCCTCTTTTTGTGACCAGTCTGTAACACGCATTGGAACATTCTGAGTGCTCGAGAAGCCACGCCAACAGCAGCTGCTGCCCAAGCTAGACTGAGCGGCCGCACAGAATAAATCCTGTGCTCCTCGGACCTGTGAACTTTGGGACAGTTTATTTTGAGAAAGTTTAAAGTGAAATGTTCCTATTACGAGCAACATGCTTTTATTTTTCTACAGTTACCATAAGTGTACCATAGTGGCATTATTGCTTTACAGGAGAATGGGATTTAGGCCTCAGGCAGATAGTATTGGACACAGTAGCTTTAGCCGCTATTTAAAATATGCTGGTTGTATGCTTTCTGTTACACTAACCAAATGCTTCAAGAAGTATTGTGTGTCAGTACGTATTGCAATTGTTAACATTCTATGTGAGACTTATGTGGTAGTAATACTGGGACAGACTGCTTAGTTTATACCTCCCAAGAGCCGTGGATTCATAACTACGCTTACACAGAAGTAATGTAGCTACATTTCGCAGTATCCTTTCTGTATTACGGGTAAACTCTTTTATGTTGTCAGCATTGTACTGAACACAAGGGGTATGATCTAAATTATTTGTTGTCCCCCCTCCCCCACTTAGTAGGTACATGGTTTTCTCCTAGTAATTTGTAAATAAACCACTTTTTTTTGCCCAAAAGTATTATTTTATGTTTTGGGAATCTGCTTGGTGAGTTGTTTCAAACACTGTTATAAAAGGCACTTTTGACTTGACTTGATGTTCAGGTTTAGTGTGTGTTGCTGAGAAGCTCTGCTGTACAGTCTGGATGCAAAAATAGAACACACGAGCAAGTGCATGCCTGGACGTGAATGTGCTGTGGCAAAGGTAAGAGTGGTTGATCAACACCTTTGTTTAGATCAGCCAAAAGATCACAAAGTAGTAAGGAGTTACCAGTAGTTCTCTTCAGGTTAAGTTTTTTTTTTTTTTTTTTTTTTTTCCTTTTCAATATTCATCATTTATTGAGATTAGTATATATAACAGATCCGTAGTAATAATAAGTATTTAACAATTAAACAAACAAAAATTGCATCGTTCATAATTATCCACTCATCCAACACCCTGTGACCCATCACCCTTGTTGCCCATACTTATCTATCACTGCCTATTGTATGCCTAATACTTGATATAGCTCTCTGGACCACCTTGGCCCCCACAGCCTAGAGGGAACTATGTTCAAGATCACATCCCGGACCCTGTAAATTATTGACAGCCGCCAAAAATGGTGCCCAAATGTCCTCGAATTGTTGTTGTTGCATCATTCGTCGGTAGACCAGCCTTTCATCCACCGCCAATCGCAGCATGTCCTCTAACCATTGCGCTACGGTTCCTGAAAAATCTGTTCTCCACGTCTGCATGATTATCCTCTTTGCCGTCATCAGTGCCCGAAATCCCCAATATCGCTGTGGGCGAGACAACACCCATGTTGACGGGAAGTGGTTTAAAAGAACTTGCATAGCTGTAAATCTGTGCTGACCTCCCAATACGCGGTTTATCCACCTGAGTATATCGCCCCAGAAATCAAGCAGCACCGGACATGCCCAGATCATGTGGCTTAGCCCCGCTTCACTTCCCTGGCATCGCCAACATGCTGGTGAAGTCAAGAGGTTAAATTTATGTAGTCGAACAGGTGTCCAGTAAATACGGAAATGAATTTTTTGCTGAATTAATATCAAGCGTTGATCTTTAGAAACTTTTCGGATCGCCCTGTTAATTATGAACCATTGGAATGGTAAAATATTAAGGTTCAGTTCATCTGCCCATTTTACCCGTAATTCTTCAATTAGCTGTTGTTGTTGCGTCCCATATCGAAAGTGCGTGTACAGGGCTTGCACTGGATTATCTAGTTGCCATGCCCGCCTTAATACAGTTAAAAGGGATGGTGGATCAGGGGCCGCCAAGGCATCCGGACCCAGCAACTGCGTCAGCGCCGTCTTTATTTGGTAATAATGTAGCCATTGGTTAGATTCAAGATTATACTTGTCTTGAAGCTCCTTAAATGTCCAGAATTCTTCTCTGTTTGGGTCTCGTAGATGATCAAGAGATGTTATCCCTTTTTCAATCCAACCCTTCCAGACCACTTGGCACCCTCCAATCCTCAATTCTGGGTTTCCCCAAAGAGTCATTGATCCATGTAAGAAGGCGTTAAAGCCTTGCTTGGTACCTATTAGCTGCCATAATCGCCTGGTGGCCTGAACTGCTGGAAGCAATACTTCCCCTTGGTGGTGCTTCGAACCCAAAACCTCTAGCGTAGAAAGAGGGGCCACTGTTGAAGCCTCGAGGGCCACCCAGTCTGGAGATTCCTTCCCTACATCTTGCCTCCACTTACTAACACTTGCCAACATATAGGCCCTATGGTATGCACTTAAGTCTGGCATACCAAAGCCACCTTGATCAATTGGGAGCTGGAGCCTAGCCAAGGAAAGTCGTGGCCTTTTCCCTTCCCATAAGAAGTTTGTTATTAGAGTATTGACTCTTTTAAACCACTTCTGTGGAATATACTGATGGAGACCTCGGAGAACATAAAAGAAGCGGGGGAAAGTAACCATCTTGAGGGCATTCACTTTACCCCACAATGACAATGGGATGGGTTTCCATCGGTTAAAGTCAGCTTGTGTTTTCTCCAGGAGCTTTCTAAAATTCTTCCCCACTAAGTTTTGACTTCGATTGGGAATTTGTATTCCTAAGTATTGAATCGAGTCCTCCTGAAGTCTAAACCGCCTTCCCACTGCCTCAGGAGTCTTCTTGCCGCCCACTTGGAGTACCTCTGTTTTCCCCCAATTCACTTTGTAGCCTGCAAGTTGGCCAAATTCTTCAGTAAGCTTAATAATTGCTGGAAAAGAGGACTCTGGCTCAGTCACCATCAAAAGGGCATCGTCTGCATATAACAGAATTTTAAATTCGCTAAGACCGTGCTTCATACCATATATGTTCGTCCTTTGGCGCACCGCCTGGGCGAGAGGCTCAATGCAGATGTTAAACAGGAGTGGGGAAAGCGGACACCCCTGTCTTGTGCCGCATGCCAGATCAACTACTCCGGACTGCTCTCCATTGACTCTAATTCTCGAGGTCGCATTCTGATATATCAACTGGGTCCACCGAAGGAATTCTACCGGAAAGCCCAGGTATGTCATCGTCTTCCTCAGGAACCCTCTGTCCACACGGTCAAATGCCTTCTCAGCGTCAATAGAGATTAGAAACGCAGATTCCGGCTTCTCATTATAAGTGGCTATTAAGTCAGTAATTAACCGAACATTATCAGCTCCCGAGCGACCTCGGATAAAGCCTGCTTGAGCTCTGTTCACCACCAAAGCTATTACTGATTGAAGGCGTTGTGCTAATATAGCCGTCAGTATCTTGTTGTCAACATTTAACAAGGATATTGGGCGATAGCTTGAACAGAGATATGCGGGCTTCCCCGGTTTAAGAATCAGTGTAATCCAAGCCGCATTGAATTCTTTTGAAGGCATACCTTTGTCAAAAATTGCTTGATATGTCTTCAGCAACTTAGGAGCTAAGATATCCCTGAATCGGAAATACCAGACCGGAGAATACCCATCTGGCCCCGGGGCTGAACCATGTCGAAGTGATTCTATTGCAGCCGTTACCTCATCCAATCTTAGGGGTGCTGAGAGGATCCTTTGAGCCTCTTCCGACAGTTGTGGTAAGTCAAGCTGACGTATAAAGGCGTCCTGTTTGTCATCTACCTCTTTAACATGACCCTTGTACAGCTCTTGGTAGAAAAGGCGAAACTGGTCTGCTATTCCAGAAGGTGTAGCATGAAGACTTCCCCTGTCATCAGTAATCTGAGTTACCCATCTCTCTTCCTGTTGGCCCTTTAACCTTGAGGCTAATATTTTCCCCTGCCTTTCGCCGAACTCCCAATACTGGTGTTTTAACTGGGCATATATAAGTTCAGACTTGCGTGACTTGAGCAAATTCAGTTGAAAAGTTGACTGTTGAATTTCCGTGTAGAGGGCTGGAGACGGATTCTGAAAGTACTTTTCCCATAAGTCTTTAATTACCGTCTCTAGCTCTTCCTCCCGTTGGGCTCGTTCTCGTTTCTTTGCTGTGGCATACGCAATTATACGACCTCTCATTACTGCTTTAAATGCTTCCCAAACAGTTAAGTAGTGATCCACCGATCCTTCATTACTCTGAAAAAACTGTGGAATCTCCTTTTCCATCTGCGCACAAAAAACTGGATCATTAACTAGTGAGTTATTAAAGTACCATGTAGACTTCTTCTCAATCCGATTTCTCATATCCAGTTCCATGGTAACAGCATGGTGATCCGAGAGGGAAAATGGGCAGATTTGGGAATTCGTGACCAGGTGAAACCTTGACCTCGAAATCAAAAAGTAATCAATCCTTGCCATACTCTGGTGGACGTGCGAGTAGTGAGTAAACCCTTTTTGGTCTTTATGTTGTTCTCTCCACACGTCCACCAAGCCTAGCTCCTTCATTGCTGCCGTTAGCGCTGCCCAAGCCCTTGGGGACCTTAGATCTGACTTAATACTTCGATCTTTTTCATTATCTAGGACTAAGTTAAAATCTCCACCCATAATTATCCAATCGAAATCCACTTTCATTAGAATAGAGACCACATCCTTAATAATGACAGGATCATCCTTATTTGATCCATAAAAGTTTACCAAGGCAACCTTTTGTCCATACATTAAGCCGCTTAGGACAATGTAGCGTCCCTGAGGATCAGAAATCTTCATTAAGTTACTCCAGCCCAAGCGTCCTCGAATAATTATTGCGACACCGCGGGCATTCCTCTCATATCCTGAAGTATAGACCTGGTCACCTTGGAATTTAGCCAGCAAGGAGCTTTCATTGTCCAAAATATGAGACTCTTGGATTAATACTATGTCCGCATTCCGAAGGACCTGAGTCCTTAAAACCATCGCTCTCTTCTTAGGGTCTCTAAGGCCGCGTGCATTAAGCGATGCTACTTTAACTGACATCTTAGTTCAACCTCTGGTCGTTCGGCCAGGGGCCAGAGAGCAATCCTCCTCCTCCCAATCCATCTTGGCAATGCTACTGCACCCCGTGTATAAATCCCCTCCATGGCGAACCTACGCCCTGGAGGGTAGTTTCCCCCACCTGTTCTTCGAACTTCCATGTTAAAATCCAGAACAAAGCAGAAAACAAACAAACAAACAAACAAAAGAAAGGCAATCACCCCGGGCTAGTACACAAACAAATTGAATCTTCTCATTCCTTTCAACGTCCAGCCATGCCTATACAAAGTTTACCCTAAAATTAACATCCTGCAAATTCCCTTGTTTCACGCATCTTGCCCTCAACCCCTCCTGGCTCTTGCATTAAGCTAATATAAGGTTTGTATTCCGTTTACATGAGTTAACCAACCCTAAATAGCCTGCTTTTCCCTTTACATTCTCTTCAAGACGTGTATAACCTTGTATTATCATTAATTAATTATCATTAATTAACTAGTATTACTAGAATAACCATTAGGCATATATCATTGAGGGTCTCTTCCGCCTAGTCTCCAGCACATGGTTGATAACCAAATCTAAATAAGTAATTCATAGGAATAATTCATCTGTAGCGCAGACCTAATAAGCAATAAGCACAAACTAAATTATTCCCCACATGCCATCCATTAATCAGTGTTGGTAAGTTACTGGGTTAAACACTTCGCAGCATTAACAACCCAGCTGGAGAGTGCATTCAGAATTACCTTCAAAAGCATAATTGCAAACAATTGCCATGGTGGGGTTCATAAACACAGATCCTCTATAAGCCTTTAAAATTATGCAGCCACCCAATTCCGTTTATCAGGACTTCATAGACGGAAGGGTAGTCAGGTGCCCAGGAAACTATAAATTACATTCCTTTAACCAGTCCAAGCAAATAGGGTTTTAGGTCACTACGTCATTAATTATTGTCCCCCTGGTATTAATACAGATCCAACATGAGAACCCCAGGCGGAATATGTCCAGGGTCCTAGCAGGTCTTGTATATAGAAAAAGCCAGATCATCAAGTCAACTTAATGCAAGGGGGAAAAAAAAAAAAAAAAAAGAATAAGAAAAACTTTATTTTAGTGTCCTCCACCTTAGCACTTAAAGGGAACTTGGAAACAGCGTGAAGGAAAACCATTATAAGGACACATGCGAAGGGGGGGGAGGGGGACTATTATCTGCATTCAGTATAGGGTGTCCAACAGGAAAAAGGACATGGAGGAAGCTGAGAGAAGACCAAAGGGTTTTGAGTAGTGGGGATAGTAAGCAAGAAGGAAAGAAAGAAGAGAAGAAGAAAAAAAAAAAAAAAAGGAACAACCACCACCCGGCTTTAATTGCAAGAATCCAAAGACTGTCCATGCTTCACGGCACAAGCCTCAAGTGTCCATTGTTCCTGATACAGTCTCTCCTTCAATATCACGTAGATAGTCTTCTGCAGTTTGTGGGGAGTAAAATAGGACTCTTCTGCCATTACGAATCAGCACCAGTGTAGACGGGAAAAGGATAAAGTTCTCCACCTTTAATTTCCGAGCTAATTCCTTGGCTGTCTTGTATGCACGACGCTTTTGAATTATTGCGATTGGGAGATCTGGGTAAAGTGAAAAAGAGGCTGGATGGCCCTGCCAGGAAATGCCCTCCTCCATAGATAATTCCCGGAACTTGCGTAGGACGAAATCACGCGTAGACACACGCACAAAGGAGATTAACAGCGTGGATCTTATTAACCCTTCTGGACCTGGTCTGATAAGTCGCACCACGTCAGCAATTTCTAAAGGAAACTCCACTGGGAGCTTAAGGATATGGTGGAAGAAATTGCAAATTCAACCAGCTCTGCTGGGGCCCGAGGTGTCAAATCTTTGAGTCCGACTAAACGCAAGTTACGGCGTCGAGTCTGCCCCTCTAGAACGTCTACCTTCTCACGTAGGGCAAGGACCTCCTTCCTTGTTTCATCCGCTGCTATAGCTTGTTCGGCCACTGTATTTTCTATAGCCACTACTTTCCCCTCGCACTGCTGCACTCTGTTTAAAGCCTCGGCAGTAATTTGCTGTATCTGCTGCAGCTGCTGAGTTATTTGTAACGGGAGAGACTCCATTCGTGCTGATAATGCATCTATTTTCCTCTCTAGCTTCTCCAATGAGGAGCCCTCTGATATAGAAGCTACCTCAGCCATTAGAGTCTCCTCTTCACCCTCGGGGTCGTCTTCTACCCCCCTTCTACCCCGTGTAGCCTTCTTTCTTTTTGGCCGTAGTCTTGGAGGCATCAGCTGTAAAGAAGGGGGGAGGAGGGAGGAAACGTGCCGTGCAAGCGTGGGGAAATCTCCAGTCCTGGCAGCTTAGCCCAAACAGAATTCAGGAGGAGACTTAACCCCACTGTTCACCAGGTCTTACGAAAACAAACAGGAAAATTTAATTCACTTATCTGTCCAAAACCACTCTAATTGCCAAAAACGTCCCGAGCTCTTTTGCTGTAGTTTTGGAGGCTTCGGCTGTGATGGAGGGAGGGGGAGGAAACCTGCCGTATAAGCGTAGGAAATTCTTCGCTTCTGGCAGCTTAGCCCACACAAAGTTCAGAAGGAGACTTGACCCCACTGCTCATCAGGTCTTGCAATAACAAACAAGAAGATTTAATTCACTTATCTGTCCATAAATCACTCTAATTAGCAAAAAAACGCCCGGAGCTTCCACCAGCCGTGTCTTCTCACACCATTCCGGAAACAGGAAGTGCACCTCTTCAGGTTAAGTTATAAACACAACGAAAAGACGGGTGGAGATGGAATGTCTGTTGGGTGTGATGGTGAGCAACAGTCTTATAATGGAGCACAGGTTGTGTGCTAGGTTAAGAGAAAAATCTTGGGTTGTCCCAAAAGTTAATTGGGCAGAGATGCAATGTCAGGTCTCCCACTGAACATATAAATAGCAGTAATAGAGGTGACATTGTAATATTGAAGCAGCTGCCCTTGCATTGCATCCTTTTTTTGCATTGAGAATCCTTTATCTAATCCCGCATTGCACATATTGCGCTGCTTTTTAAACTATTAATCTCTAGCACGTCCAACAACTTTATTTTGTTCTGCTTGGCAGCCTTCCTGAAGAAGAGTTCTAGTGCGCTTCAGAGCTTGTTCACTGCAGTGTAGCCTCCCATTGAATATGCAGGGATCAGGAATGAGCATGAACCAGGAAAAGTGAGGTTCATTTCTGTTTGTGAGGCCGCACAAACCACAAACTTTCCTGTTAATTGAACCAGTTCATTGTGTGAGGTTTGTGGTATGGTAGAATGGCCCCCTCCCCTTGAGCTAGATGCCAAACTTTCAGCAAGTCTCCAGCTGACTTTCCTTCACCTGCGCTCCACCTTTGGTGAGGATTGGCTATACGGGGGCTGAGTTACAACCCCTCAAAGCAGGTGCTCCCACGAAAATGATAATTGCATTGAGGGGGTTCCTCAGCCAAAGAACCAATGAACCCCTTTGTTTGGCATGAGCAGAAAGGCAGGTGCCTCAGAGCCCTGAGTAAGTACCAAACACTTCCAACCCCACTGTTCACGCTGAGGAATGACTTCCAGTTCCCTTCCCTGTCTGCCTCTTAACTGCCATGCAGCACGCCTGCTACAGAGAGCACTGAGGTCAGCCGGGAAAAACCTGCTGACTGTCCCCGGACCGAGAGAGGTGAAGCTGCAAAGCACCCATAACCGGGCCTTCTCCTCTGTAGCCCCGAGCCTTTGGAACCAACTTCCAGAGGAAATGCGGGCCCTGCGGGACCTAGAACAGTTCCGCAGGGCCTGCAAGACCTTCCTCTTCAGACTGGCTTTCCCTGATCGAAATGGAAATTGTGAAGGAAACCGCCATCAGAAAAAGTAAACATAGCACTAGCACTTTTAAAAATTAACTTAATTTTAATGTTTAATCAGATTTTAAGTAAATGCTGATAATGTTTAATGTAGTTTTATTCACTTGTATAAGTTAACTCCGAACCATGTTGTTAGCCGCCCTGAGCCTGCTCCGGCGGGGAGGGCGGGATACAAATAAAATTTGTTGTTGTTGTTGTTGTTGTACTAACAATGGTGGTATATATGCCATACAGCACAACGGGAGCTCTCTTATTGGCAGCCAGCACTACCTGTTGAGCTTTGGAGGGCCACTGTTGGTGTTTCCAGGGCTGTAGAAGCCCATCCCCTCCTGTTGCTTTGATAATCATAATTTACCTTGTGCCAGTGTATCTGCCCCGGACCACAAGCCACCCAACTCCTCCATAAACGGTGTGGAGCATCATGAAGGGTTTGTCGAAGGTGAGATTGCATGGACCTCAATTCACGAACCATGAACCAGGTGATTGCCATCATGAATTTAGGTTCATAGGCCAGTTTGTGCCCATCCTTAGTAGGGATGCACTTGATAGCTTTTCTGTCCCTCATTCAAGGTGATTGCTTTCAAGTGCCATGTCTTTTCCTGTCAATCGGCTTCCCAACTGTCATATTTCACTGTCACTCACGCATATATCTCCCCAATAATCACAAATTCTTGGTCACCTGCTTTGTCCACATCTGGCCATTCTCTATGAGGCTTCCTAATCCAACCAACAATTATTCCCAGCAATTGGGAGAGAGTAGCGATCTGCTGATTTGGCAGGTGTTCTGGTGCCTCAGTGTCTGGTGCATCAGTGTAGTACTCAGCATCACCAGATCTGTGCAGGACGGGAACACCAGCTGACAGAAGGCTCCTGTTGATCTGGGTTATCCTCTGCAGGGCAAAAAGGGAAAGGTTTCACTTACACAAACTGTGCAAAGTTACAGAGGTGGAGAAACAGAGGCAGATGCTCAAGAGTTGTCTCCTCCCCAGACTGTAAGCATCTTAACTGTCCTGCAGATAACTGTTCCCTGAGCTTCACACAGGGAACATGATGGCATGAAGCTGTCTTATCAAACCACTGGTCCATCAAGGTCAGTAACTCCTACTCAAACTAGCAGCGGCTCTCCAGCGTTTCAGGCAGAGGTCTTTAATATTGTGTACTGCCTAGTTTTTTTAACATGGAGATTCCAGGGACTGACCATGGGACCTTCTGCATGCCAAGCCTCTTGCCTTTTCTGCCTGCAAATGCTGGCAGGCAGGTATGTTGGGTAAGGTGGAAGGGAATAGAGGCACATTGTCCATGGCTTCTGCTTTACCCAACATAGTCTACATTCCCTTTTATTAGGCCAGAGAAACGCACTTTGCAGACACACTCAGGAGGGCAGCGGTGATGAAGAATAGAGAAAGTAGTGGGGTCAGGGGAGAGAGATGTACCCCATCTCATTTATGTGTAAAGAAAGCGGGGAGGGTCCTGTTAAAATCACACTACATCAGGCAGGGGACCTCAGTTTACTCCATCTTAATCCAGTCCTTGAATCATATTTTCTCCCAGCCAGCTTCTAATGATGGAAGAAGTCACCTTGATTTGGTGAACAATAAAGGAAGAAACAGAGCAGAATGAGATGAAATTGGGTAGGGTTTAAATTCCCGTACAGGTGTCCTTTGTTTTTGAAAAGTGAAGTCAGCTTGAAAAGAGGGAGAGAACTTCAATGCTAGTTTATGCCTCCCTGGATCGGGGCGATGTGGCGGTGCTGATGTTGTTGGACCTGTTGGCCGCATTCGACACGGTCGACCATCGGCTACTGACCCACCGCCTCGCCGATGTAGGGGTGAGGGGGTCTGCCCTACAATGGCTCTCCTCCTTCCTCGAGGATCGGGGACAAAGGGTGGCAATTGGGGGCGAGCGGTCCCAGAGGCGCACACTGGATTGTGGAGTGCCTCAGGGGGCAGTTCTCTCACCAATGCTATTTAATATCTATATGCGCCCCCTTGCCCAGATTGCCAGGAGACATGGACTTGGGTGCCATCAATATGCAGATGACACCCAACTCTATCTGCTGATGGACGGACGGCCTGACTGCGTCCCAGAGAATTTAGACCGGGCCTTATAGGATATGGCAACTTGGTTGAGGAGGAGCGGGCTGAAATTGAATCCAGCGAAGACAGAAGTCCTTTGTCTGGGTCGGGGCGCTCGGGAAGGGGAAATACCTCTCCCAGTCTTCTACGGGGCGCCACTGAAAGCGGCGCACCGGGTTAGGAGCCTGGGAGTTTTACTGGAGCCTTCATTATCAATGGAGGCCCAGATCGCAGCCACTGCCAAGTCAGCCTTTTTCCATCTAAGGCGGGCAAAGCAGTTGGCTCCCTTTCTAGAGCGCCGAGATCTGGCAACGGTGCTTCACGCAACGGTCACCTCGAGACTGGATTACTGTAATGCCCTCTACATGGGGCTGCCTCTGTACCGAACCCGGAAACTGCAGCTGGTGCAGAATGCAGCAGCTAGACTGTTGTTGGGGCTTCCTAAATGGGAGCACATACATAAAACCAACATAGCATTAGCACTTTTATCAATCTAATTTAACTTAATTTTAAACTTAACCAGAATTTTAACTGAAATGTTTATAATGTTTAAATGTAATTTTATTCATCTTTGTATAATTGAAACTTGAATGACGCTGTTAGCCGCCCTGAGCCTGCTCCGGCGGGGAGGGCGGGATACAAATAAAATTTTGTTGTTGTTGTTGTTGTCCCTGTGCCTACTCCAAAAGTGAAAATGTAAACTACCCAGAAACAGGGAAGCTTATTCCGACTTGCCCTGAAAGTTGTGTGGCAGGCCCTTTAGTGAAAGTTGTGATTCTTGAGGACTTCATCCCAGTTGGGTGGGGAGGGGTTTACACCTAGAAGTGATTCCCAATGGAAACAGGGATCAAATTGATCCCCTAATATGAGTAGCTTTACGTTCTTATATGTCTAAAAATCACCCTCATTCATAGCTTCATAACAAATTGGGCATAAACTCGAGGAATCAGTTTAACGATTTCTGACTTTCTTGTCTCATAAATTCTTCAGAGCTAAAATCAGATGGCTCCTGCTAGGTGAAACAAAATGAACACTGAAGTAAAGCTTTTGATGTGGAGGTACTTGATAACTTGTTTCCTGTGTTCTCATGCTTAAAGGTGTTGGGTTTTTTTATGAAGAGCTGGCATTGCACACAGCAGGTTTGTGCAAGGTTGTCAGTCAAGCTAATGCTTTCCTTCCACGTGATACAAGAGAGCACAAAATGATCAAAGTAGTTGAACAGATCTTATTCAAAAAAGCGAAACATGTCCTAATAGGAAAATTTTATTGTCTGTTTATCATAACTAATTAAAAAAGTAGCCTCAAGACATCTGATGGCCATAGAGACATTCCAGGGGAGAGACACTCTAGTCTTTGGCTACCATCATTTCAGAGATCTCTGCAAGTAATTGAAGAATCACTCAACAACTGACATTGCCTTTAATAAATTTTGAGCAAGCAAATGAGTAATTTTAGATTGTTTAAACTGTGATCCAATACAAGAGCAGCCAGTGTAGATTCTAAATACTACCGTTGTTCAGAATCTTCAGAAGCCAAAATTATTTGCTGCAATTCAAAATCAAATTAAATAGCCATTAAACGGATGTGCAAACCTTTCCCTAACATTATGAAAACTCATAAATAGGGGCGGGATGGTGGCAGTGGTAGAGCATCTGCTTGGTAAGCAGAAGGCCCCTTGACATAGCTGCACAAGCCCACATGGACAGCTTATCGTATAAACAGCTAGCAGTGCAACAGAATTCGTATGCACTTTAGCTTTCCAGTGGAAACTATATCAATTTGATAATGTGTGAACCAGCTTGAAGTATTCTTCTTCCTCTAGTTGTAGAACTAGGGTCGCCAAGTCCAATTCAAGAAATATCTGGGGACTTGGGGGGTGGAGCCAGGAGTCTTTGGGGGTGGAGCCAGGAGACATTAGGGGTGGAGCCAAGATCAAGGCTGTGACAAGCAGAATTGAACTCCAAAGGGAGTTCTGGCCATCACATTTAAAGGGACGGCACACCTTTTCAATGCCTTCCTTCCATAGGAAATAATGAAGGATAGGGGCACCTTCTTTTGGGGCTCTTAGAATTGGACCCCCTGGTTCAATCTTTTTGAAACTTGGCAGGTATTTTGAGAAGAGGCACTAGATGCTATATGGAAAAATTGGTGTCTCTAGCCCAAAAAACAGCCCCCCCCCCAGAGCCCCAGATACCCACAGATCAATTCTCCATGATTTTCTATGGGAATAAATCTCCATAGGGAATAATAGAGTTCCCAGCAGACATTTCCCTCCCTTCCCCCGCTTTCTGATGACCCTGAAGCGGGGGGAGGGTCTCCAAACCAGGGGAATCCCCTGCCCCCACCTAGGGATTGGCAACCCTATGTAGAACCCTGATCTGAGACTGCTGACTGTCACAGATGTGCAACAGAATGTCCTATTTATTTTCTAACTCATTATATGCTCAGTTCATTGGTTTGACTCATGACTATGACTGGTCCTATGACTTTCTTCCACAAAGTCTCCATCCAGGAGAGCCAATTTGGTGTAGTGGTTAAGTGTGCAGACTCTTATCTGGGAGAACAGGGTTTGATTCCCCACTCCTCCACTTGCAGCTGCTGGCATGGCCTTGGGTCAGCCATAGCTCTGGCAGAGGTTGTCCTTGAAGGGGCAGCAGCTGTGAGAGCCCTCTCCAGCCCCACCCAGCTCACAGGGTGTCTGTTGTGAGGGAGGAAGGTAAAGGAGATTGTGAGCCGCTCTGAGACTCTTCGGAGTGGAGGGCAGGATATAAATCTAATATCTTCATTTACCTCACAGGGTGTCTGTTGTGGGGGAGGAAGGTAAAGGAGATTGTGAGCCGCTCTAAGACTCTTCGGAGTGGAGGGTGGGATATAAATCCAATATCTTCATCTACCTCACAGGGTGTCTGTTGTGGGGGAGGAAGGTAAAGGAGATTGTGAGCCGCTCTGAGACTCTTCGGAGTGGAGGGTGGGATATAAATCCAATATCTTCATCTACCTCACAGGGTGTCTGTTGTGGGGGAGGAAGGTAAAGGAGATTGTGAGCCGCTCTGAGACTCTTCGGAGTGGAGGGCGGGATATAAATCCAATATCTTCATCTACCTCACAGGGTGTCTGTTGTGGGGGAGGAAGGTAAAGGAGATTGTGAGCCGCTCTGAGACTCTTCGGAGTGGAGGGCGGGATATAAATCCAATATCTTCATCTACCTCACAGGGTGTCTGTTGTGGGGGAGGAAGGTAAAGGAGATTGTGAGCCGCTCTGAGACTCTTCGGAGTGGAGGGCGGGATATAAATCCAATATCTTCATCTACCTCACAGGGTGTCTGTTGTGGGGGAGGAAGGTAAAGGAGATTGTGAGCCACTCTGAGACTCTTCGGAGTGGAGGGCGGGATATAAATCCAATATTATTATATTATTATCCATAGGGAGCCTTCCTACAGTAGGAAATGACTTTTGTTGATGGAGAAAAGCTTTCTCCAAGAAAAGTTTCATTGCTGAATGAAGTCTTTCTTTGTTGGTAGTAAAATGGTGGAAGGGAGTCACAGGAATCAACCCATACTGTCAAAACGTCAAATCCATCTCAAGCCACTTTTAGCGGAAGGTAGCACTAGACAAGATGGTGCCATCTATGTTTGGCAGCCTATCGCTCCTACTTAAGCTATTAGCGTGATGGTGTTTCTTAATGATACGGTATTGATGGGGAAGTTAAAACAATCCACATCGGACCTCCCTTTGGTTGCTTTTAAAGCCAAAACATCTGAAGATCTGATCTCCAGCATCTGCTCTAGTCAAGTTCTAAGTCTGCCCTAAGCCTGAGAGACTATATGACCAGAGCTATATCCATTTGCTAATATCCCCACTGCTCATCGATACAAATGCAAAGTGCTTCAGCTATTTTGCAGTTTAACCAGTATTTTAGAAGACTCGTATGGGAATCCTAGTGCTTTCACTTCCTGACATTGGTCATATCACTGGCTCCGTGGCTTCATCATTGTCATATGATCACATCATTGTGTTTTGTTAAAAAAGCAATTACAAGGTATGGCTCAGTTTCTCCATTGCCTCAGCTGTATCCTCCATCTTGTTGTAAATACTGTATCATACCAACTTGTCTGTGAATTAATGAAATTTATTTATGCCTTTATAGCACCTTTCTTGCTGACAGGCCGGCCAATCACAAGGTAGGAGTCACAACAGAGGATGCAAACCTACACAGCCGATCTTACCAAATTTGCAGAGTGACACCCTCAAAAGGTTTTTGCTGAGCTCCACCTATTGCACATTTCATCAACATTCTTTGTGGCCTCTCTCTCTCTCTCTCTCTCTCTCGCTAGTCTCCACCCCCTCCCGTAACAGTGATCTAATGTCGATGGTGTGTTATTTTTCTACATTAGTGAACAGCTACTACAGTTTCTGAACCATGAGAAATTGGAACCTCAGGGATTTATCCACCTTGTTTCATGTTCTTTTCAACATTCGCTTCAAGGATTGCTCATTCTTGTGTAACATTCAATTGTAACGCTTGCCTATAAAAAGTGGGCCTTGATTATATTCGTCTTTTGTTAGATGCTTATGAAATGCTGTACTCTCACTATAAAAAATGAGACATCACTGTAGGGAAAGGAGAAAAAACAATGTAATTAGAGATGAATAAGGTCTCTTAGGTAATAAGCGGCTCACACTGGTAGGTAAAACAAGATATTTTGCCCAAATTTGTTTTGAAAAGATCTCAAGAGGGAAAATAATGGCATGACTCCAATAATTTACTAGGCATTTCCAGTAGTGCATCTGGATATGATTTTTGTTGCTTTCCCCTGTTGACCCTAAGTTCCTTGAGGCTACTAGCGCAAGCACAACTGGGTCCTGCCTGAGTTCAATGTTGGCATAATTTAGTAGATTGTGCTGTGAGTTGCAGATAATTTTCCATATTATATTAATATTTTCATACTTCTTCTGTGATAAGCCATTTCTAGCAGCCAGCAGCAACACTGCTAGGCTGTGGGAACATATTTGCCTCCCTGGAAGGGAAGGGAGGACTTTTGCAGCCCGTTTGGATGCACTCTGGAGGGGGCGGGGCTTTGCCATACTAACGGCAGGACCATCCGCCCCCTATCTCAGTCCACGGCAGAAGCTCGGAGGAATAGGCGTGCTGTGTGCCGGCTCCTGTTTTTTCTTGTTATTTTCATTGCCGTGGACTGTGAGGATCGTCGGGAGCGTTTGTTTTCGTTCCGGGCCGGTCTGCATTGTTTGGGCGATTGAAGGGCGGGGGGGGGGGGAGAGTTTTATTCGCTCCTCCTCAGGCCCCCTTTTGTCAGTTTCACTTATCAGCAATTGGATTGCTGATAAGGTGGGAAGGCGTGGCTCTTCAGTGGCAGCGACAGCGTCTCTGGGCTCCACATTGGCCCAAAGACCGGCCTTGCTTTCAGGGGCTGCGGTGTTCTGTGGACGGGAGGAGAGGAGCTCCAGACAACGGCCTGTGTTGCCCCCCCTTTTTTCCAGTTTCAATCCTATCACCCCCCCCCCTTTTTTTCACTTAAAATCTGTGGTCCAGGTGGGTGGTTGCACACTCACACACACAATTTTTGTTAAAGTCCTTCCCTTCTTTTATAGGAAGTGGGGGGGTGTGCCCTTTACCTTCTTTTATAGGCAAGGGGGTTTGTTTTTTTACTATCCTGCTGGGGCCAGGTTGGGCTGTCTTGGGTGGAGTCGGCCATATTTGCTTCCCCTTCTTCTACTGCTGGGCAGTGGCCATATTTGCTTCCCCTTCTTCTTCTGTGGGACGGCTGCCATTTTATAGAGTTGTAGAAGGGAATCCATTTTGTGGGTCTGATTCAGCATAAGACAGCTTGACATAAGCAGGCACTTTCAGCTTCCTGGGGCTGTTCTTCAGTAGTGAGCGGCTGCTGAGGGCGTTTTAATAGGGGGCCAATTTGGTGTAAATTTTTTTAGTACTATTTGCCCTTGGCATTGCAGAGAAGTCTGGTAGAAAAGGGATAGGTAAATCCAAGGGTAAGCAGCCTGCGCCAAAGGCCCCTAAGGGCCTAAAAGGCTACCACCACCTGTATTTTCTTCTGATGATGAGGGTGAGGATGAAGTTAATGCACTATTATGCAAAGGCTGTTGGCGCTGGAGCAAGCGTCTGGTATTCCTCCCTCACAAGGTATAGGATTTGGAAAGGTTTCTAAAATGGCACTTCAAGCAGATATGTTAACTCAGTTGTCTATTCTCGAGGGCAGGTCTGCTGGAAACATCGCAGGAGGTGCCATTGGACTTGGCGGTTCAGACAGGGGATCAGTTGCATCTCTGGGGGCTGCTGGATCAGGGTCGGTGCTGGTGCCTATTGGAACCAAGGGTAAGGCTGGTGACACTCCACAGTCATATACTGGGCTGGCTTAGCCTTGGGGTCCATGGGGTCCTGCCACTCCTGCGGCACCTGGTGTTGCTGCTGGGAGTTCAGGCGTAGCTCCCTCCCCAGGCATGGGCTCTCAGCCAAATTGGTCTTGGCCACCTGGACAGTTTGGCCCCTATGAAAATTGAGCAGCTGTTGGGCAACAGGGTTTTGCAGGTTCTTTTTGGGGGGCTTGGGGCTTTCCTTCTCCCTATGGGGCAGTCCCCTTTATGGCCTTACCTTTCGGGGACATAGCATTACCTTTGGGTGATCATTTGTTGCCTGCAACAAAAGATAAGATCCTAAAGGGGGAGTATGTCAATATCTTCTCCCTCCTGTTCCGGGAGTTGAAAAAAGATAAGGAGGATTTAGATGACAAAGAAAAAGAGAAATTGAAGAAGCGCAAAGTAGACTTGGGCCAATTGGCTGCCTGGATTTTTTATATATGCTGGTGTGATTGCACGCGCCCAGCCTTGGTGGGCAGCTCCTCTTATCCAGTATATGGATATCATTTATAAGAGGTACACAATGTTTAGTGGGCCTGCTTGGATTCAATATGATGAAGAATTCCGGATAAGGGCTGCTTTGTACCCTTCCCTGCAATGGGATCGCATTCACCAGCAGCTGTGGCTCCAAGTCATATCTCCTGCGTGACCAAATTTGAGCGACCGCTCGGATAACAGTCATTTGGTGGCCAGGGCAGTGGCAACTTCTTCAGCTTCGTCATCCTCTTCCCGCAGTTCTGCAGGGCAGACGGTTCAACCCCACCTGCTGGGCTGGGAGTTCGGCTCCCAAAGAGTGTGCAGTAGAAAAGCTTGTCAGTTCAAGCATGAATGCCCCTTGTGTGGCAGCTCTCACAGCCATGTAGGAACCAAAAGAAACAAGGTGGAGGTGGAAATAATTTCCAGGCTGGAAAAGGGGCCCAGTCCGATAAAGGTGGGACCTCTTGAGCACTGGCTGTCCAGGTATCCGCGTAGGGTTGATAGCATTTACTTGTTAAAAGGTTTCAAGTTCAGTTTTAGGATTCCTTTTCAAGGTCCCTGGGTCGCTTTTCGGTCCAGGAATCTTGGTTCTGTTAAAGGTTTAGAGCATGTAATTAGGGATAAGATTGTCAACGATTTGGCAGAGGACAGGATTTTGAGCCCATTTTCCAATCCTCCAGTGCCTAACCTTAGGGTTTCACTTTTGGGTGTGGTGCCAAAAAAGGCACCTGGTGAATTTTGTTTGATTCACCATCTCTCCTTCCCCAAAGGGAAGTCAGTCAACGATGGGATTCCCGAGCACTTATGCTCAGTCAGGTATACCAGCTTTGATCAGGCTGTGAGCATGGTACGATGCTGCGGTAAGGAGGCAGAGTTTGCTAAATGTGATATTAAATCTGCGTTTCGCCTCCTACCTGTCCATCCGGCTGATTTTGAGCTTTTAAGATTTTCCTTTGAGGGGCAATTTTACATGGACAGAGCTTCGCCAATGGGCTCTCTGTCTCATGTGTGGCTTTTGAGTGTTTCAGCACATTCTTGGAATGGACTGTTAGCAAAAAAGTTGGCTTGCGGGATGTTATTCATTATTTGGATGACTACCTCTTTGTGGGTCCTGCAGGGACTGGACATTGCGCACAGCTGTTGTCTGGCTTCATCGAGCTGGCTGCAGAACTGGGGGTTCCGTTGGCGCAGGAAAAAATGGAAGGTCCAGCCCAAAAACTTATCTTTTTAGGGATTGAGTTGGATACCCTGGTGCAATTGCCCAGAATACCTTTTCAAAAAGTGGCAGATTTGAGGAGTAGGATTAATTCCTTCCTTCTTAAGCAAAAGGTCACATTGCTTGAGCTCCAGCAGCTGGTTGGGCATCTTAACTTTGATTGCAAAGTGGTTGCTCCTGGTCGAGCTTTTCTTCGTAGGCTATGCGATGCTATGGCAGGCCTCCACTTGCCCCAACACAGAACACGGGTTACCAGCAGCATGAGGGAGTATTTAACAGTATGGCAAGAATTTTTGGAGTCCTTTAATGGGATTTCTTTCTGGAGAGACGACATGAGGCTTGAGGCGAAGCTTCAGGTCATGTCTGATGCTGATGGGTCTTTAGGTTTTGGGGTTTATTTCTGCGGACATTGGTGCACTGATACATGGCCAAATTTATGGGTCCAGGCAGGTGTGAACCGAGATCTTACGTTTCTCGAGTTCTTTCCCATTCTTGTTGCAGTTTGGCTGTGAGGGAATTTTATGGCCAATCGCACAATTCATTTTTGGTGCAATAACATGGCTGTGGTCCATGTCATTAATTCCCTTTCAATTATGAGATTGGTGAGGGCCTTCACTCTGCGCTGTCTGCAGCTGAACATACTGTTTTTAGCCAAGCATGTTCCTGGGGTAAGCAACGGGGTGGCTGATGCTCTCTCTCATAAACAGATGGAGAGGTTTCGTCAGCTGGCCCCAGATGCCGATCACGAGCCGGCGCCAATGACCCAGGAACTATGGCTGATTGGAGAACTGAGGCCTGCAGAGCGATAGGCCTTGCCATTGCACCTAGCACCAGGAAGTCTTATGAATGTGCTGTGCTGCAGTTTGAGGACTTTAGGGCAGAGGTAGGGTATCGCATCGTTTGGCTCCTCCTCTCTAAAAGGTAAGGGATTGGACGTGCGATCCATTAGGGGACACCTTTCTGCTCTGGCTTTTGCTAGCAAGGCGTTGGGATACAAGGAGGAAACAGCAGGCTTTCAGCTTCAAAAGATGCTAGAAGGATGGGCCAGAGAGGCTGGGACTAATCTTGACACTAGGAAGCCTATTTCCCCTCTGATTCTTAAGGGCCTGAAGGGGGTTTGGGGCACAGTGTGTGCTTCTTAGTTTGAATCCGCACTGTTCCATGCTGCTTCCTTGGTTGCCTTTTCGGGGCCCTTAGAGTTAGTGAGTTAGTGGCAGGCTCCAGAAATGATGTTTCTGGTAATGCTTTGTTGCTTTGGGACCTGAGGTTAGTTGAGGGTAAAGCAGTCATTACCGTTCTACGCTTTAAGACTGACCAGCATCATAAAGGGACCATGTTGGAGCTAGGCATGTGCTCTGAGCTTGAGTTGTGCCCAGTTTCTGCTTTGGCTGCTTATTTGACAGTGCGGGGGCCCAATGATGGGTTTTTGTTTTGTCACCTCAATGGCAGCCCACTGACAAAGCATCAGTTTTGGGCTGTGACTTCCCAGGCTTTAGCTAAGCTGAGGTTGTCCAGGGTGCAGTTTGGTACCCACTCCTTTAGAATTGGGGCAGCCTCTACAGCTGCGGCCCTGGGATAACCTTCATCCTCCATTCAGCACCTGGGCCATTGGTGGTCATCGGCCTATAAATCTTATGTTCACCATCTGCTCAGTTCCTAGCTTTGTTTGTTTGTAGTTGAAATGTTATGGTTCTTGTTTCTAGTTTGTCTGTTTTTTCTCTTTAGATGTTGTTGTTCCTGGCCAGAGAAGCCGAGTTCTCGTCTGTGGACACAGCTATGTGTTTTGGGCTGCACATCAGGCTCAGAGAACTTTGGTTGGCTCTCAGCTGGTCTCAGCCAATATGTGACTATCAAATGGCGGGGGCTCCGGGGTCTTCAGTGGCTGGGCCTGCTGCCATAGTTATTCCATGGGAATGCGGGCCCTCCTTCTCAGGTTCTAATCATTCACCTGGGAGGGAATGATCTCGGGCTAGTAAAGGGCAAGCTTTTAGTCTTATAGGTCTGAGAGGATTTTTGGTACATTAGGGAGAGATGGCCCAGGACCACTATAATTTGGTCAGCCATGATTCCCCGCCTTGTTTGGCGCAGTGCTTGGGATCCAGCAGGCATCGAGAGGGCCCGTTACAAAGCTAATAAAGAAATTAGGAAGGCATTGAAAGGGAGGTTGGGCCACTATCTGTCCCACTAGGATATTTCTACAAAATTTCCTGACCTCTACAGAGCAGATGGGGTGCATCTCTCTGAAAAAAGGTAACATGCTTTTCTTGAGAGATCTCTGGCATGGGCTGCGGGTGGCCTTGGGCCTCCCAGTGGGCGCTAAGGCCTAAGTAGAGACTTGGCCATAGTAGTGGCAGGTTTTACTGGGTTTATGGTACTATGCGACTAGGGGAGGACCAGAAAGCATCCCCCTTTTGGGGATTTAGGGGTCTGGCAGGATCAGCCTTTGGGTTCGATGGCCCTGGGTGGGAGAATGCAGACCGTCCTGGAGGCTCGACTAGAGGGTGCCTTCCATTGAGATGTGCGTCTGGTGGTTGGGCCCTCTGGGGCTTGCCTCCTTGCTGGGCCGGCCTGGCGGGAGCTGTGACATACAGCTCCAGCTGGGGGCTGGGTCTCTCGCCCGCTAATGGCAGGGGAGAGGTCTGTTGAGACCCCTGGCCCTGACCAGGCCACAGTTCTGGTTGCCCTTGCTGCTTATTATTATACTTAATAAAGTGGCCCTTAGTTATACCAATGCCTTGTGTCTGACTCTTCATTCTGACTTGGGGGGCAAATATGTAGTTCTGTATAAGAGCCAGAATGTTTTGTTGTTGTCCTCTAGAGCAGGAAGAACGTGATACACAAGTAAGGAGTAACTTGGGGTGTTGGCTTTTTTGTTTTTTCTTGTATTATTCAACCCTTTAATTAATAGTTTACTCATAGTGAACTCCTCTTCCGATACTAAGGTGGTTTTCCCCTGTCAGGCATAGCCTGTGGTGTCAACAAGATATAGGAGTGTCAAAATGAATCCTTCGCATTCACTAAGAAACAAAATTCCTAGGATTTGCTGGCCAGTAACATTATTTTAAACAGGGTTTTCTGGAAGTTAATTTTTATAGGACCAGAATTATTGGTATTTGTGTTTATTTAAAAAAATTGGACACGGTTTGTAAAAGAACACTGTCTAAACAGTGTAAAAAAGAAAGATAAATCATGGGACTGTTAGAAAAGGAATTTAGAAAGGAGGGCAAAAGAGACTCCCTAGAGAACACCAACTTCTGCAAGGAAATATGGCTCTGTCTTGTGTCCTCAGCATATGAAGTACAAGAAAAATGTAAGTATCTCTGGGCAAGAAAGGAGGGCAAAAGAGACTCCCTAGAGAACACCAACTTCTGCAAGGAAATATGGCTCCATCTTGTGTCCTCAGCATATGAAGTACAAGAAAAATGTAAGTATCTCTGGGCAAGAGAGTAGTATGCAAAGGTATATTGGTAGATGGGTGAGAAGGAGGTAGGGAAAGGGGGAAGGACATGGGAGTTGCCAAGAGGAGGGAAAGAAGGGGACACAGTGCAAAGTGAGGTGTCCCCTCATAAGTTCTTGCAGGTTCCTATCCCTGCTATGCAGCCTACCGTACAAGTTCCTTATTATGCAATCCTTGGCAGCCAGCACCCCACAGCTGAGCCATAGTATTCCAGGCACAGGCTGTAAGGGTGGGGGAGAGAAAGTTGAAAGGGTGCAGATGAAGGCAGGTTGGATGTTGGATGGGAAGGAGAGAAGTAAGAAGAAAAAGGGGACAGCTTATGGAGGCTTTCAGGAAATGGAAAGAATAATAATAGGAAAAACAGATACCCCTGCCAGGGTCGGATTAACAATTAGGCCAAGTAGGCACTGGCCTATGGTCCCCCATGCCTTTATGGGCCCTGGGCAGCTTTCCCCCCTGGTTTCCCCCCTGCTTGCAGCCCTCCCAGCCTGCACGCGCAGCCAGCAACTGAGCCTCTCTTTGCCCAACCTGCCTGGTGCAGCTGATGCTGGTGTCATCGCCAAGTTTGCCTCTCTGCCCCTCCCCCGCAGCTCTGTCAAAGGGGCTTTTGAGAAGGTGCCTGCAGGCTGCAGCGGGGACCATGGGTGTTGGAGCAGGTGCTTCGACTCTGAGGTAATTTGCGAGGGAGCCCCCAAGATTTTGACTGCCTAGGGGTTTCATCCGGCCCCGATCCCTGCAAGTCCTTCAGGGTCCCCTGCTTGTATGACACTGTTTCTAATTCACATGATCAGTGGTCGTTTGGTAGAAAAATAGGTAGCGGAGCTCATTAGCATACTTCATTAGATTTTGGCTGCCACCCACCAGCCAAAAACAACCTGATGCAAGAAAGGAGAGCCCCGGGTAAGCAAGGCCTGCTTGGACAGGCAAGAGATCCAGCCAGCCCAAGCAGACCTCACTCTTCTGGGGCTCTCCTGGACTGCCCCCCCCCCGCCAGTCAAATGGCCAACAAGCCACTTGCCACCCAGAATCACATAAGAAGTGGAGAAAGGGTGGTGCGGGCTTCTCCAGGGGTTAATGAGGGCTGCTGGGGATGTGGCAACGTCTCTGGTCCAGGGATTGTTATGCAGCTGCATAGGGGTAAAAAAGGCTTGAGCCCCCCCCCCCCCTGGATTTTCCTGGCAGGGGCTGAGCCCCCTCAGGACAACCAACACAGGACTCAGGGGCTTCCGATTTAAATTTTCAAGGAGGAGAGATCATTATCTTCAAAGACATGGATGGGGTGGTAGAGTCTATGTGTGATTTTCCCTCCGGGCCACAAAGAAGTTAGTGGTGTTAATGACTTTACAACCTCAGCTTCTTAAAATGCTAATTGAGCTGAAACAGAATAAAACTTTGTTTGTCTTAAAGGTGTTACTGGACTCAAACTTTGTTCAACTAGTTAATGATTGGAGAAGAAATTGTGGGGAGGAACAACACTATTGCTATGTTGCATACATATTGCTATAGTATTTGGGGTTTCTTTTGGCAGATAGATATTTTGTGTCTTCTTCAAGCCTGTGATTGTTTGCATGCATTTAAGTGGATGCTGAACCAGATCCTTTTGAAAATTAATGGCCCCACCAAGCCTTTTTTTTTTCTTCTCAAAATGTCTATACTCTTAAAGACTTGGTCAAGTAGGTGTGTATTGACAATTGTTCACCATCTAGGCATAGGGTTGCCAATCCCCAGTTGGGAGCAGGGGATCCCCCAGTTTGGAGCCCCCCCCCCTGCTTCAGGATCATCAGAAAACAGCGGGGGGGAGGGAAATGTCTGCTGGACACTCCATTATTCCCTATGGAGATCGATTCCCATAGGGTATAATGGTGAATTGATCTGTGGGTATCTGGAGCTCTGGAGGGGCTCGTTTTTGAGGCAGAGGCACCAAATTTTCAGCATAGCATCCAGTGCATCTCTTCAAAACACCATCCAAGTTTCAAACACATTGGACCAGGGGATATAATTCTATGAGCACATGATATGTATATTTGCAGATCTTAAAGTGACTATTCTAAAAGTGAATTTCAAAAACAAGACACAGCAAGAGACTTTTGAGTTACCCCTATAACCACTGGCCAACTCCCACCTTTTCCTGGGTTTGGCCCGCTCCATGGGCATTGTTGGAGGGGTGCTCCCTAAATTTATTGGGACGGAGCTTCTCCATAAATTAGTAGGTAGTGATAATGGAGGCCCCTCCCTGTGATGTCACTGGCTCCTCTCTATGATGTCACTGGATCAAATGCCCCCCCCACCGGGAAATTGAAAAGTCTACGTCCCTGTGCAGCTACACCTACTATTCCATGGACAAGGTAGGTGAGGAAGAAGAGACGGAACCCTCACATACTGTGCTCCTGTGAGCTCCTGCTGAATCTGAAGCCTGCGCATGGTTGTTAAGGATAGCATGAAATGTATGAGCAAGTCTTTGTCTTATTCAGAAAGCCATTGTTGTGTGATTGTTCAGAGTATCAGACTAGGATCTGGGAGACCCAGGTTCAACTCAGCATTTCTTGCTGGATGACCTTGGGCCAGTAACGCATACTCAGCCTAACCTACCTCACAGGGTTCAAATATAAAAATGTACAACATAAGCCACTTTGGGTCCCCATCGGGTACAAAGAAAGAAAGGTGGGGTATAAACAGAGTAAATCAATTCTAAAAACCACTTGGGAAAACTCACAATTATTCAGGTCCTATGAATATTTATGTCCCACTTTCTAAGTGTTACATAAAATCCTCACGGTTTATAGTGTCTTGGGGAAGTTACAGCAGTCCTGTTAGCTGCTTAGCTGATGGAAAGTCCGGCAAGACAACAAGGCAGGGTGTGCTTCATCCGATATAATCTCGTTCTTGCATTAACTATAAATGAGAGCTGAATTAACTACAATTGGTGCTAAACACAATAGTTTCCACATACATTTTTCTCTTTCTTGAGCTGGTCGCTCTCCAAGTGTTTTGCCATTTCACCAGACCTGGGTGAGTGCTCCTCTGTTCAAATCACAGGATTACAAACTACAAGCAACACCTTGAAAGATTGTCAGTGGGAGGGGGTGCTCAAAATTGCTTCAAATTGTTTTGCATAAGCACATTCTTATACTCTCAGATGTCCCATCTATCATCCGCCCAACCCACACAGAAGGAAAAAAAAAACCAAGTTAAGGAAAGATTCTTTCCATGATAATCTTGAGGCTCCTGGAGCGGAGTGAGAAATGCTGCATGGTTTGTATAGTGTTGTTGATTTGTCTTACTCACAACACTGAGCAGGTTTGTATCAACTGAGTGCTCTAAAGAAGGTTGCCAGGGAATTGGGCGAGGAGGGGCTTAGCAGGAGAAAGAGGAAGGCCCGGGTCATGTCACCATCATTGCGCAATAAGTGATGTCATCAGGCTGTGACATTGCTGTGACACTCTGGTATTTGGATAAAACATTCTGGTAAAAACAGCTTGTACCATAGAGTTCTTGCCCAAACATCAAAACGTCACCTGGACATCACTTGCATGATGATGTAACTTCCTGTGGTCTGGGCTTCCCTCTATCTCCTGGTAAGCTGATCAGTGGCTGGTAGGGTTGCCAAGTCCAATTCCAGAAATATCTGGGGACTTTGGAGGTGGAGCCAGGAGACATTGGGGGCAGAGCCAGGAGCAAGGGTGTGACAAGCTACATTGAAATCCAAGGGTGTTCTGGCCATCACATTGAAAGGGACAGCACACCTTTTTAGATGCCTTCCTTCCATAGGAAATAATGAAGGATAGGGGCACCTTCTTTGGGGGCTCATAGAATTGGACTCCCTGGTCCAATCGTTTTGAAACTTGGGGGGTATTTTGAGAAGAGGCACTAGATGCTATACTGAACATTTGGTGCCTCTACCTCAAAACACAGCTCCCCTAGAGCCCCTGATATCCGCGGATCAATTCCCCATTATTCCCTAAAACTGCTGGAGATCTAGAGCTGTGGGGGGGGGGGGGCCTTCCCCCGCCTGCTAGCTGGCTGGGGGCGGGGGGAAACTAGTAAAACCAGGTGATCCCCTGCTGGGACCTGGGGATTGGGAAGCCAAGCGGCTGGGGAACAGGGCCTGACTACAGGGGACCCCTGCCTCCACCAGAGGTCTGTGTAAATAAAAAAAAACCCTAAGAGACACCATAAGTTTTAAATAACAAAACGTTGTAATGGTGGTGATGTCCTGACAGAGCTTGCACACAGAACTTCAGCTAGTCAAGAACTTCACACAGAATGACTTTGATGGTTTGGAAAGCTGAGCTGAAATTAACATGCAATCCAACCGAGACAAAAAGAATGGGTACCTGGAGAATACATAGCTCGGCAGCCATACTTGTAAAAGCGTGGGGGTGAGCAGTGTGATGCGGTTGCAGAGTCTAATGCAATTTTAGAACACATTAATAAAAGCACTTTAGGATGCATTAATAAAAGAACTAAAACGTAATGTTTTCAAGTCTAGGTAAAAGAAAAAAGGACATGTATTTCCTTGCCCTTGTCCTTTCGTTTTACCTAGACTTGCAACAACGCCCATTGGCAGGCAACTTTTATTACCTTTTATGACTATCCAGACCAAACGGCCCTCTAATTTGTCACACTGTTTTGCCATGTGATCCCAGCTTCGAAGCAGTTTGCACTCTTAACCCACCTCGTAACATTATATTTCAGCCCACTGTACCTTATCCCCTCGTCTGAAGAACTGTGCTTTTATGTTCCGAATAATGTTCTGAATAAAACTTAGTTGGTTCTTAAAGGTGCTGCTTGACTCCTGCTTTGTTCTACTGCTTCAGACCAACATGGCTGCTCTCTTGGATTTATCTGATGGAGCCTGTCGCCGGTGGTTTTTTGATGCACCATTTCTGACAGTTTTTTCAAGAGGGATTCCGGAAGTCTATGACATCTTTAGCTTAGGGTTATTTTCTTTCTTATTGAGCTGAGCCAGCGTGCATCTTTGGTTGTTTGACCTACATTGAGTAATAGCCGTTCAGATCAGGAGCTCGCTGTGAAGAGAGGGAAGGCGATGAATCCACCCTTTCTGTTTCTTCCATTAGCATAGCTCTGCAGCCCTACAATTCTTGGAATAAACTTTCTGAGGATGGAAAAGGTTGCTGGTCTGAGGAGAATGCAGGTAAGTTCCTTTGATCTTTGCATCCATGACTCCCTGGCTCCAACTCGGAGCCTAGTGAATCCTGGGCATCCTAGCATCAAACAGAATGCTGGTGTGATCCAGGAGGTCTAAGTGCCCTGAAGAAAGTTAATTCTCATATTTTTGCATTCCTTCTTTTGAAGTGTTCCTGGGTTTCACGACTGCAAAATTCTTCTACCTGCGTTATGCTAAAGAAAAATAAATGCCATCATTTAGTGAAGCATAGCATGTTCCAACCCTGCTACTGTGTATCATGGTGCAGATGTACAAAGTTGTCAAGTATGTGTCTGTACATATTTTTTTTTGTCAGGAATCTGGCTCCTGTATCTGAATATTTAAACACCCATACGTCATACTTAGTGAGCATCTTTTCTTTTTCTTGTCATGCAAATGTCATCACCAAGTACTAACTTGGTCCGGTTTGGCTTTATTCTTTCGTGCTGTCAGGACTGCACACGGCGGTGGTATGACTGGAGGCTGCATTAAAGCAGAACAGGCAAAACAGATGGTTTCGCTGTTAAACACACCCAAGGAGGTCTGCAGCCAAATGGGAAGAAAGTGTTCATTGACTTCAATAAGCCCCAAGGGCAAGATTTCTACAAATCAGGAATTGAGAGTTGTTTATCTTGAATGCATTCCTTTGGTGCACATATGATACGGATTTTGCATGCTGTTTTCGACTGAATAAATATGCCGTGAATACATTTAAATAAGGACAACCCTATAACTACAACAGGAAGCCAGAATTTGAGATGAAGACCTTGAGAATTTATAAACTATTGTTGAAATGGTCCACGGAAGATGAAGTAGTCAAATCTCAAATGATAAAATGGGCGATAAATATAAATAAGGAAATACAAATGGAGTCAAGGAAGAACTCTATGAAGATATCAACATGTTATACCATTAAAGAAAACTGTTTCAAAGTGTTATAGAGGTGGTATATGACACCTAAGAAATTGGCAAAAATGAATAATCAGGTGTCGGAGAGATGTTGGAAATGTAAAAAACATGAAGGATCTTTCTACCATATGTGGTGGACTTGTGAAAAGGCAAAACAATTTTGGCAAATGATTCAGCAAGAGATTTCAAAAATTTTGAGTTATAATATTAAGAAGACACCAGAATTTTTTTTTTGTTGGGATTACAAATGGAAAAATTTCCGAAACAAGACAGAACGATAATTTGGTACATGCTTTCAGCTGCAAGGACACTATATATGTAGATGTGGAAGCAGGATAAAGTACCAGAAAAATGGGACTGGACTTTAAAAGTTATGCATTGGAGTGAAATGGACAAGCTTACAAGAATCTTAAAAGAAAATGATCTAGAGAAGTTTAAAAATGAATGGGAAAAATTTCAAATATATGTTGAAAAACAATGGAAGGTTAAAGGATACTTGGCGATTTTTGATGATAGTTGAACTTTGGAGGAAGTATACACGGACTATAGTCAAAAAGCAGGAATATGGGAATATACTTTCTTTTTAATTTTCTTTTGATAAGGACTAAAGGATTATAATGAAGATGGATTATAATTATAACATATGGTTTTTTCTTTCCTTTTTATCTTCTAGTAAGATTTTTTAATGAAGATTCTTTATTTGATAAAATTACCTTTTAGTCTTAGTAATTTACTTAAGTACACCGTTGGAGGTCATGAAAAGGGGAGGGGGAGGAGAAAAATGTAATGTTTTTGTATGAACTTTTAATAATAGATGATGAGTATTATTGCAATATATTACAGTATAATAAAATTGTTTTAAGCAAAGAGACAGGATATATGTGTGTGTGATAACATCAAAATACCATTCAGGTTAAAATCAGTTTCACCAAAAAACCAACTAAAATGAGATAATATTCAGGAGATTAGTAGAGCATCACGGTGAGATATGACATCATTTCCAGCTATGTGACTGGAAACGATGCTATGGTGTTGCACAATGCCTAGCCCTGCCCCTCCAACTTCCTAGTAGTACAACAGATTAGTGGATAGATCCAGCTGCAATTTACACAGACAATTTACATTGACTAAGTGGGTTCCCATCAACAAAACAGGAGTTGCACACCTCCTACCCTTTCCCAATGCACCTCAAATTACCCCTCATAATGTCACATGTGAGGAACGGCACCCCAAGAACAGCTGAGGTGAACTGCTGGGGAAGGGGGAAATCTGCCTCTTTTCCAGTGACATCACAGGGTTCTCAGCCAGCAGCTGACACCCAGCAGGAGACTGGGAGGCCAGGCACTGGGGGATGCCATCACATTGATGGGATGATATTTCTGGGCCAAATCCGGAAGTGATGTCATGCTGCTCCAGGATTCAGCAGAAACTCGTGCTCGCTTCGGCAGCACATATACTAAAATTGGAACGATACAGAGAAGATTAGCAGGATTCAGCAGAAACTCTACGGTTTTATGATAGAGTTTCTGTCAAATCTTAAAAGCAGTGTGACATCGCCCAGCTCTGGCCCAGAGACATTATTGCCACAACGGTATTTTTTCTTCATTTCCCCCCTCCTCCACTAACCTACCAAGCAGAAAGGGTCAGGGGATTGCCTGCATAAGGCAACACTAAATAGCAGAAATCTACCATGGGCTTCTATGTGGGAGTCAAGAAACCAGACGAGACGACCGTGGGGAAAGCCGACCTCCTGAGGCAGGAGCGCTGCTTTATTTAAACTCCAGGCGTTGGCTCAGGTAATGATTGATAACCTTTGACCACAGTGCAGCGCAAGTGCAAAGTACATACACACGAGGCAGTTCCTGATAGGGCAACGTGGGGTGCAGGCTGCACAGGCTTCCACGTGGTGTGCCAGCGTGGCATCTGGTACATTTCCTACACCCTACATCTCCCCCTTTTTGTTTTTAAGCTGATAATAAGCATAATACAGTGCACGCCGTTGCCATGTTTCCTTAGAGCGCGTATACATTTGCAGCAAATTAGGAAGGCACTGAATACAACAACCGGTAATAATTAAAAAAACAACAATAACAATTATAGCACAAATCAATTGTCGGAGCCAAGTAAGGTTTGGAAGGAAAGAGGTGAGCCATGCAAACGGGTCCCAGTCTGGGTGGAGCGCGTTATTTGCAATCAAGGTGTGCAGATGCTCCAGTTCTTTCTCTATTGTTCGGTTGAGATCTAGAAAGCGCACCTCACAGGCCGCGGGCCCGACGATTTTACAAAAGCCTCCTTGGCGAGCCAGTAAATAGTCCAGAGCGAGTCGATGCTGTAGCTGGACCTGGTGTAGACTAAAGATTTCGCTCTGTGAATCGCGTATGACAGCGGTTGTTGCATTGATGGATTGCTCGAGACGACAGGTGAGTCCAATGATGGAGGCTCGATTTTCTTGAGCAATTATGTTAGAATAGCTTCCTAGGGTTAGAACACCCGTGAGACCTGAAATGACTGCTCGCCCCACTCCCCATTTCTCGGGACCCCTGCTCAATTGGGGGTCCACAAACACTGTATCCGAGCAACCTGGTCCCAACGGGCTCCGTCGTTGCCGTTGGCGCGGGGGTGCAGGTGAGGAACGCAACACTGTGACAGGCAAAGTAAGAAATCCAACGGAAGCACACTCATAATCCCCTGGATGAAAACTGGTGGCAACCCCCCCACCCCAGAAAAACCACAAATTAGGGTCCTTAATTATCCAACCACTACAAATGGAACCGGGGGTAAATGTGGAAACATTAGGAACAGAAATATCAGCTCCGGTGTCCAGAAGGCCCTCAAAGGGTTTTCCGTTGACTAAATAGGTTCGTAAAGGCTTGGAAGCAAGGCTCTCTTGGTTCACCAGAGCGATCTGAAAAACAGAAGAAGAAGAGAACCCACCCTCGCGCCCCCTTATGGGAAGCGCGTGAACAACAGGAGTCCCGGGCGGAAGTGAAAAAGGGAGTTGGCTCCATGCTTGCACTAGGAGCGGCACCCCCGGGGGAGGGGCTTCCTCACAAGAAGGAATGATGAACACTCCCTGTTCCCCCATCTCATGCAGGGGTAGGAGCAAGGCTGCCGCTGCAGGGAAGTCTGGGGGCAAAGAGACAGCCAAGGTGGTTACTTCCCCTGGTAAAGGTTGGGCGGCAGCAGACACCGTCTCCAGGGTCCAAAGTAAAGGGTCTCCCTTTGGGCTCGGGCAAGGAGACTGCCCGCTTATGAGTTTTTTTGCTCTGAGGCGCTAGGGGGGGCAGAGCGGCACTGATTTGCCCAATGATAGCCCTTTCCGCACCTCGGACATTTTTTCGATGGCCTATTGTCCGAGGAGCCCCCTTGGGGGGTCCGGGCGCGGCATTGAGCCCGGAAGTGGCCTGGTTTCCCACATTTAAAACAGTTCCCCACGGGCCGTTTGCCCCTGTCCCCATTTCCCCGGATTGCCGCAGCCAGGAGCGCCATCTCATGCTGCTTGGAGCCCACCTCAGCACAGGCTGTTAACATGTCGGCTAAGGTGTAGCCAGGGCGACTAATAACAGAGCTCAAGACCTTTTTGCAGTCAGTGTTGGCATTCTCATAGCCTAACTTCACCAGCAACTCGCTTTGCGCCTCGATGTTATCCAGCTGCCGCTGGATGGCCTCTTGGAGGCGATCGATGAAGGCGCCATAAGGCTCCCCGTGTCCCTGCCGGATGGCGCTAAAGGACTTCTGTGCCTTCTCTGTAACTGGGACCCGGCGGAAGGAGCGGAGGATGCAAGCTTTAACGCCTGCCAGATGAGCGTCAGTGAGCTGGGCTTGAGCAACCAGGTCAGCAAACTGTCCTGCCCCATAAAGCTGGTCGGCGGTAATTTGAGCAGTACCCGCAGCAATGGCGGCGGCCCGATATTCGCTGTCCCACACGACATATTGGGAGGGGGACAGAATCATACGAGCAAGAGCCTTCCAATCATAGGGCAACATAGAATAACCTTGTGCGATACCTTCTAAGGTCCCCTGCACAAAGGTAGACTTCAAGCCATAATCTTTAATAGATTTGTTCAATTCTCTCAGGACGGAATAGGGCAACCCTGTCCAAGTTACTTGAACCTGGTTAGGGTGCCGCGGATCCGGGGTCCATGTTATAGGGAACAACCCCGGAGATTCCCCACCCCACTCCTCTGACGTCCAGTTCCCCTGCCTCTCGGGCTCGAGCCAAGGAGCGTTCTAAAGGACTGAGAAGGATGGCGGGAGAGGACTGGGGCGCCGGGAGGGCTGAGCCCAGCGGCTCACTGGGAGACACAACCGTCTGGGGAGCTCCCGCGGGAGCTGAGGCCGCTGGCCAAGAGGCCAGGGCCGGGTAGAGATAAGGGGGGGGGTTCACCCGACGTCTCAGGGGGCTTACAGAGGATGTTATCAGTCGGAGTGAACTGGCAAATGGCATGATGAATCCGCTGCCAGGTTATGAGCAGAGACATAGGAGCGCGGGGTTCCTGCCGCAACTCTGCTCCGATTTTCCCCCAGTCACTGGGCTTCATGGAACCACGTTGTGGATACCATGGACACTGGCAGTCTATCTCCCGCAGGAGCTCAAGGATCTCTTTCCCTGACGGGCATCTGTCTGGCTGCTGCGACTGACATAATTTCCTTAGTTCATCTGCATGCACAACTTGTTCCTTAGACGTTTCCCCCATACTCACCTGAAAGGAGGTGCACCGTGGAAGACCGAAGGGTCGGGTGAGCAGAGGCCGGGAGCTGATCACGTCGGGGTCACCAGCTGTGGGAGTCAAGAAACCAGACGAGACGACCGTGGGGAAAGCCGACCTCCTGAGGCAGGAGCGCTGCTTTATTTAAACTCCAGGCGTTGGCTCAGGTAATGATTGATAACCTTTGGCCACAGTGCAGCGCAAGTGCAAAGTACATACACACGAGGCAGTTCCTGATAGGGCAACGTGGGGTGCAGGCTGCACAGGCTTCCACATGGTGTGCCAGCGTGGCGTCTGGTACATTTCCTACACCCTACACTTCTAACCACTTGGTCTCTATTACCCTAACCTATTTATAGGATTGTGATGAAAAACTTCTCCCTTCCTGAGACCCTGGAGAATTGCTGCTTGTTGGTGTAGGCTAATGACCCCCCTCCCCAATGGTGATCTACAATTCTCACAGGTCATTCAGAACTTGCAGGGGGGGAATAGACATTTGTTTGTTTATTATTATCACATTTCTCTCCCACCCTCCCCAAACAGAAGAAAAAGAAGAAGATACTGGATTTCTATCCCGCCCTCCACTCCAAAGAGTCTCAGAGCGGCTCACAATCTCCTTTCCCTTCCTCCCCCACAACAGACACCCTGTGAGGTGGGTGGGGCTGGAGAGGGCTCTCCCAGCAGCTGCCCTTTCAAGGACAACCTCTGCCAGAGCTATGGCTGACCCAAGGCCATGCCAGCAGGTGCAAGTGGAGGAGTGGGGAATCGAACCCGGTTCTCCCAGATAAGAGTCCGCACATTTAACCACTACACCAAACTGGCTCTCAAACAGGCTCAGGGTAGGTCACATCAAAGATAAAACAGTTACATATATTTTAAAACACTAGCCAAACATAGAAACAAACAGATCGATTTACTAATTAAAAATTCAGATGGTGATCACTTCGAAAATCTGGTCCCTGGCTGAGCAGATAAATAGACAATAATAGTCATAATCAGTCGCTACTTCAGATTGTGCCAGCATACAGCAGGGAGGCCAAACATATGAACATGTGAAGCTGCCTTATACTGAATCAGACCCTCGGTCCATCAAAGTCAGTATTGGCTACTCAGACTGGCAGCGGCTCTCCAGGGTCTCAAGCTGAGGATTTTCACACCTATTTGCCTGGACCCTTTTTTAGTGGAGATTGAACCTGGGACCCTCTGCTTACCAAGCAGATGCTCTACCGCTGAGCCGCCGTCCCTCCTCCATATTGATGCACAAGATTTTAGCCTGCCCTTCTTCCTTTTTGCAAGAGCTTCTGATGGAAAACAAAGGATACTGTTTCTCCTGCACAGAAGATAAACTCTGAGGTGCTAGATTTCCCTCCCCCCTCCCCCCACCACCACCACCTCCACGACCTTAAAACCAGCCACAGAGCAAATAGGCATCAGAGCTAAAATTAAGGTATTGGTCAGTGACCTTCAGTTGCAAAGGTCTCATTGAACATATGCTTGAGATCTATGACTCATAGGCATATCTCATAAATTTAAAAAAGCTGTCTTCTCTAGAGTGATGTTTTTAGGAGCTGATTTTTAAATGGCTTATTTGTTACAAGCCACTTCTGTACCTCCCAGGGCCCCCTCTCTGGTTGAGCCCCCACCTTTGAATTCTCCATTTGACCTCAGCACAGCCCTGTTCTTTTTCATATGGGGCTCCAGGATCATGGAATGTCCCCTCCAAGAAGAGTCTTAGGCTGTTGACTACCCATTATCAAAAAAAAGTTAGACTGTTCTTATGCAGTGGGTACGTATGGTACAGTTAAATGCATGAGGGAGTTGTACAATAGTGCTTTGTTAATATTTTTAAAAAGAATTCCCTGCTTTTAAAATTTTATCTCTTACCTCTGTCAGTGGTTCATGTGCAGAGTGCAAAACAGAGAACTGCCACCAGGTCGACGCGAGGAAAGAATGTGAGCCTCACGCCAGCACCTAGTATAAAGCAGTGTATTTACAACTATATACAAACAACTTGGTGCGGTGAATAACATATACTATACTGAGTGACAAAGTGCTACGCCAGGAACTCGTTCTCACAAGAGAGAGATATTGTCTGGCACTGTAGTCCATATATACATTGGTCAGCCAATCACGGCAGTCCACACAAATGCTGACTCCAGCAGGTGCTTTCCCCAGATACAGTCCAGCTTCAACCGGCCTTCTTCCAAGGTTGCTCTGACCTGAGCTGTCAGAAGCTGTCACTGTAGATCCACCTGCTGCTCCATGCTGCATCCATGCTGTGGACGGAGGACTCATACACTAACAACCTCATGGGTCAAGTTTCTCTCCTATAAGCTGCCTTGAGCCACTGTGGGAAAGACGCAGGGTTTCCAGACTCAAGAAATATCTGGGGACTTTGAGGGTGGATCCAGGAGACTTTGGGGGTGGAGCCTGGAGCAAGGTTGTGACAAGGATAATTGAACTCCAAAGGGAGTTCTGGCAATCCCATTTAGGGGAACTGCATGCCTTTTAAATGCCTTCCCTCCACTTGGAAATAATGAAGGATAGGGGCACCTTCTTTGGGGGCTCATAGAATCAGACCCCCCCAGCCCAATCTTTTTGAAGCTTGGAAAGTATTTTGAGGAGAGGCACCAGAAGCTATGCTGAAAAGTTGCTCTACCTCAAAAAAAACCACCCCGCCCCTGAGTCCCAGATATCCACGGATCAATTCTCCATTATACCCTATGGGAATTGGTCTCCATGAGATATAATGGAGTGCCCAGCAGACATTGCCCTCCCGCACCACTTTCTGATAACCCTGAAGCATGGGGAGGGCTTCCAGACCGGGGGATCCCCTGCCCCTAACTGTGGACTGGCAACCCTAGAAAGACATCATAAAATATTCTAATAAGTATATAAACTCCTAAATGAAGAGGGGGGCATTTGATAACAATGTTTATTTTGTGGGAGCAATGGTGGAATAACCATTGGAATGGACAATACTGAGAAAATGCAATAATCACATTTCTCTTACAATACCTTTACAATTTCAGGGTGGAGCTTTACAAAGGAATAAGCATCGCTGCTAAATTTGAGACAAATCCTTTTTCACCAGGGCATGTTTTATGTATAGCTTGATTAAAACAAGCAATAAAATATACCCCCCCACACACCCTTCTATTGTATGTGTGCACACACATACCTTTCTGATGCTCCAATCAATTATATGCTTCCTTACTTGTGCTAACTGCCAGTTTGGGAAACCAGTGGATTAAGCCCCTATTATTTCCAGGGTATGCGTTTTGGTTCCCTGGAGATCTTCCCTTGGAGCCCTTTAAACCAGGCCATGCTCCATTTCTTTTCCACTGAGCTGCTTGGCATTGTGCCTGAGATAACAAGGAACTGCCCTGGCCAAGTCAGTTTTGTTTTCCCTTCACTGTACTTGCGGAGTTTCTGTCAGCCTGCCCTTTATTGGAGGAGGCCTGCTTGGACATGGTATGAGATTTCCTCCGCTAATGCCGTATCTGTCCCAAAGCAGAGTCAACATGTCATAAATGGGCTTAAATGTATTTCAAGTGATCTCATTATGGAACGGAATGAATGGGGGGGTATTCACTCAGCAAACAAGCTTCAGCTGAATTTAAATAAGTTGTTTGATTAGTCTTTAGTTATAGGATCTTGAAATAAATTAGAATTCTTCGAAAAGATTAGTACTGAAATTGGGTTTCGTGAGTTTAGAGCAATGTAGCTAAAGCAAGACCTTCCATATATGTATTTTTCCCATCTTGTTTGGAGCCTTCCTGAAACTGATTATATAGGCTGGTCTATGGGGGCAAAGGTTTTTTGTTTTACAGTTCGGCATAGCCAAGGCTTCTTACGTGACTCTTGTTGAAGTATGAGCTACACCTGTGGTGGGATGAGATTAAGACTGAAAGAAACAGATGTATACCTGGGTGACTTTTCCAGCCTCGCCGTAACATTCTTATTGCGCTTGCCATTTTGTAGCAAACAAAACCACAATTATAACAGACAGGATCCTGGTGGAAATTCAAGACCCTGATATAAAAACTAGAAAGGCAGGGAAGAAGGCTGAATGAAAAGCTCACACCGAGGCACTGCCCAGAAACGGCAAGGGAAAGAATAACGAGCTCTGTGTTCAGCTGATATAGTCATTTTGAGATTAGCCCAGCTTGGCTATTTAATCAGATTGCTTCCAAAGTTATTAGGCTCTTTTTACACTAGTTGCATATGATCCAATGCAGTGCCTAGAAGATAAAATTAACTAACTCTCCAATGTGGTAATTGCACATAGAGGTTTCAGATTTTGTCAAGAGTTCATAAACTTTCATGCTGCCACTCCTGTTTTCCTGTGAAAGATCTCAAACATGCTGTCATCCCCCACATCTTTGAATTGAGCGTGAAATTATTAATAAATTAATTTCATCCCATTCACAGCATGCACTGTCTTATACCCTTGTCTTTCCCCCTATTGGTCATCAACTATCCCCATTTCCTGTTAAGAAGACTGCGGATTTATAGCCCACCCTTCTCTCTGAATCAGAGGCTCAGAGCGGTTTACAATCTCCTATATCTTCTCCCCCCACAACAGACACCCTGTGAGGTGTGTGGGGCTGAGAGGGCTCTCACAGCAGCTGCCCTTTCAAGGACAACTCCTGCGATAGCTAAGGCCATTCCAGCAGCTGTAAGTGGAGGAGTGGGGAGTCAAACCTGGTTCTCCCAGATAAGAATCCGCACATTTAACCACTACATTTAACCTGGTTCTCCCAGATAAGAGTCCGCACATTTAACCACTACATTTAACCTGGTTCTCCCAGATAAGAGTCCGCACATTTAACCACTACAATTGCCCATACGAACCCCAGAGAGCACTGAGGTCAGCAGGGAAGAACCAGCTGACTATCCCTGGACCAAAGGAGGCCAAACTCCAAAACACCCGTACACGGGCCTTCTTCATCGCAGCTCCACAATTATGGAACCAGCTCCCGGAAGAAGTGCGAGCCCTGCGGTGCCTTGACCAGTTCCGCAGGGCCTGCAAGATCACCCTTTTCAGGATGGCCTTTGCTGGCTGAGAGACCGCTGTTGGGTGACTTTCGCTATTATCATTTATAAATGGAATTAGCACCTGGAAACTTTTATAATACTCGATTAATTGGAATGTTTTAAAGCTAATGTGATTTTAAACTCTGTATAATTTTTATGAAATGTTGTTAGCCGCCCTGAGCCCGCCTCGGCGGGGAGGGCGGGATATAAATTAAAAAAATTTATTATTATTATTATTATTATTAATGCATTCAGTACAGCTTTGCAAGTGATGGTCCTGGAAGTTGTGTGCTGTGTTTTTTCCTGCAGGACTCTGAAAATGTCTGGACCACTGGAAGGATGTACTCTGAATGTGAAGGGGACAGGGATTCACCTTTTCCCAGAACTTCATACTTTAGGTCATTTCTATTTACACCAAATCATGTAAATCATGTGGTATTTGTTTTAGATAATTTAGCAGGAGTAATTTATAGTTGCTGGACACTACAAAAGGTTCAATTCAGGAATGGTATGCAGAGATAATTATATTTGGAGTTGGTATCACATGACAGGGACCAGAGAACATGCAGGTTTTCTTCTCAGTTTTTCTACAGGTGCTCAGCCTTAGCTTTCCTCCATCATGTTTTCTAGGCTGATATAGAAATACAATCCTTTATCGCCCCCCTGTAAGAAATGGCCAATTCCTTTGAGTTCTAGGAAGATTTAAAATTCTACCTGTGGAGGGGTTCGTGCATACAAAGGCTCCTAGCAATGTGAATACTTAGAGAGATGCTAACAGGATTAAAAGAGTGAAATTTCAGGTGCCTTGTACAAAAGGTAATCTCTACACTGCAGAAGTCCGTGAACCCCCCAAAAAACAAAACCTCTATTACTTCACTGTGTGCTTTGGGTTGATTGTTTAATTCAGTTTTACAATGTTGGAAGGAAAGGCACCGAAAACGGCAAGACAGGAAACCGTCTGTGTTTCACAGAACAGACAAAATATTGCAGCAAGTGTATTACATTCAATGTGCCATCGTATCTGCAAAGTATAACACATTCATTATGACCTCATCCTACAATCTGTTGCAGCAGAAAATAATATCTGGTCATCATTGCGATGACTTCTGTGAGAGTGCCAAACCGCAACATTACAGGCCAATCCCACAGAATCACTCCTGCTGCTCAAGAATCCCTGCAGCTATTCTACTCAGCTCCTCAGGAAACAGTGATCATGGCCTTCTACAGATAGGTCAGAACATCCACAGCCCATTTCCAGGTATTCTATATAATTGCCTCCTTACTTCAGAATAGCCTTTTTAAACCTGCCAGGGGGGCAGCTTTGCAGGTGAGGCTCAGAACCCTAAGACAAAAACAAGCCCTCCCTGTAACCTTTGACCTACTTTTGCTCACTAAAAATAAACCACCCAGGAGGCTTCATTCTGTTATCGAACGCTATTTAAATAGGTGTCGTTAAAAGCTAGCCATTAGTAGAGGCATCAGTCTGATTTAAACTGTCCTTCAGTAGAAGAGGACCTCCCCTGACTTGGATAGCCTGATCTCATCAGATCTCAGAAGCTAAGCAAGGTTGGTCCTGGTTAGTAGTTGGGTGGGAGACCACCAAGGAATGCCAGAGTCACCGTGCGTAGGCAAAGAACTGCAAACTACTTACGTTTGCCTCTTGACTTCAACCCCCCCTATGTGGTTGCCATAAATCAGCTGCAACTCGAGAGGGAAGAAAAAAGAAGAGGGCCAGGTACTTCAGCTGAGAATATCCATGGCTCAGTCAGTGTCTTCACAATTGTGGAGGGAGGGGGGAACCCGACACTACATTTTTTAAGTATGACTCTGCTTCATCCTACACAATTGTTCTCTCTAATGGATGGAATTTGTTTAGTTTCCTCTTAGCATCCCAAAGCAAGGGAAGTCTTCTGAAGTGGATGAATTGCTCTTATCAGATATGTCTCATTGATTTACATATTAGGCTGGAACATTTGACCCAAAACCAGTCAACAAAGGAAATGAAAAGATTTCTCATGAAATTTGACAGTTTTGATATATGGACCTCTACTGTCATTTCAGGGTGGCTTCTACCTTAACAAAGAGGAAGGAATGAAGGCTTTGCAGAGTACTGTGCCTCCGCAATCTCTGCTGAAGCAAGTGGGAATTGAGTGGTAGCAGAATTTTGTGATGTGGTATTTTTTAGAACTCTAATTTCTGTCCCAAAGCTTATGAATAGGCTCAGAAAGACATAATGCTGTGAGTTCTCTGAACAGAATTCCAGCATTTCTCCCCCACCCCCCCACCCCGCAAAGGATGGTTCCAGGTGAAGACTACTTTGGGGGCAACCTATGCCCACTACTCCCCCCCCCCCCGCCGCAGCTGCCTGTGTGCCTATCCTCTGCCCACTCTCAAGCTCTCACACAATCTGCAGTCACAGCGGCCTACACTGCTTCCATACCCTTTCCCTGAGGGTGTTGCGGCCATCAGGAACGCTGATGCTTTGTGGACTGCCAACATGCCCTTCTCCAGCAGCACTAGACACCCCATGCAGTTGGGAGCACAGATGACAAAGCATTCACAACTTAGCAAGCAGACAGTGGAAAGGTATGAGTAGAGAGTAGGGAATCATCAGTAGTGGGCCCTGCCAGAAGCCACAGGTGCTGGTAGCTGCTCACCTCAGGATATGCTGACACCAGCCTTGGGTAAGTGGGAGATCAGTTTGGATCCGGACCATGGTGCGGTTAAGTGAGGATGGATTGTACATGATCTGAAAGCTGCCACGATTTGGAGAGAATACAGCAAAGAGCACCACACACACAAAAAAAAACAGATCGATCTAAGACATCCAGTAAAAGTTTCCAGTTTTGACACCACCAACAGAAATATTTATGAACATTTATAGACTTTGACACAAGCACTTTAACTGGTATACGTAAACTCTTGGAGGATCGGCTACATCAAGGGTGTGTGGCCTACTATGCAAAGGAGTTCCTGCTACAAAAAAAGCCCTGGAGTAAACAAACAGCCCTGGAGTGAAACAATTTGTACTAGGCATAATTGTATAAAAAGTAAGGACATACTTTGAGAGGATTAACTGGCTTCCTTAATTACAGGTGGCAGGAAATAATTTAGAGAAAAATAACGTTAAGTTATTACCAGCTAAATTAATTCTAGACAAAATACTAGCATCTTATGTATTCAGACTGCAGAAGATAAGAGCCCTCATCCAACCAAGTCATGCTTAGATCCCATTAAAATAACTGGGATTTCAAGAAAGTTGGTTGTGGCTGTCTTGTCCCTCCTTCAGTTCCTATTAATAGGATATAAGCATTTCCCCCTCTCCCTTTAACCTTCCCAGCCTATATTACTGATTTGTTAAATTTTGGGTATAGAAAGGTCTTTGCTAAGGAACGTCTTGGATACTTTACAGTTGGCAACATTAAGAAGTCGTAATGAGACCCCATATAAAGAGCAAGTCTGCTCCTGTGACCATAGGTCCATTGGGAGCTGGGTCTTGTGATTCTAAGGTGCCCCAAGGTTCATGGTAGGTTGTGAAAGACATCTTGGGAATGTTTTATTATGATGCTCAGGGAGGTCAGACCAAGACAAATCGGTGATACTACTTTTGCAAATAGAGCTAAATGGATAATATTACAACTGGCAAAAGTTTGCGGCCCTGGTTATAAAGGTACAGCCCAAACAGTTGGATGCATGTTTAGCAGTTGACTTGTTCACAAGCTTTACACTGGATCCTTCTTTATTGTTATAAGTAGGGGTCGCTTGGTAGAAAAATAGGTGGTGGAGCTCATCCAGGGAATGTTATGCAGCTGCACCTACTGTTCAATGGACAAGGTGGGGAGGAGGAGGGGGAACCCTCAGAAAGTTTCAGGAGTTGTGCTCCTGTGAGCTCCTGCTGAATCCGAGGCCTGATTATAAGAGCAGTAAGTTATTGTTAATTAGGGTTGCCAAGTCCAATTAGAGAAAAATCTGGGGACTTTGGGGGCGGAGCCAGGAGACTTTGGGGGTGGAGCTGGGAGACATTTGGGGTGGAGCCAAGAACAAGGATGTGACAAGCATAATTGAACTCCAAGGGAGTTCTGGCCATCACATTTAAAGGGACAGCACACCTTTTAAAATGCCTTTCTTCCATAGGAAATAATGAAGGATAGGGGCACCATCTTTTGGGGCTCATAGAACTGGACCCTCTGGTCCAATTGTTTTGAAACTTGGGGGGTATTTTGGGGAGAGGCACTAGATGCTATACTAAAAATTTGGTGCCTCTATCTCAAAAAATAGACCCCCCCCCAGAGCCCCCAATACCCACGGATGAATTCCCTATTATTCCCTATGGGAATCGTTCTCCATAGGGAATAATAGAGTGCCCAGTAGACATTTCTCTCCCCCCTCCACGCTTTCTAAAGGGGGGAGGGCCTCCAAACCAGGGAATCCCCTGCCCCCTCCCTCTCTCACACACACAAATACTTACCAGATCTTCTTCCGGAGAACTCTTGCTGTGAAAACGAAAGCAAAAGAAAGGGAGGGGCCGTTCTCCCAAGCCCTTCCTGCTTCCTGCCCAGCCTTAAAGGGGCATACATTTTACAAACGGCTCAGGAGCTCTATAATAACATGAAGCCTACAGGTATGTTCTCTCCCCCTCCCCCCCCCACCCCCCGCTTCCCAATTTTTGAAGAGCGGGAGATGAGGCTGCAAACCCAGGGGTCTCCCGCCAGAGCGGGAGGTTTGGGAAGCCTATTGTTAATTCTGCTTCTTTTAGCTATCAAGGTTATGTTTTAAATCAGGGGTGTCAAACTCATTTGTTATGAGAGTTGGATCTGACATAAATGAGACCCTGATGGGCTGGGCCATGTTTGTTATCAAATGTAATGCCAGGTAGCGGAGATAACAGAGGCTTTGGTCTGTAGCCCCTGCATGATAGAGCAAGCCTGGCAAAGCAAGCTGTGATGCAGAAGGACGCAAGAAAGAGAGAAGGAAGCAGATGACAGTGAGTTGCTCGTGGGCCTGATAGGAGCCCTCCAGGGGTCTGATTCAGCCCTCTGGTCACGTATTTGACACCCCTGTTAAATGCTTATCATGTATTTTAATCTTCCAATGGATATTTATATATTTTACTTGACATAGCGATTGCCTTGTTTGTTTCTTTTGTTTTTTGGGGGGATACTATTTTTTTGAGCTTACACAAAAAGTGAAATGAGGAAGAGGAGGATGTCAGCCTTTAGTTTGGAATTGTGAACAGTAGCCCTCGCCTAAGAGTCATGCATGCATCAACAAGCGAGGTGTGTGTTGCTGCGGTCAGACCATCTCCATCAGTGTTGACAGGAGGGTGATTTGTTGCCCAAGGCATCATCATACTCAATAAGTCCAAACTGCATGGAACAGAGCCAGCAAAGCTAAGATTAGATGTTCCAGAGTAACAAAACATGCTCATTATTACAAATGAGATCTGTCTCTCTCCCAAGGCAGCACAGCTGATTCTCACTGATGGTCCTTCTCTCTCCCGCTGCGGACTCCCTATCATGGTTTCGTAGCCCAACTAATTCTCTTTTGCTCATATGGTGTTTCTCAAAGATTCGGCATGTGAAATATGTAATGCATTTTTCTGAACTGAAACTGAAGCCACATCGTTGACTTCTAAAGGTTTACTTTCAAACAGTAACATACATGGCAGTGCTAAGAATTACAAACATTTAGTTGTTTAATTTTTAAAAGTGTGAATGGAAATATTTCCACATATTCAAAAGACAGTCCCAAACACTGAGGTGAAAGCTAGAATCCACAAGGTCCCCTGCAAAGTAAAGATGCCTCCCCAAAATATAGTATACAATTTACAGAAGTTTGAACTAGTGATTTACACAGACACAGCCTGATCAGCTACCTTCAATGTAATATTCATATACAAACTCACCAAACTCCAACCAATAGAAAATAGAGAAATTCAACTAAATCTAACCTTTAAAGTCATAATTCACATATCTGATGTTGTTGGATGATTGCTTTGTAGCTTGGTTATATCTGGAATGATTGTATTGATGGCACAAATTTCATTTAGTTTCAATTGTATGTTTGCATATGGATATATTAAAGATTACTGAAAAGACCGTAGCTCGGTATATTGCTAAATCAACACAGAAGCAAGGCCAACGCAAGCCACTCAAACCACATATTCCATAATATACCGCACCCAACGCAGAAACACACACACCTTAACCACAAAGATTAGTATTTTAGTAATTTATGTTGTACTAAGAAGTTTACAGTTGAAATACAGAAGTTTTACATAAATGAACTGAAAACTCCTAAGCAGGCTCTTTCCCTAGCTAAAACCTGCTAGGCTAGTGTCTTGTTTTCACAGGCTTTTACTGCAGCTACTGCTTAAAATCAAATTAACACTGAAAGAATTCAGAGCACCACCTGCTAATAATAACTGGTCCATTGCAACAGAAACATGTTTCAATTCCCCACTGCTGGACTGGAGTAACTTTATATTATTATCTCTGGTACCCCTTTTTACCTCTTCAGAAACTATCAAAAGAAAAGTTCCGTTCACACTCACCCCCCCCCCCCCAATTTTCAGCGTAATATCCCCTTAAGTTCATTTTCTAGGTTTTTTGCTTCCTTCTACTAAATATATACAATATCATCTACACAGAATTGCCCAGGGCAGTACCAAGACATGCTGAAGCAAAGGTTTCCAGCTGCTTTTGTGCACTTATCTTGTCGAGGAGTTTCTGGCACTTGGAGGCTAAACATTTGCAGTATTTGGGATAACCATAACATTGCCTAGAAACTGCTGTTAAAGGGGAAACTGGAGAGGGGGGAAAGTTGAGTGCCCGTAAGTGCCCTTGAAATAGGTGGACTGTATAGAGGTTTAATTGATTTCATTGAGGTTTGGGACCAGTGAATTCTTCGCAGCCAACAAAACCGAGGTTGCCACTGAAGGCACACAATCAGCTTTAAATGCTTTGCGTCCGAAGTATCAGGTGGACTTTCCCCATCCATCTGAATCTGCCAAGGATTTCAGATCCATCACTGGTGCCCTGTTATGATAATATGGTAGAGTTGCAGGTCTGTGTTTGAAAATACCTGGAGACATTGGGGGTGGATCCAGGAGAGGGTGGGGTTTGGGGAGGGGGGGGGGAGGAGTCTCAGCATGGTACAATGCCATAGAGTTAGGGTTGCCAATCCCCAGGTGGGGGCAGGGGATCCCCCGGTTTGGAGGCCCTCCCCCCACTTCAGGGTCATCAGAAAGCAGGGGGAGGGGAGGGAAATGCCTGCTGGGAACTCTGAAGTTCCATATGGAGACTTGTTCCCATAGAAAATAATGGGGAATTGATCCATGGGTATCTGGGGCTCTAGGAGGGCTGTTCTTTGGGGTAGAGGCACAAAATTTTCAGTATAACATCCTCCCAAAGAACCCCCCAAGTTTCAAAAAGATTGGACCAAAGGGTCCAATTCTGTGAGCCCCAAAAGAAGGTGCCCTTATCCTTCATAATTTCCTATGGAAGGAAGGCATTGAAAAGGTATGTGATCCCTTTAAATGTGATGGCCAGAACTCCCTTTGGAGTTCAATTATGCTTGTCGCACCCTTGCTCCTGGCTCCGCCCCCAAAGTCTGCCAACCCTAGCTGGAGGATACTCACAAGAGGGGATTTCCAGCTGTTATCTCCAGACTGTGAACCTGTCTTCTTCTCTTCTGCCCTTTATGCCTAAATTCAAAAACTCGTTTGTTCTGGAGGATCTTGAAACCAACTGATATTCTGTTTTAGCTAAGGCTTTTCTAATTTGCAATGGTGCTGTTTTCAGATGAGTGCTATGCCACTTTCATTATTTCAGACCATTATTATTGCCATTGTTGCGATTGTGCTTTTGCTTGGTTTTACACAGTGTGTGTGTGGAGGGGGGGGGGGTTTAGAAAAAGCCCAGCAGCTCATTTGCATCTTAGGCCAAACCATCTGGTCTGGGAGCACGTGGCTGCTGCCGCTTGGTGGGTCGGGCCAGCCGGAACCCTGGCCAGCTCAAGCGGAGCTCCGCCCCCGTGAGCTCCGGCAGAAAAAAAAGCCCTGGTTTTACACACTGCAACAGGTTTTGGTTTTTTTATTTTTATTTTTATTGCTCTTGTATTGCTCTTTTTATTGCTCTTGTTTTGCATTTGTTATTTCTTGTTATAAGCTTGAGGGCTCTGAGATACCTTGCAAGGAAGGCGACATAGCTCGCAAATAGGGCCAGATTGACAATTAGGCAAAGTAGGCGCTGGGCTATGGACCCCCATGCCTTTAGCGGCTCCGGGTCAGCTTTCCCGCCTGGTTTTCCCCCTCCTTGCAGCCCTCCCAGTCTGCATGTGCAGCCAGCATCTAAGCTGCTCTTTGCCCAACTTACCTGCTGCTGGCGTTATTGCCAAGTTTGCCTCTCTCTGCCTCCCCACCACCACCCACAGCTTGGTCAAAGGGGGTTTGAGAAGGTGCCTGCAGGCTGTAGTGAGGGCCATGGGTGGGTGCTCCAACTCTAAAATAATTTGCAAGCCCCCCCCCCCCCAAGATTTTGACTGCCTAGGGGTCTCCGCAGGGTTTAATCCAGCACTGCTTGCAAAAAACCTAACATACGTAAATGTAGCTGAGAAAGCTTTTCTCTGAAGATCCCGGAAAAGTTTCACCTGCTTTCTTCATTCTGCACAGGAGACCACCCAGAAAAAAAAAGAAAGAAACGGGAGACCTAAGCATGAAACAGGTGAAACTGAAAGAGGAGAAAGTCTGTCAAAAGACAAGCAAAGCCTTGGACAGGGTAATACTTCTCGTTTCACCATTTTCATCAACCTAGAAATAACGTAACGTGTGCTCATTTTATGTATCGCTGACATTGCAGAAATGCAAGGAACTTCAAAAGCAAAGCACACCCCTAGGTGTATAATTAGGGCAGGCATTCAAGAAACAAAAAAAGGCTGGAGTGATTGTTGCCCTTAGTGTCCACTGGCACAACAGCCTCTGCTCGGCGTTTCTACAAAAGCACCTGCCTGACGCTTCTGAGGAAATTTGGAAACACCAAAGGTAGGCATGCTCGATTGAGGTAGACTTGCACTTGCAGTGCAAAGAACCACAAGCGCCACCACCTTCTTCCTAGAATGCCTTACCATTAAAAAAAACTACAGCTTAAGAACATAAGAGAAGCCATGTTAGATCAGGCCAATGGCCCATCCAGTACAACATTCTGTATCACATAAGAGAAGCCATGTTGGATCAGGCCAATGGTCCCTCCAGTCCAACACTCTGTGTCACATAAGAACATAAGAGAAGCCATGTTAGATCAGGCCAATGGCCCATCCAGTACAACATTCTGTGTCACACAGTGGCCAAATATACACACACACACACACACACTGTGGCTAATAGCCACTGATGGACCTCTGCTCCATATTTTTATCTAACCCCCTCTTGAAGGTGGCCATGCTTGTGGCCGCCGCCACCTCCTGTGGCAGTGAATTCCACATGTTAATCACCCTTTGGGTGAAGAAGTACTTCCTTTTATCCGTTTTAACCTGTCTGCTCAGCAATTTCATCGAATGCCCACGAGTTCTTGTATTGTGAGAAAGGGAGAAAAGTACAGTATTTTTTGCACCATAAGACTCACTTTCCCCCCCCAAAAAAAGTGGAGGGAAAAGTGTGTGCGTCTTAAGGAGCGAATACTGCAAAAAATTCACACAAATGCCTCTAAATTCACACAAACGGCTCTAAAAACTAGGTGCGTCTTATGTTCAGGTGCGTCTTATGGAGCGAAAAATACGGTACTTCTTTCTCTGCTTTCTCCATCCCATGCATTATCTTGTAAATCTCTATCATGTCACCCCGCAGTCAAAGTTTCACCCCGCAGTCGACGTTTCTCCAAGCTAAAGAGCCTAAGCTTGAGTGGGTGTGGGAGGTTAGGGGAATAAGAAATCACAGCCAACAGCAATCCTTCTCCTCAAATGTATGAAAGAAACTTTGTGTCCTTACAAGGGGGTGAGCAAAGCTGAAGCCAACCTTGGAGCATTCTGGGTAGGGAAAAGCGATGAAGAAGCCTGCTTCCTTGCCTAGCACAGTCCATCTGGTCTGAGGGCCTGCACCTGGCTTGGGAATTCCAGCAGTCTCACATAAAAGCGGGTCTGCTGCTGTTGCTGCTGGACCAGAAAAGTCTTGGGGACTGGAGGGGAAGAGGACTGCTCCCTGACATTTCAAAAATTCCTGCTGTTGCACTCAAGATTCTCAGCGACTGCAACTGCTGCCCCCCCTTCCACTGAGACAGTGGCTCAGTGGTAGAGCATCTGCTTGGGAAGCAGAAGGTCCCAGGTTCAATCCCTGGCATCTCCAAAAAAGGGTCCAGGCAAATTGGTGTGAAAAACCTCAGCTTGAGACCCTGGAGAGCCATGAATGGGGCTGTGGCTCAGTGGCAGAGCATCTGCTTGGGAAGCAGAAGGTCCCAGGTTCAATCCCCGGCATCTCCAACTAAAAAGGGTCTAGGCAAGTAGGCGTGAATAACCTCAGCTTGAGACCCTGGAGAGCCATGAATGGGGCTGTGGCTCAGTGGCAGAGCATCTGCTTGGGAAGCAGAAGGTCCCAGGTTCAATCCCCGGCATCTCCAACTAAAAAGGGTCCAGGCAAGCAGGCGTGAATAACCTCAGCTGGAGACCCTGGAGAGCCATGAATAGGGCTGTGGCTCAGTGGTAGAGCATCTGCTTGGGAAGCAGAAGGTCCCAGGTTCAATCTCCAAAAAAGGGTCCAGGCAAATAGGTGTGAAAAACCTCAGCTTGAGACCCTGGAGAGCCGCTGCCAGTCTGAGTAGATAATACTGACTTTGATGGACCGAGGGTCTGATTCAGTATAAGGCAGCTTCATATGTCCATATGTCCATTTCCAGCTTTCCTCCCAGCACAGTCCATTAGGGCTGGCTGCCTGGACCTGGCCTGTAACTCCAGCAGTTCTGCCTCAGCCTTAGGACAAAAGCAGGCTGGCTATTACCACTGGACTGAAAAAGACTGGCCGGAGCTTGGGGACTGGAGAGGAAGAGGCCAGTCCAGTGACATTCTCATCTTAACCTACCTCACAGGATTGTTGTTGTGTGGAAATGGAGAAGACAATAGCGTAAGCTAATTTGGGTCCCTACTAGGGAGAAAAGTGGCATAATTGTCTTGTGGAAGTTGTCCTGTGGTGTCCAGAGAGCACATTCCCATATTAGACAAGCTCTATGTAAGTCATTTAGACAAAATAATTTGTAGCTTTGGAAATGGGTGCTGATGAGATCTAGCTCTAGCCCTCTCTATGCAAATCTGGCAATGCAGTTGAGGTCTTGAGTCGTTGCCTAACTGCTGCAGTTGGTGAAAGTGAAGAAACTGAAATTGAACTCGAGACAAGACAGAATTAATGGTGACTGGGAAACGAGATGCCTTGAACATTCGGCTTTCCACTTTTGATGGGGTTCATCAAAGAGCAGACTACTGTAATGCGCTCTATATTGCTCCGCCTCAAAATCGACTCAGAGAGACTCAATTTGTGCAGAATGCCTCAGTTTGGTTATTATTGAGAGCTCGGCGGTTTTATATTACACTCATTCGACAGTCACTCTACTGGTTGCCGAGCACTTACCAAGTTGGAATCATAGTATCGGCTATCCTGTACAAAGCCCTTCCTAGCCTTGGACCCTCATAGCCACAAGACTGCCTCTCCATCCTTGTCCCACCATGACAACTTTGCCCATACACATGCCTTTTCCTATGCGCCTGGCATTTTGCAACATAATAATAATGAAACGCTTGGGACTCTAGCTTGGAGAAACGTCGACTGCAGGGTGACATGATAGAGGTTTACAAGATAATGCATGGTATGTAGAAAGCAGAGAAAGAAGTACTTTTCTCCCTTTTTCACAACACAAGAACTCGTGGGCATTCGATGAAATTGCTGAGCAGACAGGTTAAAACGGATAAAAGGAAGTACTTCTTCACCCAAAGAGTGATTAACATGTGGAATTCACTGCCACAGGAGGTGGTGGCGGCCACAAGCATAGCCACCTTCAAGAGTGGTTTAGATAAAAATATGGAGCACATGTCCATCAGTGGCTATTAGCCACAGTGTGTGTGTATATATAATTTTTTTTTGCCACTGTGTGACACAGAGTGTTGGACTGGATGGGCCATTGGCCTGATCTAACATGGCTTCTCTTATGTTCTTAATAATAATAATAATGTTTTTATTTATACCCCGCCCTCCCCGCCGAAGCAGGCTCAGGGCGGCTTACAAGGCATGATATAAAATATCATGGTATAGCAATAAAACATGTGAAACAGAACTGTTTGAGGGCATCTTTATAAAGGAAATGGGGTTATATAATAATAGATTGGTCCAGGAAAATGCATTGTTTCTGTTTACATGCTATCATATGCTTTAGCGTTTAACGCATCACATTAAATACTTAACACTTGGACGACAGCTTTGTTTCAAACTTCTGCTGCACGAGTCCTATTCATTGTCTATTAGATGTCTCACCCTGTTGATTGCATTGATTTACATGGTGTCATCTACCTTGAGTCTCAGTGAGAAACACAAACTCTAAATAATGTAAATGAAAGAGATGAAGAGGTAAGCAAGTACAGTGGTGCCCAAGGAATAAAAGTGATCAATTTCACCGTGGCTTGCTTTCTGGCATCTGAAGTTTTCCTCATGCTATGCACTCAGTTTGTAATCAAGGGAAGGTTTCTTGGGCACTGAATATTCTAAGCTGCTTGAGGTGGAGCTCTGCTTTATCTATCGGCAATGTTTGGAAACCATCCAAACCTACCAGTAGTGTCTTGCAACATCTCACAGATGATCTCACAAGAAACTGTCAGTACATTCTGGATGACTTCCAAAAACAAGCTCCCCTGCAAGCAGAGACTCAGATTCCCCTCCCCTTTCTTTGGACAGCCCCTTTCATATCAAAGAAGGAGGTTTCAGCCCAGCCCCAAAATGTCTTTTGATCCAAATGAAAAGTCATAATCACAAACACTGCAGATACTGCAAAAACAGCAGATTTGTTTTATACTTCCTAGTTTGCACTCAGTAAATCAGTAGACGTTTTTTGGGCTAGATGGATTTTTAAAAAACTATCAACAGTTACTACCAAAAAATTGCTGATCACTCCATCGTAAGCAACTTCAGTATTTTTTACTGACAGAAAAGGGATATAGCTGCATATATTTAAAACATTCAAACAGGAGAGAACTAGAATTGAAAGAAGCTTCGTTGAATCTTCCTGTGTGCGATCTTTCATTTTGTTCTTTCAAAGTAGAAAGTACACATTTAACTAAGCAAGCTTCCTTATTTATCCAGAGGTGTAAGAACTGACTGTAAATATTACAGTGTTATATTTACAGTGAATTATCAGTTCAATGGAGCAACAGAATGCTATGAGGCCTTCAGAGTTACTGGCATAGGCTGTGTGCTTGTTGTTTTCAGTTTCCAAGGCCATAGTTCCATCTAAGCTGTGCTTTGGACAGCCAGCTCAGACATTTCTGCTTCTGCCCACAAGGAAACATTGGAAACAATGGAGGATGGGGGAACCTCTTTCTGGGACCCATAGAACTGGACCCCAGTCCAATCTTTTTGAAACTTGGGGACATTTTTGAGGAGCTATACTATACATTTTTGAGGAGCCAGCAGCTATACTACAGATTTGGTGCCTGTATCTCAAAAAAACAGCCCCTCTGAGCCCAATACCCCCAGATTGATTCTCCATTATAGCCTATGGGGCTCATTGACTATAATGGTCTCCATAGGCTACAGTGGAGCTGGCGGGGGATTTGCACACCCCTATTGTGCTTTTCAGTATGATTTGTAAGCTGCCTTGAGTCACAGGAAAAAGTATTATAATATTTGAATAAATAAGTAGTTTGGGCAGGTCAATAACATTTAAGCAACTTCCTGCTTGTTAGGTGAAGCAGAGTTCTGACAATATTTGCTCCTCCTTTGTTATACTTAACCTGCCATGCTGGTTGTCACATTTCACTTTTTAAAAACACACAAAGTAGACTGCAAGAGTGCCCCCCCCCCCAAGTGCTAATATGTTTCCAAAGGCTCAGCTCAGGGCTACAGTCCAAGGCCAGGTCTACCAAAAGAGTGGAAAGGGGTTGGTAGACCTGTTCTCCAGAGGCCAGGTCTGCGAATATAGTGGAAAGGGATGGGTCACCTTGTTCTCTGGAGGGCAGGTCTACCAATATAGTGGAAAGGAATGGTAGACCTCCAGAGGACAGGTCTACCAATGTTGTGGACTAGGGCTGGTAGACCTGTTCTCTGGGGAACTGGTCTACTAATATAGTGAAAAGGGGTGAGTGACTTGATTCTGTTTTCTCTTACAATGTTTCAATTATTCTTAAAATATAGTTTAAATAGAACTTAAAAGAATTCATTCTGAGATTTTTACAAGGCTATGGCAGTAATCTAAAAAACTAACTTATATGAAAGTCAAATGTAGACTTGCTCACAACTTTAATGCTACTAGCTTTCTTCGCTCACAAGGTAGAGTTTCTGCTCACAACAGAGGGAACATCTCATGGCAATGGAGGTGCAGGTGGCTGCCTACTTTTGAAAAATTGCAGAGAGAGAGAGAGAGAGAGAGAGCAAGAGAGAGCGTGTTCTCTCCAATCCTGAGATCTTCCTGTGCATTTAAGTAATATTTTACCCCCATTTAAATTAATCCATCACTTCTGAGAACAAAGAACACTGAGTATTGCTTACCAAAACATCCCTTTGAGCAGGAGCATTTTCAGTCTCAGAAATTATTTATCCATCACTTGCAACATGAGAAGCCAGTAAAGTTAAGCTGGTGCAAAAAAATTCAAGATGCAATCCCCCAGGACATTTTTCTCACCATTGAGATGGACAACAGCAAAACACCAGCATTGTTCAATAAGGCATGTACAGAGATATTCCACCGGATGAGAAATACTAAGAAGGTTCCACATTTTATCTTTTATCATCTTGATGCCAACCTCAAAATTCAGCTTAAAATGTAAAGTTGTTTATTCTTGCTTTAAAAGGTATTTGGGGGACCCGGGAACACCTGATTGGACAATAAAAATCCCCAGTTTTAACAAGGCTGCTTAAGAAGGGGGGGAAATACAGGGAAGGAATAAGCTTGGGAATGCATTACTCCTTGGCTTAGAGCCACTAAGCGCTAAAGTTGCAGCCTTGTGCACTGTGTTCCATTAGAACCTTACATGGCAGAAGCTGAGGAGGAGCAAACAGGAAGGCACGTTCTTAGCTAGATGACTAAGAGCCCAACGACAAGTGATATTTTTAATGAGAGCTCTGCAGCTCGCAAACTGGGCGAATTATTTGCTCCTGGGGCCATGTTGGCACAGGAAACACGGTGCAATGGCGGAGGTTAAGAGCCACGACTTCCCCTGAGTGACCCCCTGAACCAAACTGGGTTCCTGTGGTTGCTTAAGCTGTTACCCACAACTGCTGCGTGACTGCATGGAAAGCAAGTTAAGACTGGAGAACCTGGACCCAGCTTGTTAAAAAAAACCCAACCATAACGTGAAGTTTACTCCTAATGGTGCATTTCTAAACAGCTGCAGCCTTCCAAATCCACTGAAGTAAATCGGCTTAAAGGGGAGTAACTCCGCTTAGAATGGCATTGTAAGAAGTTTAATCAAACCAAAAGATTATAAAAGAAACTGCTTTGCTGGATAGCTGCAGTGTATTGTATTGTTTAGTTTAGTTTAGTTTAGTTGTAATTTGTATCCCGCCCTTCCCACCAGGTGGCTCAGGGCGGCTTACAGCATATAAAATCTAACATAAGAATATAAAAATTTAAACATTTCACACAGTTTACATAGTTAAAACATTAAAAACATACAGCAATCTTATAAAAACTACACTCAGTTTCAAGTTTCAAGTGCCGGTTAGTTGTAAGCCAGCCGGAAGAGGACTGTCTTACAGGCCCTGCGGAATTGAGCAAGATCCCGCAGGGCCCTTACCTCTTCCGGCAGCTGGTTCCACCAGGAAGGGGCCATTACGGAGAAGGCCCTATCCCTGTAGATTTCAAACGGGCTTCCTTTGGCCCGGGGACAACAAGGAGATTTTGAGTTCCCGTTGTGGGTGGAATGGTAACAGATTTTCAGGTTCAATCCCCAACACCTCCAGTTAAAAGGATCAGTCAGGAGATGTGAAAGACCTTTGCGTGAGATCCCGGAGACTTATCAGAATAGATAATTTTGATAGACTAAGGGTTTGATTCAGCAGCTCTCTAGACACAATTTCTCCACACACAGTGACTTAATGCACACAGAGAAGCAGTGGGCGCAAGCATGCTAGCCCCGCCATCCACTTCCACACAATCTTATCTGCAACAAGCAACCGTGTGGAGGAAGCTGCCTCCCCAGCATTGCCGATCACGAGGACTGAATACACATGCAGCCAGTTCCTCCACATGTGGCCACAAACCGCCTATCACACAGGGGTGGGGCCAGTGCATATGTGCTCACTGCCCTGCCTCCTTATTCAGTCGTTGTGTAGAGGATGAGTATGGCCCTTTTCACACTTACCAGTGGAAACCGGAAGGGAGTCGGTATTGTGCCGCTTGCAGTAATCCGAGACAGGGATGGGAGTTTTCAGACACATGTTTTTTTTTCCGGTAGGGTTCCGTGATTGAAGCGAGCCATTTCACACTGTTCCACTCTTATCTCGCTTCCACCAGCGCCAGCCGTTTTTGCCTGCCGGCTTGCGATCTCCAGCTTATTATTTTTTTTTTGGAACGTTGGGCTAAAATCGCTATAGCGCTATAGCGACATATCACAACAGCAACACCATAGAGATGGCTAGGCTCTATTGAGATAAGTTACCAGGTTTCAGCGGTGGTGATATCTGGCATCTTAATGGAGCCCAGGCATCCCTATGGTGATGCTGTTGTGATACGTCGCTATAGCACTATAGCGATCTTAGCCGGACGTTCAAAAAAAAAAGCCGAAGATCGCGCGCGCCGGCGGGCGAAAAAGGGCGCGAAAACTGCTCCCGGGTTAGATACTGGACATTTCACACAACACCCCATAGCGATTTCAACCCGGAAGGAGGGGTTGAAAAGTGGAAGAAGCTGCTCTTTGTTTGTAACGACTCAGGCACGCCTCACTACTGGGACAGCCGCGGGAGTGTGTGAAAAGGTGAGAGTATTCCGGTAGCAGCCAGTTACTGAATCGGGTCTGTCTGAAATGCCAGCAGAAACCCGTTACTGTTCACTGACCAGCTTCCATACCGGAATACATAGACTGTGTGAAAAAGCCCTATAAGATACCTTTGTGTTTGACAGTGATGAAGCCTTGTTACAGCAATGATGACCATTAATCTACCTAGCTTCCTATAATTTCTTCTCACAGCAACCTATCAAGGTCTCAAGCAGAAAAAAGTACTTTCCCCATTACCTATAACGTGAGTTGCCAGAGACAGAACCAAGGGCATTCTATATGCAATCCAGATTCTCTACCACTGATCCACAGCCCCTGCTCAAGTGCTGGGCAAGAAGAAAGTCTAAGGATGCAGATGGTATCAGTCCAATGGATGGTGCCCACGAAAAGGGTAGAGGGCCAACAAGTGGCACAGGAAGCAAGAAGTGGAGGAAAGGTAAACAGTGGGTAAGAGACAGGTGGAAAGGACATAGAGAAGAGAAACTGAAGCAGAAGAGAATGGGATGAAAAATGGCAAAGCTCATAGCCCAGAGAACTGAAGGGAAGAAAAGAGAGATCTGAAGTGACATGGAAACGAAGAAAAGGGAAGTGACAATAAATACAAGCTTGCAAAAGAAAGACCCTTAAAAATGGAGGAGACAGCCAGATGAAATTAAAATGGTTAAGGTGGGGAAGAGAAGGAAACTAGAAGGGAGAGTGAGCAGAAAATTAATCTCTCAGAATACTGATTCCTGCACAAATGCGTCACAGACCCTGCGGCTCACAGTTGCACTTTGCCCTGTTTCCCGGAGCCATTGTTTGCCCCATCCCCAGTCAATTGGATAAGAAGAAGTATTTAAGCATATCCTGTTTAAAACATCATTTATTTATACAATATACAAAATGTACAACATTAACAATTGAAAGCACTATTTACACAAGAATACACTGACAAGATACAAAGCATTAGAAGAATAACAAGACAGAAAATTTCATAAATTTGGTTTTGGATAACCCTTTATTGCATATCCATTTAAGGAATGAAATGGGGAGCAAAATCATTGTTCACAGCCTTTAAAAAAAAAAAAAAACAAACCCTGAAAGGACAAAATGATGCTCAAAACACTGTCATGCTTTGAGGGCAAAATTTTAACTTAAGGCTTACGAAACCTGTTACAGTTCAACTCTTACAAAACATTACATCACTTCCTTGGCTGATAAGTTGTACTCATGGCCACAAGAAAATCGATTCAAGCTCTCTTGCTCGTAAAGAAGCACATTAAATGGAGTTGGCATATGAGGGAGTTCAGGGATGTTAGATATAACCAGATCATGCAAACGACAACAAACCCAGCAGTGTTACAGAGAATTCACAACGCAACATGCACCTCCTTGTAAAGAACAGACACATTTTCTTAGGGCTGGTCTACACATTAACAATCATTGCATGGGGATCGGCATCCCCACGAGGACTTTCATGACACCACTGTAACGTTACTACAGATAATCACATTTCACCCTATTCTCAGGACAGCACCAGTTGACCAACAATTGATGACAGTGAAATATGAACTTCAGTACCCATCACAGTCATTGTGTTGAGATGCTAGGTTGGTGATTTTTGCCCATTTCCCCTCCTCCTGCCGCAGACATTCCCTTTCTCCCCCACATTGTTCCTGGAGAGCAGAATTTCAGAGGGCTCGGTAGGATGCAGCAGGAGAGGGGGGGAAGGGAAATCCTATTCCACAAGATTCATTCTGTTGGCAGTACTTTGACTCCAACCCATTGTTGTTAGCCATTTGCATGTGGAAAATGAAGTGGGTTGATGGTTAAGTTGCCAGATAACATGCCCCCTTTCTCCCAGTCTCCCAGGAGGAGGAGGAGGAAAGGAAGGGTTCTAGACAAGATACTAATTTATCCTGTGTATTGGACATACAGCATTAAACTGTGAAAACTGAACCCAAGATTCTTTATTTTTGCATGGTTGTTTCCTCACACCAAGTCCCCCGCCTCCAAAAAAAGAAGCATATGCATTGTTTGACATCACCGGGTCGCAACTATGCATCTAAATCATATTCAAGACAAACAAATCTACAAAACCAACCCTGAAAAGCAGAGAACTGGAATCTCAACCAAAACAGAAGCGCTAAATATTTGCTCACCCACAGAAGGAACGACACAAGCTGTTACTTCCAGCATTTTAGTTAGTGGGACTGCCCATGGTGCCACGTGCAGGGGTCGGATTGGTTTTAAAGTTTCAGGCTACCATCGTGTGCAGCCAGAGGACGCAAGATTCGTTTGCGGCAGAGAATTGGCATTAGCAACTGCGTCTTCGTTATTAGAATACTTTTCATTACATAGGTTCCTGTCTTCCTTTCTCTCTGACTCACACACATACATGAATCTGTGTTGTAACTTGAGAAAGCGCCAAGTTCCTCACTGACTGATGGCAGCCCAGAACACTGATACAAATCATTATGATGTTGGCCAAAAACAGCTCATAAAATCACTACGAAGTACGATTACATGCCTGCACATCATATAAAGTTCCACCAAGCTTTTTATGCCGCAGTCAGCCAATGACACATATCTGAGTTACCTTAACCTTACCAATGGATTTATTTTATTTTGTACCACTGTTAAAAAAAAAAAAAAACACTGAATGTCATTTATCACAAAATAAATTTTACATGGCACAGGACTAAAGCAACTATAGGTGACGCTAACATTATTAAGAAAGGGACATTTTACAATCCATTATCCATCTTATCATACAAAAATAAATATTGTGATCTACAAGTAAAATAGGCCATATTGTGTGACAAAGTATCAAAGAAGCAGTAAAAGAAAATTTATAATTCTGGCATCTCCTAACTGAGAACAAGAAGTTTGTTTTCTGTCATGTTAATTGGTTAAAAACAAATTGCATTTGTTTCAGAGTAGTCCTAGTGAAAATCACAGTAGCCAAATACTCTAACTGAGAATGCTCTGCAAGGCCAGTGAGGATGAGCATACAGACCAACTCTAAACATTAAATTATTGGGGAAACTTCAGCCCTACAGAAATGGGGCTGAAACAGGTAGAGGACAATCTTTAAATAGGGATGTAAAGGCCCACAAAAAGGAGGGAGGGGTTGGAGCATACGCTTACCCTGCTAACTATTGTTTCCATTGTTCCAAGAGAAAAATTAGAAATCTGGGGGCACACTGTTAAAAAAAAAAAAGGCTCTTAGGAAAAAAATTCAATTTGGAAGAACTGAAATATTTTAAACAATGTTTTTTTTTTTCACTTGAAATGAGCAGTTGAAAAGTTTTCATCTGCAGTAGCAGATCGTGCCATTTTTCAAGGATGGATGTTTATTGTTTAAATGCAATAAAATTTGGCCGTGTGCTTGTAACAAACAGTTCGGTGCTTCCCATCTTATAAATTTAACTCTATGTCCAAATATATGTTTGCAGCCCTGCAACTGCTCCCAAACAGCAATGATTTCCCATGCTCCTTCAGTTCCTGCTGCAACAACACACAACAGCAACATACTGTTCACACCATGGTTATCCTTTAGTTTTTCTTGCACCAGCACCCCACAGCAATCATTTCCCTACCACCACAACTCCTGGGGGCTATAAGGAGAAGGAGATTGGATTTATACCCTGCCCTTCACTTAGAATGGCTTGCAATCTCCTTTCCCTTCCCCTCTTCACAACAGACACTCTGCGAGGTAGGTGGGGCGGGGAGAGCTCTCTCAAGAACTGCTTTGAGAGGACAGCTGTGAGAGAACTGTGGTTGACCCCAGGTCACTCAGCAGGTGCATGAGAAGACGTGGGGAATCAAACCCAGTTCTCCCAGAGTAGACTCCGCACTCCTAACCACTACACTGAATAGGGTCTCCAAACCAGTAATTGTCACATCACCATAGTTTAAAATTGGTAACTTGTCATAATTCTATAGCTTCATGCAACTGTGATAAGTCAATTTTTTAAAAGTCTGGAAATCTGAGGTGCAGGGAGGTTTGAAATAGCAGCCACAAGGGTCTGGTAAAAAGAAGATGTCACCGATATGGGTGAGACCTACAAAAATGCACACTTTCTCATCCACATAGTGTGCAAAGGCGATCTTTGCAAAAAGACTGCACCCAAGCTGGGTTGAAGAAAAGATCACAGCAAAGCAGGCAAAAACACAGGAAGCAGATAAGATTAGACACAAAAGCAGAGCAAAACCGCCATATGGAAGCATTTATATCCAAATGATATCCCTTTCATTTACTATAAAATGTTTCCTATCATCACCTTTGTTTTTCATTTTAAAATTCATGTGATTAGGGAGAAGAGGGTACAACACTTTGCTGTTCTGTCTCAATTAATTACTGGATATATTTGCAATTTGGCTTGTAAAAAAACTAAAGCGTTTATATATTAAACTCCATAAATATGCCAAATAGTAAGATTTTAAATGTAAACTAAGTTATAAATGACACATTTTATCTCATTAAAGTAGTTAAATAAATTTGATCAGGAAGTACTGCCTATTTTTCCATTTCTCCTGCCCTTCCCTAAAAAAAAAAACAGTAATTTTTTTCACATGGCTCTCAATTTCCTTTCCTTTTCTTTTCTTTTCTTACATTTTTAATCCTAAGCATGTTTTCTCAGACGGAATGTCCATTCAACCCAACAGGACTAAGCATGAATAGAACATCAGCCTTGGCTGACTAATGGGTCAGATTCATCTCTTAATCCATTAAAAATTACGTAAAAGCACCTCTAGCAAACAGGAATTTCTTGGAAAATTATATTTAGTAAAAATGCTTATAAAAACTACGAACGATGGACTCCATCTAGCAGAGATATTATTCCTTTTCTCATACAGAAATGGAACTATATCAAAATACCTCCTTTGGGCAGAATATCAGAAGGACCAGATCATGTGATCTCTCTCTGATATTCATATATGTTTGAGGACCAAAACAAGTTTTGCCTTCAAAGAACTGACAGACAACAAACTTCCCCCCACTTTCAAAATGCACAAATCAGAAAGTATGGCTTTTGAACCATTCAAGGCTAAAACCAAGTACAGAAGTAAATTTAGAAATGCAAGTTAAAAAAGTAAGATTTGAAACATATATTAAATTAAGGTCAAATATTTATGCATAAATATTTTCATCCTTGATGCATAACCAGCAACTTAATCCTAGGACACCAGTGCAGCAAAGATGAACAGGAGAAATGACATCACCACCGATGCATTTTCCCAATGTCTTTGGGTGTGGTTTATGGGGGTTGTTGTGGCAAATATTGCATCAGTTGCATTTCTGGGCAATGGCAAGTTGCAGATGTTTCCTTCGCAGCAAGAAGTGCAGATCTGAAAGAAAACAAGACATCTTTGGAGAAGTGCTCTTAAGTTTGAAGACCCCTTCAGCAAACAATAAGAACATTGTATAAGCTAGTTTTCCAGAAAGAGGTAACTCAGGCCAGAAAAGCTGCATGGCATGGGAAGGGTGTTTAAACCTTTACCTACTTGACTTTGTTACACTCTGAATTTTTTCCCTGGGCAGTTGTTTCCTCTTTGGGATCTAAAAGCACCTTTGAAGCAATTTGGAGATGTCATGAGTATGGAAAAGGTAAACTGCCCAGGCTCCACTGTCCCTTTGATTTAAATTGCCCCTCCCAAGGAGTCTTTTCATTAAAGAGAAAGAGAGAGATCACCACTGACCTGCCTGTATTTGCATACACATAATTCCTAAATGCAATCTATACTATGGTTAGCTATGGTTCTTTGCGATAAATCGAAGGCTAAAGGGTTAACTTCCATATTTAACTTTCTCAGCACGAGAGTTACAAATATATTATGAATACATAAAAAAACATACTTATAATTATTGTTCATAGTGCTCTCTGCTTGGCTTTTTCCATCAAACAGCTTTTTCAAGTTCTCCCTCAAAGCAACAAGCAGATACCATAAAAAGGTCTGACCACATTGATAGCTATACAAGATGAAAGACAAACCATCAGGGAGGTTCCCCCTCGTACTTGTTTCCCATCGTATCTTTATGTTCCTAACCTAATTATTACAGCAATTGCTGAAGTTTTTATATAGGGAAGGGGCAATTAGGAGAAATTCACTACTGAAGTTAAAAGCACAAATGTCAGCTTCAGGCTTCCCATTTAAAATATAATAATAATTAGGAGTCCATGACCCATTTAAGACAAGGGCAAAGCCACAGACCAGCTACTGTTTCCTGGACATTCCCAGCTCTTATTACAAGAGCCGAGGACTCACCTCATCAGAGCAAAGTCTCTCTCTTTCTGTGGTATAGCCCGTGCAGTGCCTTTACTGCTTCCACAAGCCTATTCACATGGGATGCCTTCAGGCAGGTGGAAACAATTCTGTACTCTCTTTTGCTCCACCTTCCACTGCCTCCCCTTTCATTTTATCCTCTGTGGAGCATTGATTACTTGGAGTCACTTTTTCCTTCACATGATGTTCTTTGTCTTACATTCCCCCTTTCATTTAATGCTAAATATTCTGAGTATTAAGAAGCCACAAAAACAAATCCTTGTGACTCACTGGCAGCATCATAACTCTGTGCTATCACTGAAGTGTGCGTTGTGAGAGAACGGGCTATCATATTAAGCAGCCTGCACAGTGACAAATACACAGCATTGCAAGCCATGGCTGGTTGGGTGGTTGCAACAGAGCCGGCTGAAACTGAATCCATCGTAGACGGAGGTGCTGCATCTAGATTATAGGGGGCTGGGATCAGGCTCCCATCCTTTGATGGGACTCCATTGATGCCCACATCCAGGGTGAGGAACTTGGGGGTATTTCTGGATGCCTCTCTAACTATGGAGGCCCAGGTTACCACCACTGCCAGATTGGCCTTTTTCCATCTGAGGCGGGTCAGGCAGTTGGTCCCGTATCTCGACCCCCACAACCTAGCCACAGTAACCCATGCAATGGTCACTTCCAGGCTAGACTATTGTAACTCTATCAACGTGGGGCTGCCCTTGACCCTCCTCCGGAAACTCCAGCTGGTGCAGAACGCTGCTGCACGGATGTTGACTTCATCACCTATATGGGCACGGATCCATCCTGTGCTGCGTGAACTGCACTGGCTACCCATTGAGTACCGGATCCGGTTCAAGGTGTTGGTACTAACCTTTAAAGCCCTATAAGGCCAGGGGCCAGCATACCTTCGGGACTGCCTCTCCCTGTATGAGCCCCGTAGGTCCTTACGGTCAGCAAACCAACAACTTCTGGTAATACCTGGCCCTAGAGATGTTCATCTGGCCTCCACACGGGTCAGGGCCTTTTCGGCCCTGGCCCCTGCCTGGTGGAATGAGCTCCCCCTGGAGATCCGGGCCCTGTGGGATCTGCTTCAATTCCGCAGGGCCTGTAAAACAGAGCTCTTTCGCCAGGCTTTCAGCTGAGGCGGTGGGCGTCACTTGTTACTGGCCTCCCCCCCCCTCACTCCATCCCAGCGCTACAAGATTTGCTGGACTTGGACAATAGGTCACATCTGTGAAGCAGAATCTGTCATCTTAATCTTTGTAATCTTAGATTTTATATTTTAAATTGGTTTTTTACTGTTTTTACTATGGACTGTTTTTATGATGTAACCCACCCTGAGCCTATTCTACAGGAAGGGCGGGCTAAAATTGAATAAAATAAATTTGGATGAAATAGTTTGGATCCTCACCTTCAGTCCATCTGGGAAAACTAGGCATCCGGTAGACAGACAGTGCTCCAGACGCGCACAGCGCTTTGTAACAGATATGCTTTTCCCACCGGCTTCCAGCATGTGTTCTGTATAACAGTATCGTGTGTCTAAAGAGAAAGAAAATCCAGTTTGTGAGGACTAATATCCAGTTGTACTTCATCTGATGGAGACAGCCTAAAATCAGGGATCGGCATCTCATTGTGACCATCTGGAAACTTTCCGTTGTTTGTGTACTACAACTGCAGTATGCATACCAGAAGACCTCCTCTTTCTAAAAGCTATCTGTCATCAACATGCTTTATAGCAGCAGACCAAGTAAGCTACATATTTTGGAAAGGAGAAGAAGAGTTGGTTTTTATATACTGTTTTTCTCTACCTTAAGGAGTCTTAAAGCAGGTTACACTCACTTTCCCTTCCTCTCTCCACAACAGTCATGATTGGGGAAAGTAGGGGGGGGTGCATAAAAGGTGCTCCATCCCCAGCATGATGGCATCATTCTGCGTGACATCATCATGTTGAGGACAGCCTCACTCCCCCTCTGAATGCCCCCCAAATCCCCCCACTAGGGAGCACTTGAGACCTGACAACCCTAGATGGATTAGGTCAGGGAGGCCAAATGGCAACTCAGGAGCCACATGTGGCTCTTTCACACATATTGTGTGGCTCTTAAAGCCCCCACCAGCCTGCTGGCTGGCTTCGAGAAGGCATTTCTCTCTTTAAATCACTTCTCCAACCCAAGCCAGCCAGCAGCTTGGAGAATGCATTTAAAGTTAAAGTTAATTTCTTTTCACCTCCCCTCCCTCCTCTTCCTTCCTTCCTTCCTTCCTTCCTTCCTTCCTTCCTTCCTTCCTTCCTTCCTTCCTTCCTTCCTTCCTTCCTTCCTTCCTTCCATCCATCTCTCAAACATCTGACATTTATTCTTTGCGGCTCTTACATTAAGCAAGTTCGGCCGCCCCTGAACTAGATTTTCTAGCCTCCAAATTCCATATTTCATAAATACATAGTGATCATGCTGTGGCCAAATATGCGGCATCGTGCCTTTCATGGTAGATAAAGCAAAAGCAGCTTTAATATAAGCCTAACGATGGCAAATGTGCCTGAGCTCTATCATCAAAAGCAGATAGCTGGAAATTGTACTAATGAATCAAGGGGAGTAATGGAAACAGGAGTTCAAGATGTAGGCCATTTTGCAGTTAATTAGTCACACTCCTTTTTTTTAACACTTAAAATTTTATATTTTAAAACTTCATCATAAACATGAACAGTAAAAAGAAAGTGTGTGTGTGTATATATATACATACACAGAGCAAAAGAAAAGATATATAGTAACTACATAACTAAATAATACCATTTAAAAGAAAATTATAATACTCAGCCAAACAAGAGAAGTCATTGCATAAGATTCCACTTTCCCATACGCATATCAATACAAAACAAAGTTCAAGTATTTCTTTGGCATTTTACATTTCTTTGATGTTTCTTTAATCAATTCCAAAAAGTTATACCATTTTTCAATTAATTTTTTTCTCCTGCTCTAGGATTGTCACTGAGTAGGAGTTGAGAGGCTATTCTGTCCTGAATTACAATGTCCCACACCTTTTGGAACCAGAGCATTATGGATGCGATTTTTACAACTTTCCAGAGTTTTGCTAGCAGGATTTTCCCCACCAAAATCAATAAGGAAATAAGTTCGGCTTTTAGAGGAGAAAAATTATTAAATGGCCAAAAATTAAGAATAGATTCAGGAGTACGAGGAATGGTTTCATTTGTTATGGCTTCAATTTTGTCTATTACTTCATTCCAGAATGCTTGAACTTTTTGACAAGTCCACCAACAATGTAAGAAGGAATCTGTGTCGCCACAGCCTTTCCAGCAGAGAGGACTGGAATTCAGCTTTGCACGGCTTAAAGTAAGTGGAGTTAAATACCATCTGGACAATATTTTGTACTGGTGCAATTTAAAGCTAGTAGATTTTGACTCACGTAGTAGTGAGGTCCAAAGTTTAGACCATTGCTCTTCTGTGATCTGAATGGCACAGTCCTTGTGCCAGGAGTTCTGTTGAGTTGTAAAGTATGACCAATTTTTCTGGTTTAATAAGAAATATAGTTTGGAAACTGCCCCTCTCAAGTTTGTGCTTTCTTTCTGCATGAGTTTTTCAAACGCGTTAAACTGATTTGTTGTTAGTGTCACTGGAATCACTTTTATTTAAGACATTATGCAGTTGATAGTATTCATACCAAGGCACATTTATTTTAAATTTAGATTCCAGCTGATCATGAGAGCACAAACGGCCGTTTATAGTGACATCAGTAAGCCTGAGAATCTTTTGTTGCCTCCGAATTTTAAAATTTGAAGGTGCATGCCCTGAAGGAAACCAGGGTTGTCCTAGAAAAGCCATTACTGGCGTTGAGGGTTAAACAACAGAAGCCCTATATTTATCCCAAAACTCCAATGTAAAGCGTAAATAAAGATTACTCAGTTGGACCTTCTTTCTGTCTGATTTAGTAATCCACAGAAACTCGTTTAGAGAAGTGGGGAGGATACTTGATGACTCAATTTGAAGCCAGGGTATATGGCATTCCTTTCTGGCATATAACAAGATATTACGGAGTTGAGCCGCCACATAGTACTTGTCTAAGATTGGTACACCCAACCCACCCTGCACTGTTGGTTTAGAGAGTAGATGAAAGGAGATCTTTGGCTTTTTATTCTGCCACAAAAAAGAGATTATGTGCTTTTGCCAAGCCTTCATTTCTTTATCCGGAATTGGAATAGGGAGGTTTTGGAACAAAAAGAGAAACTTAGGTAAAACAAACATCTTTAAAAAATCAATTTTTTCCAAAAGACAGAGATTAAGTTTAGACCAGTTAGATAAATTGGTTCAAGTTGTCATAAAAAGTTGCTTATAGTTTGACTCAAAGAGTTTTGTCAACGTTATGGGAATGTGACCATCCAAATGAACACCCAAATGACACCATGTTTTAGGGACCCACTTAAAGGAAAACACACTTGCAATTTGTTGGTAGACATCTGGAGGAACAGATATTGGAAAAATTTCCGACTTAGACATGTTTATTGTGAACCCTGAGTATTTGCTAAAGGTATTTATTGCTTTCATTAGTTTAGTAAGAGAATGTAGGGGATTGCTTAAAGAAAAAAACGTGTCATCTGCAAAAAGACATATCTTATGAGAAACTCCATTTATCGTTATTCCTTCTATCTCAGGATCTGAGCGCACCACATGAGCAAGGGGTTCTAACGATAGGGCAAATAAAATTGGCGAAAGGGGGCATCCCTGACGAGTACCCCTGGACAAATATTTCTCTTCTGATTTAAACAGTTAATATTTATTTGTGTTTTTGGGGCCTTATAGATGGCTGCTATTGAATTTAAAAAATGCGGACCAAAACCCATGTGCTGTAAAATAGCTTTAAGGTAATTTATTTCTAACATATCAAACGCTTTCTCAGCGTCTAGAGAAAGAATTAAAGATGGTACATGTGATGTTTTGCCATGATGAATCAAATTGAGGGTTCTCCTAATATTATCCTTTATTGTACGGCCAGGTATGAAACCTGCCTGGTCGGTATGAACATAAGTACTAACAATTCTATTTAATCTAGGGGCCAAAAACTGCTGAGAAAATTTTAAAATCACGATTGAGGATAGAAATACAATTTGGGATTTTGTTTGTCTTTACCTTCTTTGTATATTAGAGTCCTTCCAGGTTTCTGGAAGAACACCTTCTTTCATTGCCAAATTACAAGTTTTCGTGAGAGGATGTAATAAACTGGCTTTGAATTTTTTATAGAATTCAACGGGGAATCCATCTTTCCCCATTGCTTTATTATTTTTGATTGAGGACAACGCCTCCGAGACTTCAGATTCAGAGAAAGGTCTATCCATGAATTCAATATCATCTTTGGATAGTTTCCGATCAAAGTTAGCATTTTTTAAATATTCAATAAAGTTTAGATCATCCCCCAATGATGTTTTATATAAAGAAGAGTAATACTCATGGAAAACTTTGGTTATATCCTTTGATGAAGTATATATGGTTCCTTGGGATGAGCGAATGGAGTGAATCAATTAATTAGCACATTTTTGCTGGAGTCTAAATTTAAGTAGCCGGAGAGAATTTGTGGTTCTTGTTACAGACTTTTGCTTCAGATATAGACATTTTTTTTATATATCTGAGGTTTCAATAAGCTCTTGTTTATTTCTTTCCATCATCAGTTTTCTCAGTGTTCCCCCCCCCCCATATTTCATATGTCTTTGTTCCAGTTCTGCTATAGTCACACTCCTTTTAATGTCCAGATCTGTGGCCTCTTTGAAGTGGGGAATCATTTGCACAAGTCAGTACTAATGTTCACCTGGATATGTTGTACAGAACTCTTGCTTTTAGCAAGCCTGAAATCTACCACTAATTATTATTTCTCAGCTGAGTAGAACTAATCTATATTATTATTCCTAGGCAAAGGCCCATGAAAGATGAGCATTGGCCCGTGGTGGGGAAAGAGAGAAAGGGTCTCCAGCACTGCTCTCTACCTCTCTCCAGCTTATATCTAATTCTACCGTTATTTCTTTTGCCCACCCCCACATTTTAACATCTGCTTTCTTTATCATTGCCAATCACCTCTTTGCTCTGCCCCACAGGGAGGTGTTAAAAGATTAGAACATCCAAACTAATTTCTGTTTGACTGTCCCTTCACCTGGCAGGGCACGTGGTCGCCCCCTGGTGCTTTCCCCCAAAACTGGAAGAAAGCAAGACAGGCTACCTTGATGCTAGGCTGGCTCCCTATTGTTCCCTTCCTCCAAATTGGTTCCCCATATTCAGAAGAGAAATTCTGGGAATGTTTACATTATGTGTGATCAAAGCTGTCTCAGAGATTGTCGCTGGTTTGTGCTATTTGGAAGATTGGAGCGCGTGTTCACAGTGAAATAATTTCAGGACCTCAATTTCCACTACAACTGTATCAGAATTCATACAACTATACTGAGGTTTGTAACTGCCCACTCTCTTAATGTAAATTTTATGTTGATCCACAGTATAGTGTGTGTTGATCTATAGCTGTCAAAGTTCAGAGCTGAAAATAGATTCTGAGGCAGAGCATGTTACAGATTGCCAAGAAACCATCTAGACTCTGCCACAGGTTCTCCCCAATATTAATTCCATAAAGACAGCAATGTTAGTTTGCTGTATTAAAGTTAAAATTACTTCCAGCATAAGCGTTCATGAATCAGAGGTCACTTCAGACACATTGATTCATGACAGCAGGCTGTCCCAGTGTTACAGAGGCAGTTTCTCTCACCAGCATCCTCTGCTCTTGCTAAACTTCTGTATAGGTTGCATCCTACATGGTGTGAATGAAGCCTCTTTGCCATGTCATGGCCACAGGACACTAAGGAGAAACTATGCAAGCTGTAATCCACACAATAGTTTTGGATGTTCCTGAACTGTTAATGATAAAATGTGTTTATGGAAACAGCATGCTACATCCCCAGGACTGAGTGCACTCTGTGCAAGCTCTACAGCACACAAATCTCAGTATAAAATCCCAACTGCCAAGCCCGCTCAATTCTCTGCACAAGCCACATGAGTGTAGATGAGTGTAGATCGTGTAGCTCACTCCAGCACTCACATCATGAGAGCTAAACAGTTTTGGCAAATGATTCAACAAGAAATTTCTAGAATCTTGGGATAGGAATTTAAGAGAACCCCAGAAACTTTCCTATTGGGATTACAAATGGAGAAATTTCCAAAAGAAGATAGAACTGTAATTTGGTACTTGCTTTCAGCTGCTAGGGCATTATATGCGCCGTTATGGAAGCAAGATAAAATACCAGAAAAAGGGGACTGGATTGTAAAAGTTATGTCATGGAGTGAAATGGATAAACTTACAAGAATCTTGAAAGACTATGATTTAGAGGGATTTAAAATGGATTGGGACAAATTCAGAAGATGTATAGAAAAGGAATGGAAAGTAAAAGGACATTGGGTGATTTTTGAGAATACCACTTAGGTTTTTAGAAGAAGAAAGATGATAAACTATAATAACTGGTTGGGACTTTATAAAGTATAAGAAATGGGTGTTCTTTTTATTTCTTTGTAAAATGATATATATATATATATTCTTTTTTCTTATTATTAAGAATTTTTTTAAAGTTAAAGATACCTTTTATTAGAATTTTAGGCAATTGGCACCAGCGGAAGTCAAGATTTGGGGGGAGGGGAGAAGGGGAAAGTGTAATGTATGGGGAAGGCAGTAAGTGTTTATGAATATTTTATTAGTATTGGATATAATTACCATATATTACCAAATAAAATTGTTTAACATAAAAATAAGTAACATCATGAGGGAGAGGCGCAGCCTGGAGTGAGCTACACGATGCTAGGGCAAGCTAAGCTGGCTATGCCATCCATCCCTCTAACTAGAGAGTACCAATCTGTCCAATTTGGAGGACTCTCTAAGGCTTATCCTCTAATCATCCTGATACAAGCCCACCCACCAGATCTCTTGGTTTTAAAGCAGACCCCCCCCCTTTTTTTTTTGCACTACATAAATATTTATAACTAGCTGAAGTTCATGGCATCACACAAAAAGTTATCCATCTAATCATCTAATCCTAAATCTAGACCACTGTTGTAGTTGGTGGTGGGGGGGGACTGACAAAGCTGGTACAAACCTGGATCAGACTCCAGTTTGGCACAAAAATTCTAAAGAAAGTAATAGAATTTTAAACCTTGAAAACTGCTTACTTACTTGGGAGGGAACTCAGATGTCACCATGTTATGTCACAAGATCTCAACCTCCCTTTTCAGGGTTGGTTAGCAGCCCTATAAGCAATCAAAACCAGCCAGAGCTGCTGCACAGTGCAGGTGATCAGAAGGGTAAGGAAAGTTGCTGCCAGGCGGGAGGCATGTGGGAGGGCAAGCAAGTGGGGCATGTGCATGTTGCAGTGACCCAAGAAGCAAGAGGGAGAGCAGAAGACATTGGGGAGAGTGAGCAAGAGCGCCACCACCAGGTAAGCCCAGGAGAAGGCAGAGGAGACGTAAAGGAAAAACAAGAGAAAAAGGAGTGAGACAAAAAAGAGGGAAAGGACTGGCAGAGGAGGGCAGGAGGAATAAGAGCAAAGAAGAGTCTCAGAGGTCCCCACTTACACATCTCTAATTTGAAGCTTCGAAAGTCATATCACAACACTTCTGCCACAGTTATTACGTAGCTATGTAAGTTATCAAACAGGCATGAAATACATTCTTTTAAACTAATTTGCTAATTTTTCTCCTCTCTGAACTTTCTTCCCAAAAGCTCCAATGTTAAATGCAAATTAGAGTTATTTACTACTGGCTACTTTCTTCTCCAGCACAGTTTGGTTGCCACAGACTGCAATGGAAACCTCTAGGTACAGGAAATGGAGGAAAGGAGGAGTTTGGGTCAGGCCTGTAGACAGGATTTTGAAGGTTGGAGGCATGCAAATGGGCTGGGGGGCATTGAATGGCTCCCCACCCCACTGCCACCACTGTGGTGACTTAAGGCCAAACCTTTCCTCTCCCGGCACTTAGCAGCTCCCCTTCCCCAGCTGCCACTGCAATGACTAAGGGCGCCAGGCTGGACCGGACCTTCCCTCCCCCCCTTACTGCCATCATGATTTCAATTGTACTGGAGGGGCACCCAGGAGTAGCTGCTGCTTCTCCTACGCCATTTAAAGGGCCCAATGATTAGCTGATTGGGGATGTGAGGGCAATCTTGGTGCGACATCTGTCACCCCATTGATCGCCAGGGTTGATTCGGCTGATCTGGCTGGCTAGGCGGGTGTCCCCTACCTCCCTCACCGCTCCATGTGCGTCCCTCCCGAAGCTGCGCGCTCGGTGGAAGAGGACGACCATCCCAGATAGGAGTGTACCGTTCTTCAGTCAAGGGTATACGATAGCTGCGCTCCCCTGCTAGAACCTCCAAACAAGCTCAAGGATTAGCTGATTGGCGGGCCATTAAATCATGCAAGAAGCCAGTGGCTGCTCTTGGGTGCCCCTCCCACACACTTTAAATCATGTGAGAGGGAGGGGACAGCCCTCACCTTCTCAGCTTTCACCCTGCAGTCCCTCAGGAGACAGCAATGAGGCTGTTTACATTGGCCAGGAGGGGTGGCAGGAGCAGCCGCCAGCCTCCCGTGCAAATTAAATTGTGTGGGAGGGGCAGTGCCTTCTCCTGCACACTCCTCTCATGCAAGTTTCACTCCTGCGGTCCCTCAAGCAGCTGTGGGTGTAGCAGGGGAGGGAGGGAAGGTTGGGGCCACTGAGCAAGGGCACCCCAGCAGGAAGTGGGGGCATGACCTCCACAGCCCGCCCCCCCCCCAATGACTACAAGCTTGGGTATGCAAAGGGATTTCTTCAGTCTTCTGCACATACTCCCTGATTGACATAGCACCAAAAATCAACATTTTAAAAATTCCCTTTCTTCGATTATTTTGGTAAACTGTTAAAAATTGCATCTTTATTGTTAGGTGGATGGAACTGAAAAAAGAGGAAAGGGCAAATGGGGGAAAAGAGGACTGGAGGTTTTTTTTCCCCATGGAGAGATTGTGAGAAATTTCCAAGCTAAGCTCTGGATAAGTCTTGACACAAATTACTATCTTGTATGGGTTGATAAAACACTTAGCTGGCGTTGTGGCCTGCACATCACCAATTAGGCCTTATCCCACAGAGGACTACTTGGGGCAGGGAGTGGTAAAGGCACAGTTCTCAAGAGGAATTTCTGGAGTGGGGTTCTGTCAGCCCTAGAGTGGAACACACATCATGAAAAAGACTTAGCAACAAGCAGTTCATTTACCTTTGGGGCAATAGATATCTGGAGCCCACTGGTTGCATTCATAGTTGTCTATGGCTTTTTCACAAGTGAAACATTTGAATCCACCAGGGTACGGAGTGGCTGGGGATAAAAAGACATAAAACCAAAGTGAAATTAATTAGCTTATCATCTCATTTTGGGCCATTTATTTTACTAATGATCAAAATATGCTTGTAGATATAAGCTTTGCCTTGGAAAGGCCTTGTCTACCGTGATAGCCCTCTGTCAGCCTAGATAGCCGTCTGCATTAATTTCACCGCAGTTTAAGCACAATTCTAGTTTCAATTTATCTAACAGCAAGTGCACTAAAATCTTTGTTAGCTGTCATTCATGGAAAATTGTGGCTGCCAATTAACCAGCTATGTCAGTTAGCAAAGCTTTTACTCTGCACCTATACAAGATGTCCAGCCAGCATGCTGGTCAACCAAGCTGTCTGGTTAACTAAGTTTTTACTACAAATAACATTAAAATGACAATGCAACGTTTCATATTTTTAGCAGGAAACAGAGATCTGAAGACTGTAATGTATTAAAGAAATTCTCACTGACATCTGAACTACAGTATGTCACAGAAGTGAGTACACCCCCTCACATTTTGTAAATATTTAAGTATATCTTTTCAGGTGACAACACTGAAGAAATGACACTTGGCTACAATGTAAAGTAGCGAGTCTACAGCTTGTATAACAGTCCAAATGTACTGTCCCCTCAAAATTACGCAACACACAGCCATTAATGTCTAAACTGCTGGCAACAAAAGTGAGTACATCCCTAAGTGATAATGTCCAAATGGGTCCCAAGTAGCCGTTTTCCCTCCTTGGTGTCATGTGACTCGTTAGTGGTACAAGGTATCAGGTGTGAAGGGGGAGCAGGTTATCACTCTCACTCCCTCATACTGGTCACTGGAAGCTCCACATAGCACCTCATGGCAATGAACTCCCTGAGGATCTGAAAAAAATGAATTGTTGCTCTACATAAAGATGGCCTAGGCTATAAGAAGATTGCCAAGACCCTGAAAATGAGCTGCAGCACGATGGCCAAGACCATACAGCGGTTTAACAGAACAGATCCACTCAGAACAGGCCTCGCCATGGTCAACCAAAGAAGTTGAGTGCCCATTCTCAGCGTCATATCCAGAGGCTGGCTTTGGGAAATAGACGTATGAGTACTGCCAGCATTTCTACAGAGGTTGAAGGGCTGGGGGGTCAGCCTGTCAGTGCTCAGACCATACACCGCACGCTGCATCAAATTGGTCTGCAGGGCTGTTGTCCCAGAAGGAAGCCTCTTCTAAAGATGATGCACAAGAAAGCCTGAAAACGGTTTGCTGCAGACAAGCAGACTAAGGACATGGATTTCTGGAATCATGTCCTGTGGTCCGATGAGACCAAAATAAACTTATTTGGTTCAGATGGTGTCAAGCGTGTGTGGTGGCAACCAGGTGAGGAGTACAAAGACAAGTGTGTCTTGCCTACAGTCAAGCATGGTGGTGGGGATGTTATGGTCTGGGGCTGCATGAGTGCTACTGGCACTGGGGAGCTACAGTTCATTGAGGGAACCATGAATGCCAACATGTACACTGACATACTGAAGCAGAGCATGATCCCCTCCCTTTGGAGACTGGGCCGCAGGGCAGTATTCCAACATGATAACGACCCCAAACACACCTCCAAAATGACCACTGCTTTGCTAAAGAAGCTGAAGGAAAAGGTGATGGGACTGGCCAAACATGTCTCCAGACCTAAACCCTACTGAGCATCTGTGGGGCATCCTGAAATGGAAGGTGAAGGTGCGCAAAGTCTCTAACATCCACCAGCTACGTGATGTCGTCATGGAGGAGTGGAAGAGGATTCCAGTGGCAACCTGTGAAGCTCTGGTGAACTCTATGCCTAAAAGGATTAAGGGAGTGCTGGAAAATAATGGTGGCCATACAAAATATTGACACTTTGGGCCCCATTTGGACATTATCACTTAGGGGTGTATTCACCTTTGTTGCCAGCAGTTTAGACATTAAAGGCTGTGTGTTGCGTAATTTTGAGGGGACAGCACATTTACACTGTTATACAAGCTGTAGACTCACTACTGTACATTGTAGTCAAGTGTCATTTCTTCAGTGTTGTCACATGAAAAGATATACTTAAATATTTACAAAATGTGAGGGGGTGTACTCACTTCTGTGACATACTGTATGTTTTGCAAATCAGCATCTTAGTCAATGTCATCCTTAATATTAATATCTGCTTTCTAGGAACACTGCAGATTATGTAGCAACTAGCCAGCATACACCTTTATATATATAAAAAGAGGCCCTTAAAGCATAACTGTGGCTACCAATATTTCCTAGAAGCTGTCACAAGAGTGCTTAGTGTTGGGAAAGATGAAAAGCTGTTATAGTGATTGTACATTGACTAGCAGTCTCCATCCACTTCTTATATCATACAAAACTCTCTCCCTCTTTCCACCCCTTGGTACATTCTTACACTGCCTTGGTACAATCTTACAGTTGCTACATTCTTACAGTTCAGATAGACGCTATGAAATTGAGAACTGCGTCTTCCAAAAGTAAAATGCAATGATGCCTTTTTGTCTTCTGTCAAGGGTGGGGGGGGGAGATAATCCCTGATGTCTAGATTCTGAATTACTTATAAATGTGAGTGCTAAAAATATGACACTAATACCAAGTTGTTTGGAGCCCACTTGTTCCAACCCTCCTCTTTTGTAATGTATCTCTATAAAATCAAGTTCTCTCAATCACCCTTGTATTGGTCCTTAGAATCCACCACCAGTAATCAATTGTCTAAGGCCATTTTCCCACAGAGCTTACCACGGAGCGACATCCCTCTTCACCGCGCAGCGTCTGCGTGGATTTCCCACCAACTGCTCCACATAACCAGGAAGAGCCGCGGCTTTTGTGTTGCTAACGTAAACTGGTTTTTAGCGGTTTACATCTGCGACGCAAAAAATCCGGCACTTCCTGGTTCTGCGGAGCAGTTGGTGGGAAATCCGCGCAGACGCTGTGCGGTGAAGAGGGACGTCGCTCTGCAGTAAGCTCTGTGGGAAAACGGCCTAAGGTAAGGGGATGTACAGCAACCCCACATACAAAGGTAGACAATAACCAGGACTAAACACTTCAAGAAAACCCAGGTGCGGTGGCTAAACCAAAGGGTAGGACAGTACAAAGGGTACTGAAAAACTCACTCCTCACATGAAAAACATATAGAAATTCGCAATGTCGAGGGTGGACCGAAATGTGAAAATAGGCATCCTTCAAATCAATAATGATGAATCAACAATTAAATTTCAATTTGTAAAACTGAAGGAATGGACTCCATACAGAATTTAGAAACATGAATAAAAACATTCAAATTTCTGAGATCTAAAATGGGTCTAACTCCCCCATCTTGCTTATCTACTAGAAACATACGGAAGAAGAAACCCTCAAATAGCACCAGGATGTTAATTTTATTAATTTTAGAATTTTAATTAAACTGTTATATTAGCTATTGCTTTTAAATATTATTGTATAACTACTGTATTTGATTTAATGTTGTTAGCCGCCCTGAGCCTGCTTCGGCTTGATTGACTGATCAAATGCCTGGGAGTCCACAACCTCCCCAATGGTACCCTTATCAATTAAGATGGCCCAAGTCTGGGCAAGATCCAAAGCTGCCTGGTTAGATCCTCTTAAAGGTAATGGGTAATAAATAAATGGGTAAAAGCAATGGGTAATAAATTCTAATCTGCTATCAAATATAACTATGGACAAAACCCACTCATAGGAGGTAACAGCCACACAGGCAGAACAAAACTGAACTAGGCTGTCCCTGAACTTGACATGAGTTGGCAACAATGCTAGTCAAAATGATGATTTTCAGCATGAGGTCACCTCTCTGGAAGAGGGTGGTTGTTGGTTCGACCTAGGTCAGCTGAAACCCTGTTGTTAGGTACGTGGTTTAGAGGTAAGATACTAAGACCCTGAGGAGCCAGATAAATGGTCGTTTCTCTGATATGGGTGCCAGGACAGTTTCACAAAAGGCCTCTGCTTAAATTGGGATGTGGATGACTGTAACACTCCCAGGGTCTTAGCTGTCTGTTTTTCTTTATCCAGGAAAGCATCTTGTCTGTCTTGGTGGCAGAGGAGAAAGTGGAACCTTTGAAAAATAAGTCCTCAACTTTAATAAGCCTTATCTCCATAGGTACCACCAGTGATCTTAACCACACATAGCGTCTGAACACAAGGGAGCTTGCCATGGTCCATGCAGCTGAATCCACTGAATGCTGTCCCAGATTAATCTGCTGCTTCAACAGTTTAATGGCCCCGGTATGCAGAACTTTAGCAAGGGGATACCTATCCTCAGACAGGCGTTCCAGGAATGGAAGAATCCTCTCCCATAAGAAGAGCTGATAACCAGACATAATAGAGATTTTGATACTTAATGCTACTGAAGAATATAAGTTCTGACCTAGGACATCCAGCTTTCTTCCCTTTCTATCTGTGGGAGCAGAGCGGTAGGCCTGTCACCACGGAATTTGGTGGAGGATGACTCATCAGGTAATTAAATGGCTCTTTTCTGATCTTATAAAAAACATTCTATTCTTCTCAAAGTAGGTTAGGGCTTTTGACACAGTTCCTGTGTGAGGTCCTCATGGCCCTCCCAACACCGGGAATGCAATAATCCCAGGAGACTCTGAGAATAGGTGACTCAGTATTTTTCTCTTTTGGTTCGTGCTCCAAGGTAATGACTTCTATCTCGAGAGACTGAGCCATACGAATCATTTGTTCTCCAAACATTTGGAGATCCTCTGCGGGATATGCTGGAGACGGCTCACCAACCCTCTCTTCTGGGCTTGGATCCAATGTTGATGTTTCCATCAGATTCAATTGCTGCTGCTCACTGCAGATAGAGGAGAATACAGCCGGCGCACAACAGTCACTGAAGGTGAGTACAATGACACCTGATGAGAGTAATGATACAAACTTGCCTTGTTGTGTGCCTTATGCAGCCCTATGCCTAGAATCGGGGCAGGTTCCACTTGAAACTAGGGCATGGCTTTTAACTGTCAAATACTGGTTGCGAATACACTATAACTCTGACCCTTCTAGTCTTATTACTCAAATGTTATCAGAATCTAGATACTCTAGTTGGCTAGACTCTATCGAGAAAAAGATTCGCACTGTTGGTTTGTCCATAGAGTCATTATCTATGCTCTCACAAACAGAGGCATTGCGCATGATTAAAGCCAGAATCCTGGATATTGAATTTCAAAATCTCCTCAGTGCCGCTAATAAAACTTGCTCTCCTGTGAGTCTAGGGCTTTCGTTCAATGTCGGCCATATGGCTTCTTATCTCTATTCTTTGCAAAGTCCTCAACAGCGTAGGGCCTTTTCACTGGCAAGATTTGATGTTATGCCATCAGCAGTTCTATATGGTAGATTTCATAATATACCCTTCTCGGCTAGATTATGCCCGTGTAAGTCCGGATCTATTGAAACCATTTCACATATTCTTTTGTACTGCCCTTTTTATGTAAGTATTCGCTGCCGATTTTTGGATCATATTCTTCTAAATAAGATGGGTCTGGCTGATCCTGATAAGGTCCTGCTTCTTCTGAAGGATGTTACTCCTGACATAACTGCGAACACTGCCTCATTTCTGTACTGGGCCGAAAAGATTCGTCAAGACAAGGACCAGTTTTGTTGTCTCATTTAACCGTAATCCTATGTAACTTGTTTTATTCCTGATATTTTGTATCTTAATCTATCCATTGCCTTTTAACCTATTGTTTCCTAACTTTTTTATATGCCATTAAAGGTTGATTTGATTTGATTTACAAACTTGTGCCCCTGGAGCTTATGAATTCTTCCGTATATCCTATATCCCATTCTTCCCTATATCCTGGAAACATCATGTATGTGTATGAAAGCCACAGTATAGGCAGTTGGGGCTAAGACCACAGAACCACGGCTATTTACTCTGGATCAGGCTCACAGGGAATCTGTCCCTGTGGTAAGCCTGCATCGACATCTACATTCAAGATGGAAACAGGTGTGGACCTTGGCAATGGAGTCCTGGTTTGTCCTGCAAGGCTAGCCTAGGATCAGGAGTTAAGAAGGGAGCAGTCTGCTGAGAGGTGGATTTGCATTTCTCCTTGTCCTTGGTCTCGTCTTTAGCCATTTTTTGCTGGCAGTTCAAAGGAGGCATGATGAAGCAAAGGGGAGCACAATCGAGATTGGATTCGTGGAGCACAGATCCAGGAGGTGGAGCTGAGTGTGCCAATTCCGAAGACGGAGGATGGGGAGCTCTGAGGCTTTAAGAGTTTTCTCCCACAAGTGCACTGCCCCCCCTCCCCTGCTTTTTCACTCACAAAGCCCTAGCCTGGAATACTGTAGTTGCCTAGCAACAGCCACGGCGGGAATCCATTTTTAAAGCTACATATGCTCTTTTATCATTTTCAGATATTTTTAAACTCCCCAATGTATTTTTTTTTTTTAGTCTTCACATTTGTCTGCACACCTTGGCCCCTTTTCTGGTTTGTAGAATCATCTGTCTTGCCTATTCACAGCTCCCCATCACTGGATTTAAGTTTCCAATGATTTGCAGACGTCCCTATTAGAATATAAGACTCTGTATCTGCATTCTATGGGATGACTGACTTGTCCTTGGAAGTGGGAATAAGGAAAAGGCCCGCTATTTCTTCCTCCCGGGTTGCTGTTTCTTTTTCTTTTGGACGGGAGGAGTACTAAGAACACAGCAAGGAACTACAGTTTGCTGTAGTGGTTAAGTGTGCGGACTCTTATCTGGGAGAACCGGGTTTGAGTCCCCACTTCTCTACTTGCACCTGCTAGCATGGCCTTGGGTCAGCCATAGCTCTGGCAGAGGTTGTCCTTGAAAGGGCAGCTGCTGTGAGAGCCCTCTCAGCCCCACCCACCTCACAGGGTGTCTGTTGTGGGGGAGGAAGGGAAAGGAGATTGTGAGCCGCTCTGAGACTCTTCTGAGTGGAGGGCGGGATATAAATCCAGTATCTTCTTCTTCTTCTACATAAATGTGCTTTTGTCCAACCCGATTGTGCCTTCTTTTAAAATATGGTTTTACTGAACTGTGTACATGAGTTTATCTGTAATCAGGTAATGCATAGTCAACGAAGAACAAGGACAATTAAGGATTCAGCAGCCTTCATCCATAGGCAAAAGGCTGGTATTAGATTTGCAAATTCCCAGTCCTATCTTTTTCCCAGAAGGATCACAGATAGAATGGGAAAACAGGCTTGGCCCTGAACCAGCGTTGTTTCGTTGTCATAATATATTAAACTGCCACTATTAGCACTCAGTGCCATTTTTCCAGAAGCGTTTTCTGGTTTTTATGGTCTCCTTTATTTGAAGAGGGCAAGAGAGTCACTTTCAGCAGTTAAAAACCCCAACGTAACTTTTATGAACCGTTTAATTGTCAGCATTTGCCTTGTTTCCAGAAGCATTTTAAAAAGAGGTTTTTATTTACCATCTGCCTAATGGAGATTATAGCGGACAAATAGCATTCACACGCTGGTGGTGAATGAAACAGTGGCATGCTGTCTCTGAAGGTTCCACTGAGCTATCTTATCATGCTTGTTGCTAAAAAGTTCTTCAGTTGTTTATGTGCAGTGTCAAGGGAGGAGCTTTGAGTGCTTGCAGACTTGGAAGGCATCGGCTGTCCCTCCCCACTGGTCTGAAATAGCACAAGTCTTCCAATTACACAACCCTCCACATTTTAGAAAGCCGTTCACTTTGCCGCAATTCTAGCCTGTTTTACCAATTCCGCATTAGCTTTTGTCCTGGTTTTGTTTTTGGCTCTCAAGTTTGTGCAGGGTAGGGAGCAAGCAGGGGACATGCAGCCCCATTCCAGAGATGCCAATGCAGAATCCAGGAAAAAGAGCTGCCGTAAAGAGCCCCACACAGAAAGGAGGCACGTGCTAAGTGCAGAATTGAGGGGAGGGACGGTGGCTCAGTGGTAGAGCATCTGCTTGGGAAGCAGAAGGTCCCAGGTTCAATCCCTGGCATCTCCAAAAAAGGGTCCAGGCAAATAGGTGTGAAAAACCTCAGCTTGAGACCCTGGAGAGCCGCTGCCAGTCTGAGAAGACAATACTGACTTTGATGGACCGAGGGTCTGATTCAGTATAAGGCAGCTTCAGATGTTCATATATGTTCAATCAGTTTCACCCATTGCTTTTGCTCTTTGAATGTTAACTTGTCTCCCCTGCTTATAGTCTTTGCACAGGAACGTGACATTATATTAAGCAGTTCCATGAGTCTTACTTGAAGGGTGAAGGTAGACAATATCTTTTACTGTAAAGTCTCGGGCTTGGATTACTTTCAAGTGGCTTGGAAGGAGACTAAGGAGGAAGACCCAGGCCAACAAAGGCCAGGATTCCATGGCAGAGGGGGAGACTCAAACATGCGGATTTCTTGGGAGTAGGTCCTCTTTGACTCCAGAAGAAAAATGTACCTGGAATGCAGAAATTGGGGGGAAAGAGAAAAAAAAAACACAAGTGAGTTAAAAGTTAATAACTAAATGTCATACCTGTATACGCCTCAAATGTCTGAGCAGTAGAGCGTGCCGAAGGTCCCAGGTTAAATCCCCAGCATCTCAAATGAAAAAGATCTGGCAATAGGTGATGTGAAAGACTCTGCCTGAGACCCTGGAGAACCACTGTCTGTCTTGATAGACAATGCTGACTTTGATGAACCACAGGTCTGATTCGGTACAAGGCAGCTTCATGTGCTCATGGGTACAGAGAAGTGCAACCGGACTATAGCGTTCTGAGGAAGAACAGTAACTATGCCACTGCCCAAAGGACTGGCATCCTTTGGGCAGTGGCATAGTTGGATCTTCCAAACATGATTGTCATGTCAAAGGATACACGAAAGTCTTCAAGGCTGAGGAGGAACATCTTGGCATGCAGCAGCATCGCTAACGCTTTTAATGAATTAGATTCCAAAATTCAATCCCTAGGTTCTCTCAAGTTAAAAGAAACTTTGGAAGCAAAGCTAGAAAAAGAGACAGCTTTAGAAAAGGACAAGACACCAAGATCCTGGACTGCTACCAGCAGGGAGAAGAAGAAAAATATTGGTCATGATTAACCACTGCTCTGATTCAGACATACTTATACTAGGTGGTTTTTCATTATGCAGTCATGCAATGATTATGCTTGATTATTTTACACATGTGCCTGCACTAGGGTTGCCAATCCCCAGGTGGGGGCAGGGGATCCCCCGGTTTGGAGGCCCTCCCCCCCCGCTTCAGGGTCATCAGAAAGCGGGGGGAGGGGAAGGAAATGTCTTCTGGGAACTCTGTTATTCCCTATGGAGATTTATTCCCATAGAAAATCATGGAGAATTGATCTGCGGGAATCTGGGGCTCTGGGGGGGCTGTTTTTTGGGGTAGAGGCACCAATTTTTCAGTACAGCATCTAGTGCCTCTCCCCAAAATACCCCCCAAGTTTCAAAAAGATTGGACCAGGGGATCCAATTCTATGAGCCCCAAAAGGAGGCGCCCCTATCCTTCATTATTTCCTATGGAAGGAAGGAATTGAAAAGGTGTGCCGTCCCTTTAAATGTGAGGGCCAGAACTCCCTTTGGAGTTCAATTGTGCTTGTCACAGCCTTGATCTTGGCTCCACCCCTAATGTCTCCTGGCTCCACCCCCAAAGTCTCCTGGCTCCACCCCCAAAGTCCACAGATATTTCTTGAATTGGACTTGGCAACCCTAGCCTGCACTGAGAGGCCACTATTAACATGTTAACAATTTGTGTGTGACCTATCCCAGGTAACATCACAAAGTGAAGGGAAAGCAAGAACAAGCATATCGCCCCTGTCATCAGCTATGTGTGACTGCTAGAACACGAGCACGGCATGTTCAAAGTACAAATGCACTGGCTAAGCTCCACGATCAGGAACACCTGAAAATGCCAGCTTCCCTGTTGGTTGGATCCGTGCTCATATCCTGGTGATCACAAACAGATGAAGAGTGGGAACAGTTCACTTGTTCCTGCTCTTTCTATGCTAGTTCTTTTTACCTACATGTGTTCTTTGAAAAGAGCGACCACGTAATACAGCAGCTGCGTTACCAGTATATCTAATTCTCAACATGGCCAGATACTTAAATCCAGAGACCAACAAGATCCTTCTGTGGTGGGAAGTGCTGTCTCATTGCAACTGACTTATGGTGACTTCATACATTCAGAGATGATTTGCTACTGCCTGCTTCTGCATAGTGACCCTAGGCTTGGTGTTCTCCCATCCAAATACTAGCCAAGGCTGACCCTGATTAGCTCCCAAAATCTAACAATAACAGGCTAGATCAGGCTAAGATCTTCCTACAAACCTGGGAGGGGGTGGGACTCCAAGTTGACAGAAAAATCTGAAATTGTTGAGGGGAGTCAAAATAATAGAAGCAATGCCTATAGTTTAAGTGATGAATGCCCTCAGTGGTCATTGCTAAACAACCAGAACAGTACTGTCAGCCTTCAAGCTTTGATTTCTGTCAGTGATTTCCAGGACTTCGAAGCCAAGAGCAGCAGGGCGGGGCATGCTCTCTAAGGGAAGGCGGGCTTTGAGGAGAGCACATGCCGCCCAGCCGCTCTCGCTTTCCTGGATCTGCACAAACCCAGAAAGCCGAGAGCAGCAGGGCGGGGGGAGGGGGTACCTGACAGTGCCCCTGTAGGCCAGGTGGTGCCCTAGGCATTCATCTATCTGGCCTAGTCCCATGCGCCAACCCTGTCACTGACACATCTGCAGGCTAGCTTAAACTTCCAACCGTCTGGCTCATGGACAGCTCAGCTTTCCCATGAAACTGAATCTGCCCAAAGAGCAGCAATAGTAACTTTAAGATTCTTCTTTCCAAAAGGGGGTTCTCATATACCATATGTATTGAAAGTCTTTCAGGGCAAGGTGGTTCCCCAGCTTATGTATGGTTCACAAATATGTCTGTATGATGACTACAGTAAACTACAAGCAATCCATTCCAGGTTTCTTAGATCCTTATTTGGAGTACCTCATTGTGTACCCAATGCTCTACTTACACTAGACTCAGGGTTGGTTCCACTAGAAAGAAGTGCATGCTTGGTTCCAAGGTACAGGCTTCTGGCTCAAGTTAAACCTCTTCCCCCCCCCCCTTGGATTAATTTTATTAATCCTTTCAGATAGTTTTCACTCAAGGTAAGGAGGGAAGGATAATTGAAGGAGGCGGAGACAGAACAGTGCTCGGCCTCCTTCCAGCCTGCGTCCCATCCCGACAGTGGCAGGTAGTGGGGCCAAGAAGAGCCCGTCTCTGTCATTGGTGTTATGTAAAGCCAGGTCCATAAACAATAAGAACTCAATCCTTAGGGAATTCCTGCTTAAGCAGGACATGGACCTGGGACTCTCCCAATTTGTCACCACCCCCACACAGAAATGATGTCATCCCACTGGGAATATCACGCAGTGACACTCTGGTATTTTGGGCAAAACTCCATGGTTAACAAAGTCGACAGATCACAGGCTCACTCTGGCAGCTGGGAACTGTAACAAAATTTTTGTTCCATCGATTTACATTAGAATTCCCCAAACACCGCAGAGCCTTTACTCTGGCCTGGTTTAATGCCCTCCCATCTACCAATTTTACCAGGATATTCAGAATATGTACAATACCCCAATTCTGTCCAAATATCCAGGTAGATCAAATTACTTTTATAATTTTTCTTGCCAAATGTTTCAACAAAACTACCCTTAAGGTAGCAAGATTCTGCACTCCAGCATATTTAACAAGACAGAAGAACATAGTCTAATGTTTTAATAATTTTTATTATTACTATTAATTGTATATTTTCTGAACAGAATATCTATTTCATGCATCCAATGTGTACTACATATTGCTGATATTCTTGACGGCTGATCTCAGATCATAATAATGATAAACTAAATTAAGCCTAACTTCCCTCACATTGTTGTGAGGATAAAATCAAGGAGAGGAGAATGATTCCAGCTGCTCTGTGGCCCTGTTGTGAAGAAAAGCAGGAAATAAATGAAATAAATAAATGATACAATATAGCTGAAAATAGGTGGCAAATAAATGGTATGCTGGTGAATGGGTGGGGAGCACTGATGGAAGGAATAAAAGCGAGGATATGGGAGTCGCCAGAAGGAGGAAAAGAGATACAGGGGGAAACAGCTCTGCTCTGATTTCCATGCCCCACCCCATCTCCAATGAAATCACTGCTTACTTTTCTTGTTTAATCACTTTGGTGATCACAGCCAGTTAAGGATAATATGATGAAAGGTTACTGTCATATAGATAACTGGATTTGGTTATGTAGTGCTATGAGAAAACCAACTGAATTTACAGGCAATATTTTCTGTGTCAGTCACATAGGTGATCCAGATTGATCACCAACTTATTGCTCTGAGTTGATGCACATTTTTTTCTTATTTTGTTCAGTGGCCAGGGAAAATGAAATCAGCAGCAGAGCAAAAGGCAACTGCTCCTTCTAAAGCTGCTAAACCCATTCACAAAAGGGACATATCCTCTTTTGGATTAATCCTAGAGGGTTAGAGTTGAAAAAGCCTAACTGGTCGAAAACTTGACAGACAGAAATAGTTGGACTGGTGAATCTTCTCATGTGTCCACATGGGTTCTCATACAGTTTCTCCCATAAAATTCTGTAAATGTATTTATTTAGCTGCTGACTCAACACATGTATAGCCCTGTCCATACGAAACTTTCTGTTGCGATGATATATTCACACACTCACATGAGGAATTTAACAGGCCAAAGAAGCCCTTCAAATTCAGACAACAAAGTGCTCCTCTCTTCCCATGAACTTAATCAAGAGGAACCCACCATTTGAAGGCGAATGACAAGTGGTAACCGACGGCTAGTCCACTTCTTCAAAAAAGCTAGATTAAAAAAAAACCTTGCCCAACAAGGATGGTCTGCAGACAAAATACTGTGCTGTGAAATGATCAGCATTTAAAACTGCTTGCTCCCAAGTGTCTAACGAACTCTGCAGTGTCTTGCTATCGTCATTCATTGTCCTGAAAAGATGCAAGGGTGACCCTTTGGTCACCCTTAGCAAGTGACACATTGAAAACAAGAGGGCACAAAGAAGAAGAAACGTTCAAAAATAATCTAGAGTTGCATTTAAAATCCTAAACCATATCCAAACCTGGTGCAGGCATTATTCATCACCACATAGCAGAATTCTAACAGAAAACGTGGTCAAAATATATAAACACAAACAGGCAACACATTTGGGCTGTTAAATAGTACATTGCAAGAATTCTTTCTTGTTAATAAGAAATGCATAAATGTATCATATGCTCTTCAAAAGAAACAAAACAGAAAAGAAGAAGAAGAAGAAGAAGAAGAAGAAGAAGAAGAAGAAGAAGAAGAAGAAGAAGAAGAAGAAGAAGAAGAAGAAGAAGAAGAAGAAGAAGAAGAAGAAGAAGAAGAAGAAGAAGAAGAAGAAGAAGAAGAAGAAGAAGAAGAAGATGATGATGATGATGATGATGATGATGATGATGATGATGATGATGATGATGATGATGATGATGATGATGATGATATTGGATTTATATCCCGCCCTCCACTCCGAAGAGTCTCAGAGTGGCTCACAATCTCCTTTCCCTTCCTCCCCCACAACAAACACCCTGCGAGGTGGGTGGGGCTGGAGAGGACTCTCACAGCAGCTGCCCTTTCAAGGACAACCTCTGCCAGAGCTATGGCTGACCCAAGGCCATGCTAGCAGGTGCAAGTGGAGGAGTGGGGAATCAAACCCGGTTCTCCCATATAAGAGTCCTCCCCCACAACAGACACCCTGTGAGGTGGGTGGGGCTGGAGAGGACTCTCACAGCAGCTGCCCTTTCAAGGACAACCTCTGCCAGATCTATGGCTGACCCAAGGCCATTCCAGCAGGTGCAAGTGGAGGAGTGGGGAATCAAACCCGGTTCTCCCAGATAAGAGTCCGCACACTTAACCACTACACCAAACTGGCTCTCACCAAACTGGCCCTTCGCATGCCATGGCCCTGGAGAAATTTTGCATTGGCCTCCTTCCCTATCTCAGGTTGATGAAGTGACTCTGCTGACTACAATAGATGCTGTCTCCCTATAAACAAATATTTAACAAAGGGGGAGGCATCTACAATAGAAAATACACTTTATGAAAGACACTAGTGTCCCTCCCCCACCTCTTTTTGGTAGCACTCTCTGCAATTGCTGTTAAGAAAGAAAATGTTATGCTTATTGAAAAATTCTATTGGCAAATATGTAGGGTTGCAAGGTCTTATGGTCATGCTGGCAGAAGGATTGCAGAGACATTCCGGAAGCGAGCAGGGACATCGTGCAGCATGCGTACATTGCCCAGAAGTGATGTGGGCCCACCAGTGACATCAGGAGTGACGCTCTGGTTTTGGGGCAAATCTCTGGTAAAACTGCCCTCAAACCATGGAGTTTCCCCCCAAAACCAGAGCATCACCCACCCAACATCACTGGCGTGCCCACGTCACTTCTGGCTGATGTCAGTGTGTCACGCACAATGTCGTTGTGTTGGGGGAGGGGATTTCTGCAAAAGCGAGGGATCCCCTGGCCCCTCATGGGAAATGGTAACCCTAGTTTATATGACATAACCTGTGGACAACCCCCCCCCCCCATCTAATCTGTAGGACAAATTAGTTCACACCATACATTTCGTCCTGTTACCTCACAGAAAATCTTACCAGGATCTAGTTTCTCAAGCGGTCATTTCCCCTGTAAAAACTGTACCTCTTGTAGATTCACAAGCTCCATTAAAAATTTTATCAACCCACCTAATGAAAAACAGTACACCCTAAAGCATTTCACAAGCTGGAACTCTGATTGGGTGGTTGTATGTGATCAGATGTCCTTGTGACAAATTATATGTGGGTAAAATGAAAGGAAACTTAAGGTGCACATTAGGGAACATAAACACAATCTTGTATAAAAAAATAGGTGCAGCATTGGTACAACATTTTGTAGAATATAACCATGCCTGAACTGATTTCTCCTTTTGGGCTATACACAGATTTCTCCTTTTGGGCCATAACAATAAGATTCTTCTTAGAAGGGGAGCAGAGTAGATTCTGCATCTGACCAACTTGGTACCAGATGGGTTAAATGAAAATATTTCCTGGCTGGCTTTGACTTACATAAATGTAGAATGAGAACAGTACTTTTCCCCCGCCCAAAAAGCTAGTTTAGTGGAAGCACTGTTGCATTTACATTCTACAGGTCAGTATAGATTTTTAATTTAAAAACACAAAACCTGTTTTAACGTTATCACATTTAATCTCTATGACAATTTGATTTTACAACCCAGCAAAGACTCAACAAGATAGGCTATCTTGTCCTACCACTTACTGCCACCGCTCACCAGAGAAAAGGATCAGATTAAGAAGTTTCCCTCACTTCAGTGAAACCAAGGGCTTCCTCTAATATAATTGCATCCTCTATGTCTGGGGTGGCCAATGGTAGCTCTCCAGATATTTTTTGCCTACAGCTCCCATCAGCCCCAGCCATTGGCCATGCTGGCTGGGGTTGATGAGAGTTGTAGGCAAAAAAACATCTGGAGAGCTACCGTTGGCCACCCCTGCTCTATGTGAATGCTATAGGAATGATCTGCAGTGCCAAAAGCTTAGAATAGATTCTCTTTTCCAGGATAATCTCATGAGTAAACCCCACCAAGAAACTAAAATATTTTCTTACAAGATGTAGTGTAGATGACTGAGGAAGGCAATGGCAAACCACCCCGTAAAAAGTCTTGCAAGAAAACGTCATGATGTGACGTCACTCCATGGGTCAGTATCGACTTGGTGCTTGCACGGGGGACTACCGTTACCTTGAGCTCACCTGTGAGTCACACCACTGCACCGGTGGCAGCACAGCTTACAAAAGCCATTTAAAGGGATTCCTTTAAATAAAACTGTCATTTTATCTGCTTTTATCCTCGGCTGGTCTTTTGACCATAATAAACATACATATATGCGTATGATTCCTTCAAATGGTTTTTGCAAGCCACGCATGGAGAAGGCATTTAAAGCAATCACATTCTCTTTAAATGCCTTCTCCAAGCCCCACTGCCAGTGCCAGCAAGTCTGCCAACACAAAGCCACTTGAAAGTTTCATGGGAGATTCATCGGGGTGGGATAGCATAAAGCAAGATTTGTGAATGATGAACTAAGATCAGGCAGTGATGAATTTCAGTTATCATTCAGTCCATGCCCATCCTGAAACCTTACCTATCCACTGGTTTATTTTTAAGCTTTTTATAAACCAAAGCCACCTTTGAAAAATGCTGAAGGTGGCATACAAGAATACAGGACACCAATCCAATTAATTAAACACCATACAGAACACCAAACGCCATACATTAAAACAACAAGAACAAACAGTAAAAAAAAAAAAAAGGTAAGAGACTAAAATTTCTCAACAGAACTTCCTAACTATTTTTAATTAAGAGAATATAAGGACAAAAACAATAAGCATACATGAAAAAAAATGTATTTAGCTGATTACTGCATCTTCCCCGAACTCTGAAAAGCATGTGGGAATAATTTCAAATATATTCATGTTAAATCAAATGTTATGTAGGACAAAAGATATTAACCAAAGCTTAATACACAGAAACACTTAGAATGGTGCGTGCGTACTTTGCCAATGGCTCTGGGATGCCTCGGTTCAATCCCCTTCTCAACTATAAGCTAGTAGATGGCCCTCCCATAAACCACGGGAAAGTACCTGGAAAAGGGTGTAATAAAATGCTCCACTCTATTAGGTAATTTTGAAATGATTACAAAAACACATCATAATTGACACAAAGTGTTCAGGCAGTGTGCCAAGTGGCTTAAGTTTCTATTCTTCAATCTACCCTGTGTTGACAGTAAGTATTATTTGTATTAGCTGCTTCATCAGCGGTATTAAGTATTGCAAATTAGTACAGCTGAATAGGTAAAACTTGTACTCAGACACGAATGAGCAAAGTAAACAATCAGTGAAAAGTTTTCTCTCTCCTTGGCTTGCTAGATGAAATATACGTTAAGTGAAGATCATGAGCCAAGATTCTAATTAAGCCTGCCCTGAATTAGAGGCAGTTTCGTTGTCTGCTGTACAGATAAGGCTGGCTGGTTTCTGAAGGCTTCAATCCTAAGAATACCATCCTGTGAATAAGGCCCATTGAATAAAATGGGGTTTACTTCTGAGTTGACTTGCTTAGGATTGTTCTCTAAGATTCTCAGCTGTTTCTCTCACTAAGTATACTAGAGGAACTTTGTTCTTCCAGTGAGCCACCTTCCAGCGGCTTCCTTTCTCCTGAGGGCAATTACTTTCTTCCCCTCCCTTCTTAGCAACAGTCAGTTGCTTTCTTTTATCCTTAGCAGCCCACCCTTCGATACCACTTTCCTTTTTCCTCTAAGGCTAAACCCACCTCCATAAGGTTGCCAACTTCAGGTTGGGAAATACCTGGAGATTTCAGGGGTAGAGCCTGAGGAGAGCAGGGTTTAGGAATTTATTTATTTATTTATTTATTACATTTGACTTATATCCCGCCCTCTCCGCAAGCGGACTCAGGGCGGCTCACAGTATCATCTACACAATTAAACCAATAAAATATATAAAACCATAATTTACATTTTCCAATTTAAAACATATTACAATTACAAATTTTAAAACCATTATATAGTGCTGAATCTATACATTATAAGCGGCGTTAAAATTCCAAACAGTGATCACCGGCATTCTGTGTGATGTCTGGTGGCAGCCATCTTTCCATCAAGCATCAAAGGCCTGCTTGAACAACTCGGTCTTACAGGCCCTGCGGAACGCAGACAGATCCCGCAGGGCCCGTATGGCTTCTGGAAGAGCATTCCAAAGCTCTGGTGCTGCCACCGAAAAAGCCCTAGATCTTGTCACGCATAGCCTGGCTTCTTTTGGTCCGGGGACCGAGAGTAGGAAGAGGGAGGGACTTCAATGGGATATGATGCCATAGAGCAGGGGTGGCCAATGGTAGCTCTCCAGATGTTTTTTTGCCTACAACTCCCATCAGCCCCAGCCAGCATGGCTGGGACTGATGGGAGTTGTAGGCAAAACATCTGGAGAGCTACCGTTGGCCACCCCTGCCATAGAGTCCACCTTCCAAAACAGTCATTTTTTCCCCCAGGTGAAATCAGTTATATCCCAGGAGATTTCCAAACACCACCTTGAGGTTGGCAGCCCTATTCATGGTGCCTCCCAGCCCCACTTTGTTGGCTGTTTCCTCAAATAGTGGTAGCATGATGTTAGAACAGACAATGTCAAGTCGACGGATTCAAGAATGAGCCAAAGTTGATACTAAGACTACATTTATTGATAACCGGTACTCTGGCGCAAGCCTCTAGCTTGCTAAGAATGAAACCAATACATTGATACATGGGTTTTAAGATACACTTCAAAAACATTCCTACGGGGGGGGGGGCGGTGTTCAGGAGGAAACATTCACACATAACTACCAGATACTTTCTCAGGCGATAGCTAGCCGGTTGTCCTTGTATTATCATGCAAGGCTTCCTCCCACCTCAGGCCCTGAGAAGGCGCCGACTATTTCTTTCACACCAGTTGCAAATCAAAATAAGAAAAGGGGGAAGGGAAGTAAGTAGCTAAGAGGAGAACATTAGCAGCAGTGGATCCATTATGATTTTAACCAGGCCTAACACTTAGGCCAAGATCCCCCCAGTCTTTAGTCAGAATCAGTCGATCTTGACAGACACCAAGGCAATCTTTCTCAATATTTGGCGTGGGACCGCCAATACTGCTGGTTCTCTCTGCAGGCAAGTTGGCAATGGGGAAGTGGGGCAGAGGCACTGGAAGGAGTTATAAGGGCAGCATGATTTATACAACTGTCACGCTGATGAGTTTAGCCTTGAAATGCTGAGGAGGCAGTAGTGTCAAATTTAGATGAGGATCTTATCTATCTATCTATCATCTATCTATCTATCATCTATCAATCTATCATCTATCTATCTATCATCTATCTATCATCTATCTATCATCTATCTATCTATCTATCTATCTATCTATCTATCTATCTATCTATCTATCTATCTATCATCTATCTATCATCTATCTATCATCTATCTATCTATCTATCTATCTATCTATCTATCTATCTATCTATCTATCTATCTATCTATCTATCTATCTATCAGATTTATATCCCACCCTCCCCCGACAGGCTCAGGGCGGCTAACAACAGTTTAAAAACGTTAGCAATTTACAAAAATATTAAAATTAAATACATAAAAAACATTTCCATACATATTAAAAATCCAAGATGGCACGCGTCTGGTTTCCATTATATTAGTTCAGTGAGATTGTCGGTGCTGAAGGTAAATCATAGTTTTATGATAACCGGTGAAAAATAATGATTATAAGAACATTCTCTTCCAGCCCATAGTCTACATATGTTTCAGTGGCATAGGCTAAAATGTGAAGCCCCGAGTATTCAAGACTAGAAAAACCACCTGCGTGGGCACTGATTAACATCACAGATAAAGGCAACTTAAAACTGGATTTGGCTGGTTTGACAGAACCACACTACAGAATACAGGATTGGTTAGCACCAGAAAATTATGGTTTTGTCTGATCACACTACAAGTGATTCTTGATGGTCTGCTCTTTCCAAACTGAGCACCTGTGAAATTCTTGTTTTAAGCACCCTTAATTAGATGTAGCAGTAGCTTCAGGCATGCCAGGGACAGAGCACTAAAAAAAGACAGCACCAATTGTTCCAGACTGACAATTCGCTACCAAAATGAAAGAGACAGAGAACAGAGAGCAAACATGTTGTAGTGCCTACAGTGTCAGACTAAGAGCTGGGAGACCCCAATTTGAATCCTCACTTGGCCACGGAAGCTTGCTGGATGATCTCAGGCCAGTCACACACTCTCAGCCTAGTCTAACATTTTGTGAGGCTAAAACAGAGTGGAGGAGAATGATGTAAGCTGCTTTGTGGTCCCTCAGGATATCAATGAAATAAATAATACATTCTTTGCAGGAAGAGAAATGGATGCACACTGAGATCAAACCACTTTAGCAAGCAGATGAGAAAAACAAGAGGCATGTTTAGCCTGGAGAAGAGGCGGCTGAGAGATGATATGATCACCATCTTCAAGTACTTGAAGGGCTGTCGTATAGAGGATGGGGTGGAATTGTTTTCTGTGGCCCCAGAAGGTAGGACCAGAACCAATGGGTTGAAAATAAATCAAAAGAGTTTCCGGCTCAACATTAGGAAGAACCTCCTGACCGTTAGAGCGGTTTCTCAGTGGAACAGGCTTCCTCAGGAAGTGGTGGGCTCTCCTTCCTTGGAGGTTTTTAAACAGAGGCTAGAGGGCCATCTGACAGAAATGAAGATCCTGTGAATTGAGGGGGAGGTATTTCTGAGTTCCTTGCATTGTGCAGGGGGTTGGACGAGATGACCCTGGAGGTCCCTTCCAACTCTATGATTCTATGGAAGTCACTGCAAAAATTCTAATGTAATTATTCCGGGTTATAAAGGATGTAGCTCAAATTAATGAAACCCTATTCTGGCCTTAATCTGGAGTAGGGGATGGCAACAATTCTCCTAACCCAGCAGTGTTCAACCTGCGAGTTGGCATGCTCAAGTACATCATGAGTTGTAAAGCCCCTATTGAGCCAGCCAGCAAATCTTTCTGCTGTGTTCTTTGGAAAGAACAGCTGCTATAGTATGCATGCACAGAGAGCAAGGGCATCACACCTCCTGCCTGTCTTTGCATGCAAAGCTGAGAGGAGCAAGAAGATGGAAAGGCAAAAGATAGTTCTAGCCCTTCCTTCAGCTTTTTCGTTGCCACTGTATAAGCCTTGGTGTTCGGATTCTGGTCCTTGTCCCCAGCTTTCTTGGCCAGCTGTCCACTGTTCTGGCCATAATGCCAGTTAGATCCTAATTCTGGTTCCCTCCTCTTCCTGTCATGGGACTATGAAATCACATACTACAGTTTAGTGGGTCCCATACTCTTCTTTAGGACTTAATGGGGAGGTGTCTGAAACTGAAGGCATGGCTGTAACTCACAGTAAAACCAGAGCAGTGATATTCCTAGCAATATGGTCACCAAGTCCTTCTTAGAGCCAGTTTGGTGTAGTGGTGAAGTGTGCGGACTCTTATCTGGGAGAACCGGGTTTGATTCCCCACTCCTCCACTTGCACCTGCTGGAATGGCCTTGGGTCAGCCATAGCTCTGGCAGAGGTTGTCCTTGAAAGGGCAGCTGCTGTGAGAGCCCTCTCCAGCCCCACCCACCTCACAGGGTGTCTGTTGTGGGGGAGGACTCTTATATGGGAGAACCGGGTTTGATTCCCCACTCCTCCACTTGCACCTGCTAGCATGGCCTTGGGTCAGCCATAGCTCTGGCAGAGGTTGTCCTTGAAAGGGCAGCTGCTGGGAGAGCCCTCTCCAGCCCCACCCACCTCACAGGGTGTCTGTTGTGGGGGAGGAAGGTAAAGGAGATTGTGAGCCACTCTGAGACTCTTCGGAGTGGAGGGCGGGATATAAATCCAATATCTTCATCTACCTCACAGGGTGTCTGTTGTGGGGGAGGAAGGGAAAGGAGATTGTGAGCTGCTCTGAGACTCTTTGGAGTGGAGGGTGGGATATAAATCCAGTATCTTCATCTACCTCACAGGGTGTCTGTTTTGGGGGAGGAAGGGAAAGGAGATTGTGAGCCGCTCTGAGACTCTTCGGAGTGGAGGGCGGGATATAAATCCAATATCTTCATCTACCTCACAGGGTGTCTGTTGCGGGGGAGGAAGGGGAAGGAGATTGTGAGCCGCTCTGAGACTCTTCGGAGTGGAGGGCGGGATATAAATCCAATATCTTCATCTACCTCACAGGGTGTCTGTTGTGGGGGAGGAAGGGAAAGGAGATTGTGAGCCGCTCTGAGACTCTTCGGAGTGGCGGGCGGGATATAAATCCAATATCTTCATCTACCTCACAGGGTGTCTGTTGTGGGGGAGGAAGGGAAAGGAGACTGTGAGCCGCTCTGAGACTCTTCGGAGTGGAAGACGGGATATAAATCCAATATCTTCATCTACCTCACAGGGTGTCTGTTGTGGGGGAGGAAGATAAAGGAGACTGTGAGCCACTCTGAGACTCTTCGGAGTGGAGGGCGGGATATAAATCCAATATCTTCTTCTTCTTAACAGCTGCAGGACACTCCCAAATACATAAATACAGAAAAGGCTGCTCAAAAAAAAAAAAGAACAGGCTGTTGAATCTCAAGAGAGAACAGAGACTATATGACCAGTGCCCTCAGGCAGAGCTATTATAAAATACTGTGTGCATATTTACCAGTAACTCCCACAGCCTAAGCAGACAAGTCATCTGGGTCTTAGTCACAGCTGCTCTCATAGCGAAAATTCATTTACCTGCCTAACTATGGTATTTGCAATTCGTATTTGTATGAATTTCATAAGTTTACCAACACAAAGCAAGACTGGGCACAGTTTTTTTTAAAAAAGAAATAAGCATGAGTTACATGTCTTCATTCCATAGGATTCACATATTTTAATACTCTAAAGAGCTTTCCGGAAAATGCATGTTCTTTGGTGTGGTGCCAGAACAACAAAGAATACATAACCAGTTTTTGGATAATGGTGTTCTATGAAGAAATGCTGTAACAAAAGAAGACAAGAGGAGACAAGGAGGTGTGGTTTCTATACTGTCTCAATAAGCTGCCACCTATATTCCACAGTCCATTACGATGTCATGTCACCCATTAAAAATGGATTTTAATCCCAGATATTTTTTTTGGGGGGGGGGGTTCTGCCCAGCTCAGACGAGAGAGTTCTCATCACAACAATGGAGGTGTGGATCTTTCAGAATTCTGTTCCAGTTTCTATTTCTGTTTGTTAACCAATGAACCTAGTCTATTCTGTATGAAGAAAGATTAGGTGGGTGCTGTGCACAGATTGTATATGTGTTCACTGGAAATGTGTTCACATATATTTTCACTTTACAAAGAAACCAGGGACCAGTATCTGGGTAAATATGTGGTTGAAATCATATTTTGAGCTGTAGATGCATTGAACACATCAGTATTCAATGCATGTATGAAGAAAGATTATGTGGGCATTGTACACATATTGTGTATGTGTTCACCAGAACTTGTGAATAGGGCTTATATGTTTAAAACATCCCAGCCCTGTCCGTTCAGACTGCTGACAACCCAGGGAGGAGACACAGGACCTCATCTTCTGCTGTAATGTATGCAGCAGTTACACTTTGAAATTACCGGGCAATCCCACCAGCAACGGATGGGGGAAGCGACAATACCACATTGCTGCCAGTAGAGGGGGGAGTAGAGGGGATCTATGCGGGCAAAGTGTTGAGGAGTACGGTACCACCTTGCCATTAACTTGTAATTTTGTTGGAAAGTATTAATAGAATTAGTGCGAAAGGCCTCGGTTTCCCAAATAGCCTCCCATTGCGAAGATGCTAGATGAATATCGCCCTCTTTGTGCCAGCAATTGCAGTAAAAGGGAAGAGTGTTGCAGACTTTAGCTATCAATATATTGTAAATTCTAGAAATAAGACCTTTAGACTCAGGACAAGACTTGGAAAAAAAGATGCTCAAAATCTGTTAAGAGATAAGGACTTATGATTTTGGGGACAGTTAAAAAAAATGGCTTATCTGTAGATATTCAAACCAAGGTATTTTGAGACTGTTTTTTCTTCTAATTGAGCCTTAGTTTATTTTTAGAAAAGAGTTGAAAAAGATAGACCAACGAGGTCTTCTTCCAATTCAAGAATGATGGGGACTGTTGAGCAGGAGGGAACCATGGCTGTCCTTTAAAAGAAGAAAGGGGAGACAGATCCGGAGCCGGTACTAAACGAACTTGATCTCACACCGTAAGTACGACTTGCATAAATGGGGTTACAATTTGCCGACATGGCCTGTCTTTCTTCATTAGCCAAAAATTCATAATACTTTAGTTGAGTAATATGTGCCTCTTCTATGTATACCCAGGTTGGGCTTGGATGAAGATAAAGCAGTTTGACCATAGATGCAAGTACAGAAGCTTTATAATAAAGGTGGAGGGCAGGAAGTGCTAGTCCTCCTTTGGTCTTTGGCCTTTTAACAGAATCAAAGAGAATTCTATGGGGTTTGTTACTCCAAAGAAAATTGTTCAAGAGCGTTTGCCATTTTTGTACTGGTAAAGCAGGGATATAAATCGGAAGGGCTCGGAATAAATATAAAAATTGGGGGGAAATGAATGATTTGATTATGTTTAACCGTTCTAGCCGTGATAAAGCTAGAGAGCTGCATGGCTGGAGAGTTGCCTTGATTTGAAGGTATGTAGTTGTGTAGTTAACCTTGAGCAGACCCTTTAAGTCTAGGGGGAGAGATATCCCAAGGCATGACCGACAATGGGTTACCCAACGATAGGGATACAAGGTCTGCAGTGACAGTTTTGTGGTCGAGGATAAGTTAATGGGGTAAAGCCAGGATTTGGAAAGGTTAAAGGACAGGCCTGAAACCCTGTGAAATTCAACAAAAAAGAGGGACAAAGCTTGTATTGTTGTAAGGGGGTCCAATTCTGCAGTTGATGGTATCAGTTGCCTCCACTCCTTATATTGGGACTAAACATAAATATCTTATATTGAGACTAAATTCTTATAAATTTCAAAATATTTGTCCATATCACAATGATTATCCTATACTTTTAATGAAAACAGGACCATGCAAAGTAAAACAAACTAGAAAAACCTTAAACTTTTTTTTAAAAACCAAATTATTTACTTGAGAGTAAATGTAAATGGCTTCCACTCACGAGCTACAGCACATATGGGTAGAAAGTGACCATTATAGCTTGGTTATTTTATTAAAAAGGTAAAGGTAGTCCCCTGTGCAAGCACCAGTCATTTTTGACTCTGGGGTGACGTTGCTTTCACAACATTTTCATGGCAGACTTTTTACGGGACAACAACAAAAAGATTGTATAGAATTTAGACTGCACACCCTATATACACAATCTATTCCTGACACTCTGGCATGAATTCCAGGCTAGCTGGAAATACTCTCAGCGTTACCCACTTCTTGGCAAGCAGTGACACATCTTCACTAATGTTCACGAGGGTTGCTCCTCCCTGCCCTTTTGCTCCAAAAACAGAGCTACTGAAGTCGTCTAGCAAATTCACCAAGAAAAGATACAATTGTTCATTTGTCAGATCTGATTAAGAGGGTGACATGTTGTCTTTGCCATCACCAGCCCAGCAGACAATAGAAGGCTGAGGGGTAATCAAACAGTAGCAGAGATATTTCCATGTGCAGGAGCCATAATGAGACACTTAATCCTCTTGAGTGTTGGGTGGGTTTGACAGGAGCAAGCGTCTCACAGCATCCTGTTGGTTCTATCCCAGTTACTTAGCTTTGTATACTATCCAAACTATACTAGCACACATTTTATTTAATGGGTTTACCACTTGCAGCCAGTCGGTTTTCGGTGGCAGGTGTCATTGAACACATCTGCATCTGTTGCCCTTTGTTCAACTTGCTTTCATTTCACTACACAGAAACATTATCAAGGAATTCCCTGTATCTGTATTTTCTTCTTTTTCTTGCTTCAGTAAGAACATAAGAACATAAGAGAAGCCATGTTAGATCAGGCCAATGGCCCATCCAGTCCAACATTCTGTGTCACACAGTGGCCAAATATATATATATATATATATATATATATATATATATATATATATATATATATATATATATATACACACACACACACACACACACACACACACTGTGGCTAATAGCCACTGATGGACCTCTGCTCCATATTTTTATCACCCTTTGGGTGAAGAAGTACTTCCTTTTATCCGTTTTAACCTGTCTGCTCAGCAATTTCATCGAATGCCCATGAGTTCTTGTATTGTGAGAAAGGGAGAAAAGTACTTCTTTCTCTACTTTCTCCATCTCATGCATTATCTTGTAAACCTCTATCATGTCACCCCTCAGTCGACGTTTCTCCAAGCTAAAGAGCCCTAAGCGTTTCAACCTTTCTTCATAGGGAAGGTGTTCCAGCCCTTTAATAATTCTAGTTGCCCTTTAATCATTCTAGTTCTAGTATTTTCTTGATCGTAAAAGTAAAGGTAATCCCCTGTGCCAGCACCAGTCGTTTCCGACTCTGTGGTGACGTTGCATCACGACGTTTTCACGGAAGACTTCTCATGGGGTGGTTTGCCATTGCCTTCCCCAGTCATCTACACTTTCCCCCCCAGCAAGCTGGGTGCTCATTTTACCGATCTCGGAAGGATGGAAGGCTGAGTCAACCTTGAGCTGGCTACCTGAACCCAGCTTCATCCGGGATCGAACTCAGGTCGTGAGCAGAGCTTGGACTGCAGTACTGTAGCTTACCACTCTGCACCACGGGGCTCTTGATCATACAGTCTTATAATATTACCTAAGGTAAGAAGGTGCAAGTTGATCACATCCCAAAGGCCTGGAAGGAATAGGGTGCCAGGTCCTACCTTCTCACCAATGGAGAGCCAGTTTGGTGTAGTGGTTAAGTGTGCAGACTCTTATCTGGGAGAACCGGGTTTGAGTCCCCACTTCTCTACTTGCACCTGCTGGAATGGCCTTGGGTCAGCCATAGCTCTGGCAGAGGTTGTCCTTGAAAGGGCAGCTGCTGTGAGAGGCCTCTCCAGCCCCACTCACCTCACAGGGTGTCTGTTGTGGGGGAGGAAGGTAAAGGAGATTGTGAGCCGCTCTGAGACTCTTCGGAGTGGAGGGCGGGATATAAATCCAATGTCTTCTTCTTCTTCAATGGGGGGTGGGACAACATCACCACACACAATGTAAAATAGAAATGATGCAAGCACACCGAAAGCATTGCCGAAATGGCATCCCCGGCATTATGACATCACTTCTGCATGATGGGGGCATCGCACGGGGTGGTGGCTGTTGGGGGTGAGGCTTCCCCCTGCTGGCCAGCTGGCAGGCAGCAGGCACAAGCCTGCAAAATCAGGGGATTCCCTGCTCCCACCTGGGGACTGGCAACACTAGGAAGGGGCAAACTCTTTGAATGACTTGCCCAAGCTCACGTAAGAAATTTTGCCTAGATGCATTTACCTAAGGGAGCCACCCTGCTTTGCCTTCCTGCCACTCTCCCCAACACACACCCTCCTTCCCCACTTCCTTCCCCGTGATTCAAATTTAAAGGCCTGTCAGTTGGCCTTTAAATTTAAAGGCCTGTCAGTTGGCCTTTAAATTTAAAGGCCTGTCAGTTTGCCTTTAAATTTAAAGGCCTGTCAGTTGGCCTTTAAATTTAAAGGCCGTGATTCAAATTTAAAGGCCTGTCAGTTGTCATTTAAAGGCCTGTCAGTTGGCTGATCAGCAGGCCTTTTAAATTGCGCAGAAGGCTGGTAACTGTTCCTGCCACCCCTCCTGTGCAATATGAATCACGGGGAAGGGAGGAGGAGGGGAGAGTGGCAGGAAGGGAAGGCTGTGGGGAGGTGGCAAGGCTGAGAAGGAAGCCCCAGGAAGGGAGGGACAGCAATGGAAGCTCAAGGGCCCTGAGCTGGGACTCCCACAGCCACACACACACACCCGTAGCTACAGGTCTGCCTAGAGATGCTATAAAGATCTGTTATCTGGGACTGGAAAGAAAAAAGGCTGCTGCCCCCTTGGGCTGCTGATTATCAGCTCATCTCAGCAGCTGGCTTTTTAGTGTGCGGAACAGTATTTTATCTGAAGATTAATTGCTCCAGTAGAGGGGGTTTTTTGCAAATACTGACATCTGAGTGACAGCAAGGAAGGACTAGTCTGAAGGGTGACGTCTTGGGTTTTAAGTGAGGCTCCTTTTCTTTTAGAGTGCCTGTGACTTTGTAATTTGTGCTTTGAGTCCTGAGCGTCCGGAGAAAAATGGAACATTCCAAACACACAAACAAAAAAATAAATGCATTTTTATGGACTCTATCAAGCAACCAGGGAAACAACTAAGGCTTTTAAACTGGCCTGATGTGCTAGTGTGGTTAGTGGATGGGCATGGCTTGGCCTAAGCTCCCATGGTTTATGCTGTGGCATTTATTCATTTATGAAAACTTTTGTGCCACCCCTCTAGGAACTTGCCCAAGGCAGTTTAGAATACCTGGAGGGGAAATTTAAAATGTTATTTAAAATCCAGCATCACTTCTCACATGAAGAGGGGCTCCTTTCTACTTAGTCGAGAGTTCTTCTGCTGCAGAGATTGTCAGAGGGCAGCCAGGTGGAGTGGCTAAGTGCGTGGACTCTAATCTGGGAGAACCGGGTTTGATCCCCCACTCCTCCATGTGCATCTGCTGAGTGACCTTGGGTCAGTCACAGTTCTTGAAAGAGCTCTCTCAGCCCCACCTACCTGACAGGGTGTCTGTTATGGGAAGAGGAAGGGGAAGGGAAAGGAAGCTGTAAGCTTCTCTGAGACACCAAGTGAGGGGCAGGGTACGGTATATATCCAATCTCTTCCTCTTCCTCTTCTCTGGCAGAGGAGGAAAGTAGTAGTCTGGGATGTGTATGATGGAACAGGTGCTTCTTCTGGCTGCTGATTCTGTTCCACCAGCATATGTAGCAATTCATGTTGGTTTGTTAAGGTAAGATCAGTTGGAGAGCCAGTTTGGTGTAGTGGTTAAGTGTGCGGACTCTTATCTGGGAGAACCAGGTTTGATTCCCCACTCCTCCACTTGCACCTGCTAGCAGGGCCTTGGGTCAGCCATAGCTCTGGCAGAGGTTGTCCTTGAAAGGGCAGCTGCTGGGAGAGCCCTCTCCAGCCCCACCAACCTCTCGGGGTGTCTGTTGTGGGGGAAGAAGGTAAAGGAGATTGTGAGCCGCTCTGAGACTCTTCGGAGTGGAGGGCGGGATATAAATCCAATATCTTCTTCTTCTTCTTCATTAACTGCATTTTTATAGAATATGGACAGTGTGCAGAAACACAATCCGAGAATCTATAGTTTGTTTTGCTTAATAGCTGTTTTACAGATCAGCAGTACAGGATCTTGCCACCCGACGAGCCATAACAGGCACCAAGCACCATTGCCTTTAACCATAAGTCAACTGTAACTATGCATTCATTTTATTGACTTACTGGTATATTATCTTTCAGCCCAGGAGTATACGGCAAAATGTTATCGGGTTTTGTTGATGGTTTCCTTCTGAGTTTCATCTCCCCTCGGAATTTACAAGGGATTCCTCTGAAGCCCGATTCATCTGCAGCACCAACAATAGCGAACACTTAAAATGAACTGTGTCCGGCGATAGTCATCATCCACCATGAATCTTCTTTTCAATAATTTTGTGGCAGGACCATTCAATAGACCGTTGTCACACAGCTTGCAGCATGTGTTGAATCTACTCCTGTTCAAACTTCAGGAGTCGGCCACAACTGGGGGCAGATGAAGAAGGCTCAAACCACACACTGTTCAGTTTAGGAATCAAGACAGTGAACACTGCCCCATGAAAAATTTAGGGACAGAGTCTCCATGCATTATTGAAATACAAATGCATTCATGAAGGATGCACGCTAACTTTTTCATTTTGTGGAAGGCAATCAATCTCTGAAGAACTCATAATCCACGAAGGCCATAGTCATTTTCTTTACCCTGTCATTCTTCATTGCCTCGTCTCTCATTTAACTATGTTACATAAGCAAGACCTAAGAGGAAAACACCAGGAGATAATGCTCCAAAGCAATGGTCACACAGTGCTGTTTCACAGTACTGAAACTTTTCCAAATGTAACAGTAACAGGAAGAGCTTTCATTGTGTTTCCGCTACAGTTAAGGACAAGAACAGAAAAATGGGTGGAGGGGGAGAAAACCTGGGCAGAAATAAACAGGGCGATAAGGTAAATGGCAAAAGCAGAGGCATAACAGCTAAGATCCATCTGCCTGGTAAGAGATGAGGAAAAGGATGCAGAAGGTAGAGTCGATACCAAATTGAACAAGCAGCCTTTCTAGATGTTTAAACAAGAGTCCAACGTTATTCTTAGAATAATACTAATGGGCTAGCCTCAAGCTGGAAACAGCACTCAGATAATCCAATCCTATCCATTTGATAGTCCACTAGTAAAACCTCGGCTTTATTTTAGATCTCTCCAGCCCCACCCCCGGTTCTCTGTTGGTTTTTATCCTTTTCTCTATCCAGGGCTGGCAATTTGACATTTTTACTAACAGCTTGCATTTATTTTACAATTAAAGCCTGCTGCCCCTCTCCTCAATGCCTCCATGTATTTTTTCAAAATCTTTCTAAACCCCTCCTCCCCCCCTTCCCAGGCTTGGGAAAGGTCAAATTTATTATAGCAGTTTTGACGTCTCTGCAGACTTCATTATATCACATTGTCATCAGTTAAGACCCAGAGTAGACCCGGTGAAAGAGTTCACCATCCCACCTCAATTACAGTAAGCAAGCATGGTCAAACAGTCAAACGCAATTAGTGTACTAATTACACTCTGAAAAGTGTACCATCTAGTTCCCTCGCTGCTAATTACAAGTAGAGTGCATTGATCTAAAACCCTAGAACATTTCTAAGCACCATGTGAATATGCTCTCTCTTAACTGTTTTCTAATCAAAGCAAATCCTGAAAAAGAATAAGAAGTGCAATTCTGTGCATATCAAGGACTAGCAAGCTACTAATACCCTTCACAATATACATTTTATTTACATTTTTCAGTGCTAACAATACATGGATTCTTGATGGGTTTAAAAACATTTTTGCAATCCAGGTATATAAAAATAAAACTTTATTTTATCCATAAATTACAACTCATGTTTCAAATATATATAACACAGGTCCTGAAGCTGCCATCTCTAGTATTTGCTTCTAGGCAGCCGCTCCCTTTCAAGGTCCAATTCCCCAATTTAAAAACTGCTAAAAGAACTTACAAAATGTTCCCCCCCACCCCCAGATTTGCACTTAGAAATGAACTGGGCATTTGTGAGCTATTTAAACTGGCACATGCAAATAAGTCTATAGGGTCCATCTAATGGATGTACTTGATTCTAGCAACAGTGATTTGTGCACATAAACTATTCTAGTGGCAGGATGAAACATGCCCCCCAAAAAACCCTACTGAATCTCCCTTGCACAACTTGTTTATGTATTTGTTGGCACAACCAGGGTTGACCCACATCTCAGAGCCTCGCTCATAGGCTGGGTACAGACAGGCAGCTTCGGGTGCGCCTACAGCATCCCAAACTGTGCTGCCCCAAACTGGAGTGGCCAAATCTCGATCAAATGCTCCTGCACAATGCACCCATATATCACACAGGGGGCAATTTGGAACATTAACATGGTTGTTGTGCACCACCCCCTTAGTGCAATTTGGGTTTCTTTTTTCCCCTTATGTTTTAGTGGCCATGTGCTCATGTGCACATGCATTTAAAAAAAAAAGAATACCAGTGAGCACCTAAAGCGGATTGGTGGGTTTACACCACCAATCCGCCTCACTTGCGCGCTCCCGTGGTCAGATGCCCAGAAAGATGGATGGAGTGTGGCAGAAGAATTTGATCCATCTCAGAGAAGTCAAAGGATGGGTTGAGTGTGGGAGCAGGACGGGCAGCAGCTGTGTCTGCCTGACCTTGTTTTCTAATCTGCCTGGGGGCTGCCTCTCTGTCAGCTCAAATTGGCTGTCTGAATTCAGCAAGAGATATATAAGGATATCAGATGAGGATTCTGGAGTTCCAGGTCTGAATCCTCACTTTGCCATGGAAGCTTGCTATATAGCTTTGGACCAATCACACTCTTTAAGCCTAACGAATCTTATACGGTGGTGGTTATGAAGGTAAAATAGAGAAGAGAATGATGTTGTAAGCCACTCTGGATTTCCACTGAGGAGAAATTTACCTAAATAGATTTACCTAAATAGATAAATATATCAAAGGAAACCTTTTACAATACTGACACAGTATAATAAAGACCAAGTTGTAGGGACGTGGAGTTTCCCCACAGTGCTCCTTCCCTCTCTTCCCTCTTAAAATGTGCTTTGCATTATGAATGGACCCATTCACAATTCTCTCAGTGCTTGCTAGACATTTGGGAAAGCACAGAAAGAGAAAAGCTTATTCCCAAACTGACTCTAAGGACTGATCCAAAGCAGTCTGAGGCTACAAGAGAGCTTGAGTGATAGCTGGTAACTAGAAGAGCCATTGAGAGAAGTACTCCAGACTGCAAACGGTTCCATTGGGAGGAAGGACTCAGTCAAAAATGCCAGGTAAAGTATCAAATGGAGGGAAATATGTACATGAAGGGAACAAGAGAGCCCATCCATATTTAGGAAGATCAGCCTGGGTTATGTTTTCACTCTGCTCGAGGTCACAAAGTTATACTAGACAAGGTTTTCCTTTGAAAAGTGTCCCTACATCAAAATCCAATTCTATATTTAAAAAATTTAACCCAGTCAGACATTTCATTCCTAATAAAAATTGCACCGCTTAAGACCATTTTTCCTGTTAGTGGCTTTAAGAGCTGTCTTGCAGTCAGAAATTCAAGAAGTAAAATTCTCCCCGCAGACAGAGAGAAATCAAAACTACTGAATTTTGGCAGAAGAGGCCGCAGTGGCTAAGGGCACTGAAAAGTGAGATCTTTGTCAGCAGCTTTAAGATGCACACCTGGCCTCCTAGACCATACAAATATCAGTTCTTACATTTTCGTTTGTTACATTTTTGGTTACAACAGCAAACTGCCTCGAAGAGATTAGGTTTTGCCTGCATTTTCTCTACCCTCTAATCAAGCTCTCCAACCAAGCTCAGTTTCTAGACCACCAGTTAATTTGCAAGCTTCATTCCCCCAAAGCATATGAATATTTTATATTTGTTAACATAGCCCTGGGAGAAAAGTGGTAGGGGGGAAGACATCCCCGCTGTTAAAGGAAGCTTTGAAACAAACATCCCTGCGCAGCTACCTAAGCCATGGCAGCTTGGACTGAACCAATCTTCTAGCATTGTGTCTGGAAGGATGGGAGAATGAGTGTAAGCCAACATTCCTTCAAGCTAGATCAAGGCACTGAAATATTAAACATGATAGCACCTCTTTGAGAATAGCCACAAGTAACTTGAAAGCAGCCTAGTTCCCGAACAACGTCTCATCCCTTTTCTGCCGCACTAGATAAACAGCCCTGTTGGCACAGAAGAGTGTACTGGGAATATACAGAACGGGTGGGAGGAACCACATCTGATCTGCATATTTAGTATGGCAATCAGTATTATACACTTGGCATATCGTTTTCCTGACCGTGTCAAATCTACAGCAGGCAAGCATACTTTTTTGCTCAGCGATTTCTTTCTGAAATGTGAAAAAAAAAATTGGACTCTTAGAAAATAGATAAACTCTGAAATTGTCAGAAGCTAAAACTCCCTCCGATTCCACTGCCTTTCTTTGCGATGGATTGAGAACATGGGCTGACAGTAGCAGCAGAAGAGCAAAAGAAGCAGTCAGGCAAAGAGCTAACCATCCTTGCCCTCAATTACTTGAAGATTTTGGCTCCCCCCCAACCACCATCTTCTTGCAGCTGTTTGACAGAGTATGGTCTGAACAATCCGTTTCTCCACCAATTGTGTCTTTCCACCTAAACTGAGAGCCAGTTTGGTGTAGTGGTTAAGTGTGCGGACTCTTATCTGGGAGAACTGGGTTTGATTCCCCACTCCTCCACTTGCAGCTGCTGGAATGGCCTTGGGTCAGCCATAGCTCCGGCAGAAGTTGTCCTTGAAAGGGCAGCTGCTGGGAGAGCCCTCTCCAGCCCCACCCACCTCACAGGGTGTCTGTTGTGGGGGAGGAAGGGAAAGGAGATTGTGAGCCGCTCTGAGACTCTTCGAAGTGGAGGGCGGGATATAAATCCAATATCTTCTTCTTCTTCTTCTAGTCCTCAACATTAATGTTGATTAACATAAGAACATAAGAGAAGCCATGTTAGATCAGGCCAATGGCCCATCCAGTCCAACATTCTGTGTCACACAGCGGCCAAATATATATATATATATATATATATATATATATATATATATATATATATATATATATATATATATATATACACACACACACACACACACACACACTGTGGCTAATAGCCACTGATGGACCTCTGCTCCAGATTTTTATCTAACCCCTTCTTGAAGGTGGCTATGCTTGTGGACGCCACCACCTCCTGTGGCAGTGAATTCCACATGTTAATCACCCTTTGGGTGAAGAAGTACTTCCTTTTATCCGTTTTAACCTGTCTGCTCAGCAATTTCATCGAATGCCCACGAGTTCTTGTATTGTGAGAAAGGGAGAAAAGTACTTCTTTCTCTACTTTCTCCATCCCATGCATTATCTTGTAAACTTCCATCATGTCACCCCTCAGTCGACGTTTCTCCAAGCTAAAGAGCCCTAAGCGTTTCAACCTTTCTTCATAGGGAAGGTGTTCCAGCCCTTTAATCATTTTAGTTGCCCTTTTCTGAACTTTCTCCAATGCTATAATATCCTTTTTGAGGTGCGGCGACCAGAACTGCACACAGTACTCCAAATGAGACCGCACCATCGATTTATACAGAGGCATTATGATACTGGCTGATTTGTTTTCAATTCCCTTCCTAATAATTCCCAGCATGGCGTTGGCCTTTTTTATTGCAAACGCACACTGTCTTGACATTTTCAGTGAATTATCTACCATGACCCCAAGATCTCTCTCTTGGTCTGTCTCTGCCAGTTCACACCCCATCAACTTGTATTTGTAGCTGGGATTCTTGGCCCCAATGTGCATTACTTTGCACTTGGCCACATTGAACTGCATCTGCCACGTTGACGCCCACTCACCCAGCCTCAACAGATCCCTTTGGAGTTCCTCACAATCCTCTCTGGTTCTCACCACCCTGAACAATTTAGTGTCATCCGCAAATTTGGCCACTTCACTGCTCACTCCCAACTCTAAATCATTTATGAACAAGTTAAAGAGGATGGGACCCAGTACCGAGCCCTGCGGCACCCCACTGCTTACCGTCCTCCACTGCGAAGACTGCCCATTTATACTCACTCTCTGCTTCCTATTACTCAGCCAGTTTTTGATCCACAAGAGGACCTGTCCTTTTACTCCATGACTCTCAAGCTTTCTAAGGAGCCTTTGATGAGGAACTTTATCAAAAGCTTTCTGGAAGTCAAGGTAAACAACATCTATCGGGTCTCCTTTGTCCACATGTTTGTTCACCCCCTCAAAGAAATGTAACAGGTTAGTGAGGCAAGATCTTCCCTTGCAGAACCCATGCTGAGTCTTCCTCAATAACCCGTGTTCATCAATGTGCCTACTCATTCTGTCCTTGATAATGGTTTCTACCAACTTTCCCGGTATTGAAGTCAGACTGACTGGCCTGTAATTTCCCGGATCTCCTCTGGAACCCTTTTTAAAGATGGGGGTGACATTTGCTACCTTCCAGTCCTCAGGAACGGAGGCAGATTTCAATGAAAGATTACAGATTTTTGTTAGAAGATCCACAAGTTCAACTTTGAGTTCTTTCAGATTCTGCATTCCAGAAGACCATCATTCTTAAAAACTGCACAATCCATATTGTGTTGGCAGATTAGTGTTATAGTCCACCATGGAAAGATTTACATTTATTTACTTATTGAATTTATATCCCACGCTTCACACAAGCAGGTTCCGGGTGGGTTCCACAATATACGTACAACAATAAAAACACATTAAAATCCCACATTTAAACATAAAGAAATTCAGCAACCATAGCTTACGCCTCGACAGATACAATTACGATTGATCAATTAGGGCCCCTGGGGGCTTAGGGGAGGCTTAATAACAAGGGTATGCCTACTGCCTCAACTGGATACCGGGCAGAAGAGCTCTGTTTTGGAGGTCCTGTGAAACTGTAGCAGGTCCCGCAGGGCCCTGATCTCTGCTGGAAGCTCAAACCACCAGACGGGGGCCAGGGCTGAAAAGGCCTTGGCCCTTTTCAAAGCAAGTGAAATGTCCCTGGGGCTACTGAGCCCTGATCACAGGGGCCTACGGGTAGGGTGGCTGGACCGTCCCGGGAGCCCGGGAATGTCCCGGTTCTGGCCACCCAATCCCGCCACCCGGGCTGCCTATACCGGGACCATTAAAGGGGGGGCGGGGCCCGGCGGCGGTGGTGGAGGCCTCTCCGTGGCCTCCGCTGGTCGCTGGAAGCCCTCCAGAGACTCTGGAGGGCCTCCAGGGACCAGCGGAGGCCGCGGGGACGCCGCGGAGCACCCGGCGCTGGTCCCGGAAGGCCTTCCAGAGCCTCTGGAAGGCCTTCCGGGACCAGCGCCGACCAGCGAAGGCCTCCCCGCGGCCTCCGCTGGTCCCTGGAGGCCCTCCAGAGTCTCTGGAGGGCCTCCAGGGACCAGCGGAGGCCGCGGAGAGGCCGCAGAGCAGCCGGCGCTGGTCCCTGGAGGCCTCCAGAGGCCAGCGCCGGTAGCGGAGAGGCCCGGCGCTGGTCCCTGGAGGCCTCCAGAGGCCAGCGCCAGCAGCTCCCTCCCTCCCTCGCCGTGAGGCCGCCGCCGCCGGACTCGCCGCCGCCGCCGCTGGACTCTACGCCGCCCTGGAAACAGGTAAGGGGGCCGAAAGCGGGGGGCGGGGGGCGGCCTTCCTTTCTTCCTTCCCTCCTCCCTCCCTTCCTCCCTTCCTTCCTTCCTTCCTTCCTTCCTTCCTTCCTTCCTTCCTTCCTTCCTTCCTTCCTTCCCTCCCTGCCCTTCCCTTCCTTCCCTCCCTCCTCCCTTCCTTTCTTCCTTCCTTCCTTCCCTCCCTTCCTTCCCTCACTCCCTTCCCTTCCTTCCTTCCCTCCCTCCTCCCTTCCTTTCTTTCTTCCTTCCTTCCCTCCCTCCCCCTTCCTTCCTTCCTTCCCTCCCTCCCCCCTTCCTTCCCTTCCTTCCTTCCTTCCTTCCTTCCTTCCTTCCTTCCTTCCTTCCTTCCTTCCTTCCTTCCTTCCTCCCTTCCCTTCCCTTCCCTTCCCTTCCTCCTCCCTTCCCTCCCTCCTCCCTTCCTTCCCTCCTTATGTTCTTATGTGACACAGAGTGTTGGACTGGAGGGGCCACTGGCCTGATCTAACAGGGCTTCTCTTATGTTCTTATGTGACACAGAGTGTTGGACTGGAGGGGCCACTGGCCTGATCTAACAGGGCTTCTCTTATGTTCTTATGTGACACAGAGTGTTGGACTGGAGGGGCCACTGGCCTGATCTAACAGGGCTTCTCTTATGTTCTTATGTGACCAGAGTGGTGGAGTGGATGAGCTATTGGTCTGATGCAACAGGGCTTCTCTTATATTTTTATGTGGCACAGAGTGTTGGACTGGAGGGGCCATTGGTCTGATGCAACAGGGCTTCTCTTATATTTTTATGTGGCACAGAGTGTTGGACTGGAGGGGCCACTGGCCTGATGCAACAGGGCTTCTCTTATATTCTTATGTTACACAGAGTGTTGGACTGGAGGGGCCACTGGCCTGATGCAACAGGGCTTCTCTTATGTTCTTATGTGACGCAGAGTGTTGGACTGGATGGGCCACTGGCCTGAGCCGCTTTGCGGGGAGGGCGGGGTAGAAATAAAATTTATTATTATTATTATTATTATTATTATTATTATTATTATTATTATTATCCAACAGGGCTTCTCTTATGTTCTTATGTGACAATACTGATTTTGGTGGACCCAAGCACTGATTCAGTGTAAGGGAGCTTTGTATTTGTGACTGGAGTAGATAATACTGACTTTGGTGGACCCAAGCACTGATTCAGTGTAAGGGAGCTTTGTGTTTGTGTCTTCTGGTGCAATTTTGTTCTCAGATCCTGTATTTACTTCATCAGTATATGGGATAAGGCACTTTCTCAACTGTGCTGCATAATGCAGCCTATTTATTTTGTCCTGTTGGCTCTGTTGGCTCTGTCTGCGCCACCTTCATCACTTTCGGGGTGTGGATCCCCCAGTGGGGTGGTCTCGTGACTCCCTCCGCCGGCTGTTTCTGATAGCCCTGCGCCCCCTCTTTCATTTGATATGTGTCCCGTGCGGGTGCCACCCTCCCGCCGGGAGATGCCGCAAAATGAGCCCCCTTGAGGCTTATGGCGGCAGGGCTCGGGGGAAGCGAGCTAGACTGCTGTTCTTTTGAGGGGTTATAGAGTGTTTCGAGCCCGTCCCTGTGGCATCGGTCCCATCGTTGTGGGGCCCAGGGGGCCGGCGCAGCAGCACGCTGAAGCAGCCTGTCGGTCACTTCCGGGTTCCTGTCCTGCATCTGTGTTATTAGTGACAGGCTGCTTCGGCGTGCCGCTGCGCCGGCCCCCTGAGCCCCACAACGATGGGACCGATGCCACAGGGACGGGCTCGAAACACTCTATAACCCCTCAAAAGAACAGCAGTCTAGCTCGCTTCCCCCGAGCCCTGCCGCCATAAGCCTCAAGGGGGCTCATTTTGCGGCATCTCCCGGCGGGAGGGTGGCACCCGCACGGGACACATATCAAATGAAAGAGGGGGCGCAGGGCTATCAGAAACAGCCGGCGGAGGGAGTCGGGAGACCACCCCACTGGGGGATCCACACCCCGAAAGTGATGAAGGTGGCGCAGATAGAGCCAACAGAGCAAACAGGACAAAATAAATAGGCTGCATTATGCAGCACAGTTGAGAAAGTGCCTTATCCCATATACTGATGAAGTATATACAGGATTTCAGAACAAAATTGTTTCCGGCGGTGATATTTGGGGGATTTTGGGGGATGTCACAGGAAGTGCTGTGAAGTCACTTCCTGTTTCCGGCAGTGGCATTTGGGGGAAATGATGTCATTTGGGGGAAATGATGTCACAGGAAGTGATGTCACTTCCCATTTCCGGCAGGTGACGCGGGGAAATGATGTCACAGGAAGTGATGTCACTTCCTGTTTCCTGTGGTGGCATGACGTCACCGGAAGTGACGTCACTTCCTGTTTCCGGCGGCGCGCGCGCACCCCTACCTCCCCCCCCTCCAACGTGTCCCTGGCTGGCCTTCAGACATTATGGTCACCCTACCTACGGGGCTCATATGGGAAGAGGCAGTCCGGGGCAAAGGGCAAATATAGATGTTGAATAACATTGGGGATAGAATCGCTCCCTATGGTATGCCACATTCTAGTGGGTGTCACTGAGATAACTCTCCCCCAAGCACCACCCTCTGTCCCTGACCTTGGAGAAAGGAGGCCAGCCACTGTAAGGCAAGCCACTGTATCCCCACATTGACAAGGCAGTGGGTCAACATGTCATGGGCGACCGTATCAAATGCTGCTGACAGATCAAGCAGAATCAGCACCACCAATCCACCTCAATCCAGATGTCTTCAGAGATCATCCACCAAGGTGACCAATACCATCTCCATCCCATGGGCAGGGCAAAAGCTGGACTGGAAGGGATCCAGGATGTTAACACCCTTCAAGAACGCCTGGAGCTGTGTCGCCACCATCTTCTCTATTACCTTGCCCCGGAATGGTAGACTGGACACTGGGTGCTAGTTACAGAGGATCAAAGGGTCCAATGATGGCTTTCTGACCACTGCCTCTTTCAGTTCCCCCAGGAAAAGTCCCCATTGATAGTATATCTGCACAGAAAATGAAAACCAAATGGTCACCTGTCCCAGTAGGCTACGGCTCACAGACTTCCATTTTGCTAGCTAACTCAACTCAAAGTTCAAATTTCAAGCACCTTAGAGTAAAGTCATTATTGGTTGTTTCTTTCATATTTCTAAACCTTTTTCAAATGCTGTTTTTGGCTGATGAAATGTTAGTTAAAAATCCAGATGGAGAACCTCATGTTCTCAGAAAGGAATAGGAGCTCATGGGACTTTTTGTCTGCCAACAGAACCCACAATCTGAGTGTCAAGAAGCATTTTTGCAATACTTAATGCAACCCAGCTCATTTAAGACCATTTGCTGGTAAATGCGGGGACAGGGGGATTTACTGAATTTAAGTCTGCCCTGAAGTGCAATTAAATTCAACACAGAAAGCTGGAAGCAATTAGAGGAGGTTAGATAATAATGGCACCTTGTCATAAAGGAACATTAAAGTACTACAAATTATCATATAGGGAAACTATGTCAGGGTCCTTGATATATTACCATCAAACCGGAAACATCATTTTACTACTTCTGTATTTGTTTCCAGAATATTTACTTGGGCAAACGGAACACAGACTTATCACTAGGCAAAGCACGTTAATACAGACAATTTTATATTACCTAGACCACATATTTCCCCCAACACCACGCAATACATTTACTCCCTTATGATTTTACACTGGTTTCTGTGCTTTTGAAAGGGCATTAGGTACCACACAGAAAAAATATACATCAGGCATATGCCACTGCAGAAGCTATTTATAGATTTCGTTCTCAGATCTCAGTATTCATATGAGGACACTATAAGATGAAATATAAATGTTCTGCAGGGTACATATAAAGGTCTGCACCCCGCTGTAAAGAATACTTCCCCACTGAAGAACGCTAACAATTCCCTTATCTTCCTCCAAAGAGAGTTATACCTTCACACTTTTCTGATTCCTCAGCTCCCAAAGTGGGAGCACATACAGCCAGGGCTGCGCGGGCTGCACTGGCTGCCAGTCACATACTGGGTTCGCTACAAAGTGCTGGTTATTACCTTTAAAGCCCTATATGGTCGAGGACCTGCCTACCTGAGGGACCGTCTTTCCCCATACGAGCCCCAGAGAGCACTGAGGTCAGCGGGGAAGAACAAGCTGACTATCCCCAGGCCAAAGAAGGTGAAACTGCAGAACACTCGCACACGGGCCTTCTCTATTGCAGCTCCACACCTATGGAACCAGCTCCCGGAAGAGGTGCGGGCCCTGCGGAACCTTGACCAATTCCGCAGGGCCTGCAAGACCACCCTTTTCAGGATGGCCTTTGCGGACTGCTGAGTGAAGGATTGATGGGTTCATCCAAGTGACTCTCGCCTAAGTGACTCTCGCCATCATGCCAACCGACAGAATAGCACCAGAAATGCCTATTGTTATTGCCAATTTATGTTAACTGTAAATTAGAATGGTTTTAAGACTAATGTTGATTTTAAAGTTTTGTATAAATTATTGTATGGACATGTTGTTAGCCGCCCTGAGCCTCCCTCAGCGGGGAGGGCAGGATATAAATAAAATTTTATTATTATTATCAGCAGCAAAAGGCACTAGAACAGGAGTGAATGGGTTCGGTGGAAGGGAACAGAGAACTTCCCTTTCACCAACACGAAAGAGAAATTGGATTGAATGACACTGGGTGAAGGGCAACCCGGCATGCACCCTCTGCCAACTAGACAAAGAAATATTTCCCAGAAAGTAAAGCTCTAGGAGCGGGTGCTTATACTGAACCGTAAGCTTTGAACCCATGAAGCTTCGTTACTTACATTGACTCAACCACTGGTCCATCTAAGTCAGTGTCTAACTCCAGAGACTCAGGTGAGAGTCTTTCACATCATCAACTACTCGAGCCTGTTAACTGGGATCCCAGGAATTGCACCTGGGACCTTCTTTATGCACAGCAAACGTTCTACCACTGAGTCACAGCCCCTCCCCAAAGCTTGTACTAAGGCAGGGATGACCAACTTCTATATCATAAAAGACCACATCATTCTGTACACAGTGGTCCCATAATCTGCCACACGAACCAACATCTCCATAATGCTTAGACTTCATATTTCATTACACTTCATTGATGCCTACAAGTAAGTTGACAATTATGGAACAGGTGCATTCAAATAAAGCTGGGTGGTTACATGCACAGCAATAAAGAGAGACATAATATTAAAGCACTTTGTTATCTGTTGCTTGCACATTAATCATATTTCTTCTCTGTATGGGAGATACTACCATATTTCAATTAAAACTTGAAAGAACCACTAGAGGCCAAAATGCTACGGAAGCCAGGTTTAGCTCATGTGCCAACTGCTGGCCACACCTATGTTTACATAACCACATACAATAAACTCTATTCCTTGCCTTTCTAGTGGAGCTCCACATATATGTGTCTTGATTATAGAAAATGGTCATCACATTAATCAGATGCAGAACTATTTGTAAACAGCATTTTGGGATCTCTTGCATTCTGCATCTCCCTTCCCTGTCACAATGCTCTCCCACTCCAAATAAAGGTAGATAATATCAAACAACTGTACAACTTCACCAGACCAATGCTTCTGAACGTAGATAGTTTTTCACAACATATAGGATGTAAACCAATGTCAAGATCTATGACCAATCCTCAAAAGCAAACAACTATTTAGGACAGCATTTACTGAGCCATCAATAACACCAAAGTTGTACATGGCATATTACATGTGTGCTGTAGGCAAATATACCAAGGCAGGTATTCAGAACTAATGTGCCAAGCTAAGTTTTTCTCCACAAGGTAACAAGATTAAATTTCATCTGTGTACCATATAACTTGTCTTCTCAAGTAAGAGAAAGTACTCACGCCTTTTTCTTACATATTCCTGTCGCCAAAGGATGCCATTCTTCAAAAAATTAATGGCTATTAAGAAAGCACATGTTCAGTACATGTATTTATGGATTGCTCAGACAGCAGAAAAGCAGAACAGACCGCTACCTACAATCAGTGCTGCTTTTGAAATTCGGCAATGTATCAGATGCCAAGCAAAGAGCCAATCAGAACCAAAGAGCCTGCATAATATAGAGCATGGCGACAATGGTTCAGAACCCCTTATTTCAATCCACTCATCTTGAGTCAGAGATTTCAGGGAATCACCTAACTGAAATGTAACTATGCAGCTTTGGGTCAATAACCAAACAGCATCCCTGTGTGGTCATTTTTAAATACTTTCATTACAGAACAGCGCAAGGTGATATCTGAACAAAAGCTGTCAAAACACTGGAACCTACTGTACTGAAAAGCTTGTTTGTTTTGCTGTTTGGAGAGAGCGACACAACACCAAACTGAAGACCTTTCGTCTAGAGCAGGGGTGTCAAACTCATTTGTTACGAAGAAATATTATATGATGTGTTGTAGCTTTGATATTGGTCTATGACCGTAATAAAGTTCATTCATTCATTCATTCATTTGTTATGAGGATCTGACATAAATGGGACTTTGTCAGGCCAGGCCACATGTTTCATAAAATGTAATGCCAGGTAGCAGAGACATAAACTTTATAAAGGACACAGACATACACAATTAATATTATTTTTAACTTAAAATGCAAACATGCTTAAACAATAACACTCTTGCTAGCCTCCCAAACCTTTCCCCCCATCGTTAAAAGATGCCTGCCTAAAATGGAAAAGTGGGGGAATAACTTCCTGCAGCTCTGTCTTGAAAGGATGAGGACAAACCGGAGGTGGAGAGGGGGAAATAGAGCCATGGGCCTGATTAAAGCCGTTGGAGAGTCAATTCTATCCTGCGGCCCAGGAGTTTGACACCCCTGATCTAGAGAATGACTATGCAACTCTGGCTCTGGTAACAAAGTTAATGGAGAGGCCATTTCCACACATTGTGGGGTCACTATTAATAGAAACAAAAATTTATTTCACTACATCTATGCTCTAAAGTCTAGAAGCAATGCTTTAGCAATAATATTTGTCTGCAGTACATAAACATCTATGCTTTAAAGTCTAGAAGCAATGCTTTAGCAATAATATTTGTCTGCAGTACATAAAATACCGTGACATCTGACATTCAAAAAAAAAATCTGTAATGATATTAAGATTTACAGAGGGGTGTCTTGCTTTTTTAAGAGTTTGAGTAACTAAACAGATTTGCATGGTCAAATTGAAAAAGATGTTTCAGATCATTAACAATACTACTCTAGACTAGTTAGAACTTGAAGCTACAACATTTTGAGAATACCACAGCAAGGAACATACTCTTTACACTGTAAGAGGTACAAACTTTATCAATTTAAAATTTTGAGAGAAAGCTGAAATACAAATAGTTATTTTTCTATCAAACTAGAACTTATTTCACAGATTTAACAACATAAAAGACAACACTTGTAACTTAGCATATACAATAGTACTGTTTGAATATTTATGGAATGTAAAAGTATAAATGTCATAATAACAAATTCTGTAGTAAAAAAAAGAAAACGTATTGTCTGGGCAGAAACATTCAAACATTTACAATAAGACTATCAGCATATTTGGATATTGAGTTAGCCTTTGTAACACTGAAAACAGTAAATGCTTTAATAATGTATCATCAAACACATTACAATATATTAATAGTTGCCAGAATTATTCATATGTAAATAATAAACCGTTATACAAAATGCATACTGTATACATAAGAATTATAATCGAATGCTGTAGATTGTTTAACATGTAGATTTTCATGCTATACATTTTAAATGAGTAAAACCTTGTCTCAAATATAATTTTATTAATTTCAAAAAAAGGATTTCAAAGGAGTTCTCTTGAATGCTCCCCAGAATTTCGATTTCTATTGTAAGAATTAAAGGGAAAGGCTTTGAAAGAAATGGGGGTGATTTTCTCAGGTCTTTACATTTCTAGTGAGAACAGAGCACATGGTGTAGGGGACAGCAATAAAAAGGGGGAAATCTTTGTTCTATTTCACATGATCATGTGGGAAATTTTCAGCTAATTCTTGCATCTTGCCACATGCCCTATCATTCTTGCATCTTGCCACATGCCCTATCATTCTGGAGAGTTGTCAGATTCTCAGCAGTAGCTTTAAGAGATGTGCAAGAAGTCCCTCATTTCATAGAAGGTATATATCCAACGCAACCACCAAACTTCATGCCAGTACACATTTCCATTCCCCACTACTGGGTAGCAACAGCCGCTGATGTCACTGCCACAACAGTGCTTCAGGCTTCAGCACTTTCCTTTTTAAATGATTAACCACAAATGATGGACAGCTTAGTATCATATCCCACCCTTCTGAATACTGCTTTCTTACAATGGACAAGATTCTGTTAATTGCCAGCTCCCTTCTGTTGGAGAACTGGGTTTGATTCACCATTCCTCCACTTGAACCTGCTGGTATGACCTTGGGTCAGTCACAGTTCACTCAGAGCTGTTCTCTCAAGAGCAGCTCTCTGAGAGCTCTTTTAGCCCCACCCACCTCACAGGGTATCTGCTGTGGGGAGAGGAAGGGAAGGTGCTCTGAGACTCCAAGTGAAGGGAAGGGTATAAATCCAATCTCCTTTTCTGTTATGCAACACATAACAGTTAGAATACCTATATGCACATACACACAAGCCCCCAGACTTGAATAAACTCCCAGGGACCTTTTGATCCTTGAAGAGAGAGTGCAAACCCCCAGACAATACAACATAAATTCAATGTTTTGATGTTCTTAAGTATTTCCTACTTTCAGATACATCAAATAATGTTCAGATAATGAATCAAGTATATATGAAAAATTGTGGCATCAAAACTAATCTGGTAATGTGCTACTAAACACCTCTGCCATTATCCTAGGCCTGGTGCAGCCTAGAGGACCTGGGAAAGCCTGTGTATCAGTTGCCAGCGGGCCTACATCTCCCAGGATCCCTTCCATCCCTCTGATTGGGTGGCAGAGTTTTTGGAGTGAAAACTTGCCCAGAGGGAGTGGGTCCCCTCAGTTCTACACGTTAATCCTGAAAAATAATATATTGCTAACCTGTATTTACACACACAAAATGCATATTATGGATATAATGGAAAACAACTTTACAGCATTAGATAAATCCAGCGTGTCCTGCAGTCCAGAACACAGCATTATTTTTTCCAACCTCCAAGGTGTCAAAAATGAAGATGTGTACCTAAGGTAACATAGGGTACCGGCAGTTTTCAGCTGTTTCTCTCAGTAGTATAGGGTATAGTCATAATTTTTAAATTTCAAAAATATATCAAATAGTACAATTTCATATGCCAAGTTACATATGATGCATTTATGTTGTTAAAAACAATATATGTTTATGTTTGGTAAATATTGCATACATATTAAAATTTCATCCCAAACTTCCATGTTTCTTAGACAATGGAAAACATGAAAATATAAAATTATTCTTAAAGTATGTTCTCTCTGTACATCCTTGTCTGGAAACCCTCTTGCTGTCCAATTAAAACAAAACAAAACAATCCTAATCTTTTTATTTGAGAGATGTTTCTGACCAGCTATCGACTAGGGATGAGGACGAACCAAAGTTCATGAACAGAAGTTCATAACGCGTCCACCATCACGAACCTCCACAGACTTTTAAAGCTGTTTGTAACAGTTTGTGGACGGAGAAAAAAAAAACAGTAGTTTTAAGGGAGGCCCAGTCCCTTTGAACTGCTTCTTTCTATTTTCTGCAGAAGCTACAAAACAGCTGAGGGGCTGCCCAAAGCAGCTGTCTTGTGCAGTCCTTTTAACGATGCAGCTGTTTTTCAGGCTATCTTATGCAGTCCCTTGAAGAAACTGCACAAGGCAGCCTGAAACAACTGAGCATTGAGGAGAAAGCTGCTCCCCATCACTCAGCTGTTTTTTCAGGCTTTCTGCAAACCCTGTTTAAAGAGACTGCAGTCTCTTTCAAAGGGGTTTGCAGGGCCACAAACCATGAATGGTTCAGTTCATGAAATAAACCTGGTTCGGTTCATGGTTCTGTTTGTGGTTCAGACACACCAACTGAACTTTCCTGGTTTGTGCCCATCCCTACTACTGACCAATTCCCTTTTGTTATTTAACTTACCGTCTGGTTTTTGCTCTGTTGGCGGCCTTCTGAATGGCTATATGCTGGACTTCTTTCCTACTCAAACCACACAGCTCATTCCAGAATCAAAGAAAACCTACCACTCGGGTCAACAGAGATAGAAAGAGCAATCTGAAGGGAAGAAGCAAACAAGCAGCAAAGACCAGTGGAACAGGCCCCAGAAATGACAATAACTGACTCTGTTTTAATTTCACTTTGTTCTGTAACCAAGCCATTAATTTGTAAACCAGACTAAAGAGATAATTTATAGGTTCAGCTACTACTTCACCCAGACAGACATAACCTCTTTAGGCAGAAGGAGCCTAGTACACAGCAAAAGTAGTTCCTTTCTAGGGGAAAAGACAAGACAAGCTGAAAGACAAGACATCGGTTTCTCAGATCTAATCCTGATGATCATGAGTGGCCTAGTGAAGGGGGGAAACATACAAGTCACCGTCTTTTCCTCAGAATCCCAGGTGTTACGTGGCCATCATAAATACTCTGCTGTTCCTCGGGGAATCTGTGATTATTCATTAGCATTCATATAAACCTTTGAGGATGAAGCAAGGGCAACATAATAATTAACCAATGAGAAAGATCACAAGCGTGTTTTTTTTTTAGGGGGGGGCAAGTCATGAGATCTAAACAGACATTGTGAAGATCTCTGGAGACAACTATGCTCCATGAGTGTTAGGAAAATCATCATAGTTGGTTAGTTTCGAAAAAGCAAAGAATCAAGAAGTCTGCTTTGAAAATACATCCCCAGACTTGGAATAAAACATTACCCCTAATTTAAGAACTTATAATACGCATTCCCAGTATTCAAAATGTTCTACATGAATCACTGTAGTAAACTATGTAAAACAAGCTTCTAATACCTCATCTTATCCAAATACATCTAGCAAGTTTGTAGCAGAGGTTTTGAACCTGGTGATTTCCTAGTTTTATAGCTCATATTCTAGGCGTATATCCACACTAAAAAATTAAGTTTCATTAACATATCTTCAACTAATGGGGGGTTAGTTTGGCAAAAATGCTGAAAATTTCCCTTATTACAGATTCCTATCACCTCCCTATCTCCACAAAACAGTTTTCCTGGAAGAGAGAATGGTACATTAAGTCTGTAGTATAGATGTACTTGGGGTCACTCCAAGAGATCAGAAGGTGAATCACTGCCCAAATTCCCTGTTTGTCTGCTATCAATAAAAGGGCTGCCCATCTTAGTTTGGCAAGAGCATCCAAGAATCATACAGGCTTTCATTCATGTTAGCTTCTGAAGGTAAACTGAGTTTTTAAAGGTTTTGCACAACTTAAGGATAAAATGCTGTCCTCCCATAGTCAATGAAGCCTTATTCTTGAGCTTCAAAAATCTGTTTTGATCCTTTTTGTTACTTTTGCACCGTATCCTATAGGTGTGTAAACCCATTTTTAAAAATCAGTTTGCTTTCAGATGCCAAAAAATATCATCAGGAGGCTTTATGAAAGGGATCTTGGTGAGACACCTTTCAGTTTTGTACATCTCTGCCTCTATGAAGTCAGTCAGGCATACTAAGGGAGCTTTTCCTTGAGGGCTTTAAACTTTGGAGATCTATAGTGGATCATCAGCCTCTATGCAATGTGAGCCTACCTCCAGATGTATGCAGGATTGACTTCCGTTATACAGTTGTGGAAAATGTGCGCTCATCACAAGCTTATTTACCTCATCATGTTTCAAGCTGAAGAAAAAGACGACCATATAATACCCAATGGAATTGTGGGAATTGCTACTGATTGTATCCCAGTACTGTCCAATTCAGAAGTATGCATTGCCATCATTGCAGAGCTTTAACGTACATGCATGGAAATCTGACTCAGTGAACCACCACTACCATTACTATATCCAGGTACTGCAGCTTTGATGGAAAAAAAATTGAATTGAATATTTTCCAGTGTCCTAAAGTGATCGGGATCTAATTTAGCATCTTTGACTTCTATTTAGCAAACCAAACTTATGTGCCAGGCTAACTTTATGTGATGTGAACTGGAGAGCCAGTTTGGTGTAGTGGTTAAGTGTGGTTAAGTGTGCGGACTCTTATCTGGGAGAACCGGGTTTGATTCCCCACTCCTCCACTTGCACCTGCTAGCATGGCCTTGGGTCAGCCATAGCTCTGGCAGAGGTTGTCCTTGAAAGGGCAGCTGCTGTGAGAGCCCTCTCCAGCCCCACCCACCTCACAGGGTGTCTGTTGTGGGGGAGGAAGGTAAAGGAGATTGTGAGCCGCTCTGAGACTCTTCGGAGTGGAGGGCGGGATATAAATCCAATATCATCTTCTTCTTCTTGAATTCAAAACTTTATTACGCTTTCCTGAGAGTTAGCCCCACGGCGTAGACCTGAAGAGCATTCCAAGTCGGCCTGCTTTGGATTGCCCCTTTAATGTGATATAAACATTCAAAATAAGTTCCACATTAAAGGTACTTATACGGAATGCTTTTAAACATTTCAAAATATGGCCACCCAGTAATGCATGTTCTTTTTTTTTTAACTTTAATGCTTTAATTATCTTTTTAGGGAATGGATTAATTTTAGTGTGCCTAAAGCGTCAGTCTCTTAACATGCAGAAAACATAATATACTGTTAACTGCACAATGCAAGCATTTTATTTATTTATTTACTTGATTTGCGTTTTATTTATATCCCACCCATTCTATGCAGACTCAAGGTGGCTAACATAAAATACACAATAAACAATAAGGAATATTAAAACAATAAAACAATCAGCTAATATTGCAATGGTGCTACTTTTCCGGTGGGTCATGTAATATTTTCCTTTCTCAACGCGTACAGATCCTAGGCAGTTAGTACTGAAGCGCTATAGATCCAGATGCGGTGACAGTCCTCTCCTGTTAGATGTTATATGCCATCCGAAACAGTTCAGTCTTGCAGGCCCTGCCCTGCATAATACATTATGAGGATTGTGTAAGTACTGTTAGCATTCTGACACTGTTTTCTTACAGTGTCAGAAACTGTTCCTTGCTCTGTGCTCTTTAGGGGGCAGTCCTAGGCTGCGGTAAGATGAGCTGTTTAATCTGATGTTGTTGCCGTACACTGAAAATTTAAAAAAGCATATTTAAATGGCTTCGTCGGTATCCCATTCCCCAGTTGTCACCTCTCCCTCCCCCGCCCGCCCCAGTCTCACCCCTTCTTTACTGTGATTTTTCTGACGCTGCAAAAAGTCTGGAGTTTACAGATCTCAGTGATTTCACCCTGCATTTCTCGATGGCTGAACTCCCCTATTGCGAAGTCAAGCCATTTGAGAAGTTTGAACCTTTCCTTCCATCCCCCCCTTTTTTAAATCAGTCAGCAATGTGTACATCATCGGATCTTTGGGCCAGGGCTGTCTGTTGCTGCTTGTGCGCTTCTCTGCTGCAATATTTTGCTGGGATTGGGAGCCCATAGGAGGGTGTTTTAGAGTGACAAATTCAAGAAAAATGACCCTTTTGACATTTATTGAGATAGAACGGTACTGGAAATAGTCCCTATTTAGGCTCCCATATCAGCAACCAGGATTCCATCCCTGGAACTTTACTCCAAGCCACTTCATAATATTGCTCTGGCAGGAAAGCTCTAAGGGGAGAGAACATAAGAACATAAGAGAAGCCATGTTGGATCAGGCCAATGGCCCATCCAGTCTAACACTCTGTGTCACACAGTGGCCAAAAAATGTATATATATATAAATTTTTGGCCACTGTGTGACATATATATATATATACACACACACACATAAACTGTTGCTAATAGCCACTGATGGACCTCTGCTCCATATTTTTATCTAAACCCCTCTTGAAGGTGGCCATGCTTGTGGCCACCACCACCTCCTGTGGCAGTGAATTCCACATGTTAATCACCCTTTGGGTGAAGAAGTACTTCCTTTTATCCGTTTTAACCTGTCTGCTCAGCAATTTCATCGAATGCCCACGAGTTCTTGTATTGTGAGAAAGGGAGAAAAGTACCTCTTTCTCTACTTTCTCCATCCCATGCATTATCTCGTAAACCTCTATCATGTCACCCCGCAGTCGACGTTTCTCCAAGCTAAAGAGTCCCAAGCGTTTCAACCTTTCTTCATAGGGCAAGTGTTCCAGCCCTTTAATCATTCTAGTTGCCCTTTTCTGGACTTTCTCCAATGCTATAATATCCTTTTTGAGGTGCGGCGACCAGAACTGCACACAGTACTCCAAATGAGACCGCACCATCGATTTATACAGGGGCATTATGATAATGGCTGACTTGTTTTCAATTCCCTTCCTAATAATTCCCAGCATGGCATTGGCCTTTTTTATTGCAAACGCACACTGTCTTGACATTTTCAGTGAGTTATTTACCACGACCCCAAGATCTTTCTCTTGGTCATTCTCTGCCAGTTCACATCCCATCAACTTGTATTTGTAGCTGGGATTCTTGGCCCCAATGTGCATTACTTTGCACTTGGCCACACTGAACTGCATCTGCCACGTTGACGCCCACTCACCCAGCCTCAACAGGTCCCTTTGGAGTTCCTCACAATCCTCTCCGGTTCTCACTACCCTGAACAATTTAGTGTCATCCGCAAACCTGGCCACTTCACTGCTCACTCCCAACTCTAAATCATTTATGAACAAGTTAAAGAGCATGGGACCCAGTACCGAGCCCTGCGGCACCCCACTGCTTACCGTCCTCCATTGTGAAGACTGCCCATTTATACTCACTCTCTGCTTCCTATTACTCAGCCAGTTTTTGATCCACAAAAGGACCTGTCCTTTTACTCCATGACTCTCAAGCTTTCTAAGGAGCCTTTGAAGAGGAACTTTATCAAAAGCTTTCTGGAAGTCAAGGTAAACAACATCTATCGGGTCTCCTTTGTCCACATGTTTGTTCACCCCCTCAAAGAAATGTAACAGGTTAGTGAGGCAAGATCTTCCCTTACAGAACCCATGCTGAGTCTTCCTCAAAAAAAAGGCAAACTTCCCTATGAAATAAGTGGGATAGGGAGTAAGATCAGGCAGGAAAGGGAGTGATTCCTGGCAGAGAAATGCAGTTGTATAGGAACCAACGATCACATTATTTGGATGAAGGATTGCGGAGTTGTCAAAAAGGAGCCAGTGATTTGGTTGCATGCTTATGCACATGCATGAAAAACAAGCAAAAAGATGCTTACCACTCACCCACTCCGTGGTTACCATGCAGCAATGATCTGAACTGTCAACCATGGGGAGAGCATGTGAAGCAGCAGGTTAAAGATGGATGGTTATACAAAATTCTCCAGCACAAAAAAAAAAAGATCAAATTAGAGGCGTAGCCAAAACGTGCTAAGCCTGTTATCTGACTACAGCCCTAATGTAGGCCACAAAAAGATGCAGTACAAGTCCAGACAGGCATTGTTTCATGGCTGGGGCCCCTCCATCCTACTTCCCCCAATCACTGCTTGACCATTCTCTGATTCTATCAAACCAGCTCTGTCCAATTATTTTCAGCCTGTAGAAGAAGGGAAAAAATTGGTCACAGAAAGCCTCTTCTTTTAGGCTACATATTGTTGCTGACATTTATATTTACAGACAATTTTCTGTCCTTTTTCTATTTACCATCACTGCTGTATTTGGGAAAAGGTTACAGCTTGTCAATAGAGCATCTGTTTTATATGAAAACGTCTCAGGTTCAATGTTTGGCGTCACCTGTCTAATATACTGGATTTCTGTGATGCATGCAAACAGGATCCTGAAATCTGTGAAAAACACTGACTGCGCCTTGGATCCTTGTCCTTCCTGACTGCTAAAATCATGCAAGGATCACACTGGCCTATCATAAATTGATCACTAACTCAGAGCACCTTCCCTTGGCAATTCAAACATGTGGTTATCTAACCATTAAGAAAACATCCCAACAGAAAAATTATGTGATCAAGTCCTGTTCAACTTCTCTTCTGCCCTTTCTGGGTAGAATTAGAGCAGTGGTCCCCAACCTTTTTGGCACCAGGGACTGGTTTTGTGGAAGACAATTTCTCCACAGACCTGGGGGTGGAGGGGAGGGCAATGGTTTGAGGATGATACAATTGTGCACTTTATTTTGGTGTGGTGGTTAAGTGCGCGGACTCTTATCTGGGAGAACCGGGTTTGATTCCCCACTCCTCCACTTGCAGCTGCTGGAATGGGCTTGAGTCAGCCATAGCTCTTACAGAGCTGTCCTTTAAAAAGCAGCTTCTGTGAGAGTTCTCTCAGTCCCACTCAGGATATCTGTTGTGGGGGAGGAGGATAAAGGAGACTGTGAGCCATTCTGAGATTTGGAGTGGAAGGCAGGATATAAATCCAACATATTATTATTATTATTATTATTATTATTATTATTATTATTATTATTATTATTATTATTATTATTATTATTACTACTACTACTACTACTACATTGTGATATATAATGAAATTATACAACTCATGGCCTGGTTGCTAACAGGCCACGGACCGGGGTTGGGGACCCCTGAATTAGAGGATCCAAGTCTTCTTGGATAACCTATCTGCTCTGGATTGTTTGCAGTCTGGCTTCAGGCTGGGCTATAGGATAGAGATAGTCCTGGGTTGCTTAGTCAAAAGACTTTCTTGAAACCAAGCAAGCTTGGTTGTAGCTTGAGGCAGGGTTCCAGCAGTAGCAGCTGAAGGAAGGGCCTACTAAATGTGTCAGCGTATTTTGAGGTAGAGCAGCTGCCAGGGTCCAGTGTGGGTGGTATACAATGCTGGCATTCCTGATGGCAATGGCAACGGCACTCCCAACTGCATACACTGGCCAGTGCTGTTGAGGAAGGGGTGTGTAGGTGGTGCAGGCAATTGAACCTGGGCATTAGGAGTGCTTGCAAGCTGGAGAAGAACACACAAACAGATAGGTGCATGCAGGTGAAGGGGGGGGGGAGAGAAGACCCTGGGAATGTATGAAAAAGTTGCAGACTGCCCATTTTCCACCCCCATTTTAGCTCAGCATGAGTTTCAGAAGAGGCAGGTTTGGGGGAGTGCCCTGGAAGTGACATCACAGGAAAAAGTGGAGTTTTGGTTCAGTGTGTCCCGGAAGTGGCATCACTTGGCCCTTGACATGGAAGTGACACCACAGGAAATGACATAATTCCTGTCTCCCAGCTCCACCCCCAAAGTCTCCTGGCTCCAACCCCGAATTTTAGTGGGCCACGAAGGAGAAGTGTAAAAATAACAGAGCCCAGGATTGCCAATTCCCATTTGGGGGCAGGGAATCCCCTGGTTTGGAGATCCTCCCCCACTTCAGGGTTATCAGAAAACCGGGGGGGGGGGGGAGGTGTTGAATGTTAGTTTGGCACTCCATTAACTCCATTATACCTTATGGAGACCAGTTCCTATAGGGTATAATGGAGAATCAATCTGTGTTTTTGAGTTAGAAGCACCAAATTTGAGGAGAGGCATAGCATCTGATACCTCTCCTCAAACCCTCCCCCCAAGTTTCAAAAAGATTGGACCAGGGGGGTCCAATTCTACGAGCTCTCCAAAACGGTACCTCCCTCTTCTATCATTTCCCAAAGTGTGTGGTCCCTTTAAATGTGATGGTCAGAACTCCCCATTGGAGTTCAATCATGCTCATAACAACCTTGCTGCTCCTGGCTCCACCCCCAAAGTCCCCAGATATTTCCTGAGTTGGACCTGGCAACCTTACCTGAGGTCAGGAAGGCTCCCAACTCTCCTTGCATTCTGAAAACTGTGTAAAAGTGATATATTCAGGAGGACATTTTTACACAGGTTACAGGATTACATGGCATCCATGAACCCCATGGTGTCCACTGACACATTTCCTGGTGCCCACCAAATGTTTTTAGGAAGTGGTCATGCCTGTTTTTAAAAAGTTGCTTTGGCAGCAGCTACCACCACAAGTATCTTCACTGCATGACTGAAGGTGTGCGTGTGGTAGCCATTTTGTAGTTGCATCCCCTGCTCCATATCAGAATTCCAAATGTGCCAGAGGCTCAAAATGGTTGGGGCAGCCTGCTATAACAGAGTGGTTCAGAAAGATGCTTTAATGAAGGAGACAGAACTGTGGACTATATTACTGTGTACACTACATACTATCTGCAGCTCTATATATTATCCTACTATATACTTTCTGGATCATTATTTAACATGTCATGCCAATACTTAGACTTGTTTCAGATTTCTGCAATCATAATCCCCATTACATTGCTTTTTTATGTCCCATCCTGTTGACTGCATTGACGTTCTCTATGTAATCCACCTTGAATCTCAGTGAGAAAGGTGGATTATAAATTTTAAAAATCAATAAATAAAACTGAAAAGCCTCAACCTGAAAGATCTGGACATCGACTGCAAGCCAGAATATACAATACAGACCAGTGGTTTCACTCTAAATTAAAGGTAGTTTCATGGGACCATTGGTGTGTAAACCTATTCTGACCCAACACAATGACTTCCAAACAAAAAGCATGGCTTGTATCCAACAGTGCATTTCCACAGATGGAAGGATTTCTGCCTGTGGACTGAGACGCCTTAAAAGCCGATTCCCAGGATCCAAGTGGATTGATTCATTTTGTTTTTGCTACCAATCCTACACAACATTGCACAGGCACCACTGTCTTCAGTATTAATGTAACGTACTCAGTGACGAGACGTGTAGAAGGCAACATACTTTATTGGACGGTACATCACAGAACAGGGCAACGCGGGCCGGGACCCGCTTTATATACATTCAACCCGGAACAGCCCTCCAGCTGGCCAGTCCAATCCTGGCCAGTCAAACTTCCCACCACTGATCTTGATTGGCGGAGTCTTTTCCTGCGCTGCGCAGGGTGACCAAGGGACTTCCCCTGGTCGCCATTGCTGCATGGCCGCGCGGTGCTTTAGTTAAGCACAAGACACTACAATTAACAAGTGCAATAAGAGCAACATTCTAAGGAAGAAAGGAACATGTACTTGCAGTAAACAGATAAATCGAATGTCTTCCAAATACAACAGAAATACTAAAAGAAAAGAAGATCAAAAAGAAAGACAAGAAATCCAATGTTATGCAAAACAACGTTTATTGAAAAATCCAACAAAAATTCTTCGGGGTGGGGGAATAGCTTTCTAAGTAACAAGCTTTATTCTGCGAGACTATAGGCTCTTGTAAGCTACCTTTTACATAATTCTTTAAAGTTCAGAAGAAAGGAAAGGTCCCCTGTGCAAGCACCAGTCGTTTCTGACTCTGGGATGACGCTGCTTTCACAACGTTTTCACGGCAGACTTTTTACGGGGTGGTTTGCCATTGCCTTCCCCAGTCTTTTACACTTTCCGCCCAGCAAGCTGGGTACTCATTTTACCGACCTCGGAAGGATGGAAGGCTGAGTCAACCTTGGGCCAGCTACCTGAATCCATCTTCCGCCGGAATTGAACTCAGGTCGTTAGCAGAGAGTTCAGACCCACAGTACTGCTGCTTTACCAATCTGCACCACGGGGCTGTTAAAATTCAAAACCAAAATATTAAAGATGTATGACTCTTCATGCATTAAGAAAATTTCATACTCAATTCATACTCAGGAGAGCCCTTCGGTTTATACAAAATCAATATATAAGCATCAAAAGGTGTTGTCTGGAGTCTACACTGTGAACCTTATCCCTTTGAACTTATTACCAAGTTAGACTGCAGTGTCAGAAGTCTCAAGAATTAATTAGAAGACAGATTTCAATGCAATTGTTCCAACAGTGAATTATGCCCAGTTTCCGCTACAATGTTGTTTGCTATGAGCCAAAGGCTGGAAAAACCTAACTGAGCTGCAGATCTTTCCCAGTACTTTGAATTAACTTTTTCTGGAACAAGAAAGGGACTGCAAATGAAAATGAAATATCAAGCACACCAAAAAGTTGAGAATTCAAAAAAAAATGACAATTTGAATCAAAATGTATATGTGACAAGATATTTTTAAGCCATTTAAGCCTAACAGTATTAGGAAAGGGCATAAACCACAAAAATGCAGTTCGGTTCCTGGTTTGTAAGCAAACCACAAACCCCAAGAACCTAGTCAGTTCACATAACAACTGAGCTGCAGGGGCAGCCTGCTTCCATGACTCAGCCGTTTCTTAGGCAGCCTGGCCTCAAGTTTGCTCTGCGTGGAACAGTCTGCCCCCCCCCCGCCACTTAGCTGTTTCTCATCTAAACAGCTGAGCCACAGGAACAGCCTGCTTGGCTCAGCTGTTTAAAGGGGCTTTCTTGGGCAGCCCCTTGAAACAGTTGAGTCACAGCCCAGGGTGAGTAGGCTTCCCCTGCAGCTCAGCTGTTTTCCATCTAAGCAGCTGAGTGATGGGAGCAGCCTTCTTGGCACAGCTCAGATTGTTAAAGGAGCTGGCTGCCCAAGAATGTCCCTTTAAACAGCTGAGCTATGCTGAGCAGGCTGCCCCCATGGCTCAGTTGTTTAGATGAGAAACAGCTTTCTGTTCCCGTTTTCTGCTCCCTGTGGCTTTATGCAGGGAGAAGAAAGCAATGGTTTGAATGGCTTCCAGCCATTTAAACCAAACAGGTTTAAGTCCCTGCTCTCTTGTTCTTCACCAACCACCGCAAACTGCATTAGAATTCCTAAAGTTCATGGCAGTTCTTCGGTCCGCAAACCTTGCTTCTTGAATCACAAACCAGCCAAAATTCATGACAAAAGTTTCGTTTGTGTCACCTGCTTCATGCTAATCCTTAAACAGTATTATCCTAACGAGGATATTTACTCAATTCTATTGAATTTCCTAGTATTTGTAATTAATATTGCAGATTCAGAAAGAAAGAATGGATGCAGTAAAAAACTGCAGTATTCTTTTCATATGTTTAAGCAGTACTGAAGAACAGGACCCTTTACCAGGCTCAAGTTATGCATTAAAATTATAACATTCAGTGTTTGAATTTAGCTACCTTTTATTTATTTATTTTTAAAGCTACTATTATTTAAGCATTTTCTCAAAAAAGGAGGGGAAAAAGCCTTATCCTCTGTCTACATCTATAATTTTTTTTCCCTTAGGACAAAGGAGGACAAATTTTATGTGTACGAGGAAGTGGTCGTAACTCATGCTGCAGATCTGATTCAAGTACCATTGAGGCTTATCACAGATTTAAATCCATGGCAAAGCTCTGGTGGGTTGCAATGCCTCTGAATTACATACCGGAGTTGCCATTAGAACCCCCCACCCCTTGGCTTGGAATAAAAAAGACTCATATATCTCAGTGAAGCCTGCTTCTGCATAAATAGAAAGAAGTACCATGTCCAACAATTCTTTGTAGGCCTGCAAGGGCACAACCAGATATATAGCACTCATTGCTAGGCTTCCCAACCCCCCCCCCCCCGCCCTGGCGGGGGACCCCCGAATTTGCAGCCTCCTCCTTCGCTCTCAAAAAATCTGGAAGCGGGGGGTGGGGCGGGGGGGAGAGAGAACATACCTGTAGGCATCATGTTGTTGTAGAGCTTCTGATCAGTTTTTAAAATGTGTGCCCCTTTAAGGCTGCACAGGAAACAGGAAAGAGTCAGTAACAGTTTCCATGAAGAACGGCCCCTCCCTTTCTTTTCCTGTGCAGCCTTGCTTTCGTTTTCACAGTAAGCAGAGTTCTGCTGGAAGAAGACCAAGTAAGTATTTGTGTGTGAGAGAGAGGGAGGGGGCAGGGATTCCCTGGTATGGAGGCCCTCCCCCCCTTTAGAAAGCATGGGGGGGAGGGAAATGTCTACTAGGCACTCTATTATTCCCTATGGAGAACAGTTCCCATAGGGAATTGATCCGTGGGTATTGGGGGCTCCGGGGGGCTATTTTTTGAGGTAGAGGCACCAGATTTATAGTATAGTATAGCATCTAGTGCCTCTCCCCAAAATACACCCCAAGTTTCAAAACAATTGGACCAGAGGGTCCAATTCTATGAGCCCCAAAAGATGGTGCCCCTATCCTTAATTATTTCCTATGGAAGAAAGGCATTTAAAAAGGCGTGCTGTCCCTTTAAATGTGATGGCCAGAATTCCCTTGGAGTTCAATTATGCTTGTCACACCCTTGTTCCTGGCTCCACCCCCAATGTCTCCTCTGCAAAACTCTCCACCAGTGGTTTGAAAGTAAAGCTCATTATGTACAGGCCTACCACAGTCCCGTATCTTGAATCTGACAAAAACAGATTTGCTTATATCTCTGGCCTGGGCAACCTCTCTCTACAGCCTGACAGGGAGAAAACCCTCTGCTTTCTGTTAACCTGAAGTCACTGCATGGCTATGACTGGCTATGACTGACCCCACAACCTACAATTGCCATTTTATGCAAGCGCCCTCCTCTTTTCCTCTGTAATCCCAAGCACAACGAAGTCAGGAATCCCTGTTTCAACTCATTATGCTAAAAGACAACCTTCTAAATTGCAGGACCAGCTGATCCAAAAATGTTCAGGACCTTCAAAATGACTTAGAAATGTGGCAGTTTCATTCCACTTTTGAAAAGAGTCCAAAACTCTTCAGTGCACCCAATGCCAACTCTCTGACATCTGTCTGGTCAATATGCATTTTACTTTCATACCGGCACGCAGTCTGACCCAGAACTCTGAATGCAGTTCACCAGTCATGAAGTCCAAACTGCTCAGTGCTGGACAGCCCTTTTGTTTTTACAGCCGCAGGCAAACAGCAAACACAAGAAGTTTGCTGAGCCTCTGGTGTGCAACTACACATGACTGGAAGGCTTTGGCTGGCTTAATGGGTCACTAGATGTACAGGTCAGGCTTAGGCTGTAATAAACCTGAATGTTACCATGTTGAAAGAGTGGAAAATGCAATATAGAAAAGAAATTGAGAATATGGCTGAGAGGGGAGGAGGAATGCGCACTCTCAAAGGAAACAGACATTTCTGTAATACAGAACAGAGGCCAGCTCTATTTTTATCTGCCCTCATGTTCTTCTATGTGCAATTAGCCAGCCTAGATTGTAGTTTAAATTGAATCCCATTTAGAAATATGTGCCTTTCATTTTCCCATCTGAAACACTGAGATAACAGTATTTCCTAGCTACACTAATAAGGGGCTTTGATGGTACAACCTAGGACTATAAAGAAAGGACACCAGTAAAAATGGTTATGGCTCTTATAAGAACCTAAGAGCAGCTGGGCTGAACCACATCAAGAACATAGCTATACCATCATCCTGTTTTGCACAGAGAAGAAGAAGAGAAGAGTTTGGATTTATACCCTGCCCTTCATACAAACTCCATCCCTTCCTCTCCCCACAACAGACATCTTATGAGGTAGATGGGGCTGAGAGAGCCTCTTGAGAGAACAGCTCTATGAGAACTGTGGCTGACCCAAGATCATCCAACCGGTGAATGTGAAGGAGTGGGGAATCAAACCCAGTTCTCCCAGGTTAGAGTCCAAACACTTAACCACTACATCAGACTTAACCAACTACACTAAACAGCTTGCAAGCCAAATGAACAAGGCCTCCCACCAGCATGGGAACAGACACTAAAGTCTCCTCCTGTTGTTGTGCCTTTCGTCCCCTGGTATTCAGAGGCATATTGTCCCTGACCATGGAGTTCATTTAGCCATCATGCTAACAAGCAGACATTATTCTATCTTGCCGGAGGCTGAGAACATTTCAGAGAGCTCTGAGAGAGAGCAGATAAGAAGTGCTATAAGGGTGAGGTTTGGCTTTCTAAACAGCTGGGGGGAGTTGCTGAGAATTTCTGAGTTTGTGTGACTGTGTGATTGCTGAAAATTCTGAGTTTGTGGTTGTTGAGGAACTGCTGTTTGTTTGGTTTGAGTGGGTTGAAGATGATTGTTGCTGCCTGATTAGGAGTGGCTGTGTTCCGGGGACAAACTGAGGCCCCACCCTCTTTGCAATATTAAGCTGCGCCTTGCCAGAGGCGCGAGCCGAATGGAGGGCTAAAGGGCTCTTGGCCTGTGGCTCTTAGCCTGGGGGCTGTGTAAGGACCAGGAACCCAGATCCCTATTTTCCTTGTGTTCCCAATAAAGTAAGTAGACCCTCCAAAAGGAGAGCCACATAAACAAACAGGATTTAAAAGGGGACTGTATATTTTTTAAAAAGCTATCATGAAGGTAGAATGCCAGCAGCGGGGTGGGCGCTTTCCAGTGTTTTGCACTGAGTGTCACATGTATGACTGTCCGCCCACAGGACAGAAGTGTTGGGTGTGTGCTCGATGCAAGGAGCTCCTGGTACTCAGGGAACGAATTCGTACCCTTGAGGCCTGTGAAAGGTGACTGACCTGGAGAAGCAGAAAAAGTCAGTTAGGCACTCGGAAAAGACTCTCGGGGACGTATTAGATGAGCCCCACTCTGAACGTGGCAGCCCTGTTGCTGCCAGGGAGCATGAGGGTTGAGAGGGAACAGGGCACTGTGCTGAGAATAAGGGGAATGCATCCTCAGAAGGGACCTCTTCTTCAGTTGATGAGCAGGTATCCTTTCGTGCCAAGGAACCATCCCTGGGCAGGGAGAGGGGGGGTGGTGGTCTTGGTAGCTGGTGATTCCATCCTTAGGCAAGTAGATAGCTGGGTGGCAAAACCACGTACTGACTGTATGGTGACTTGCCTGCCTGGTGCGAAGGTATCGGACATTACTTGTGTTGTAGATAGGCTGATAGACAGTGCTGGGGAGGAGCCAGTGGTCGTGCTGAATGTTGGCACCAACGATGTAGGGAAATACAGTCATGAGGTCCTGGAGGAAAAATTTAGGCTGCTAGGCAGGAGACTTAAGGCCAGGACCGCCAAGGTAGCTTTCTCAGAAGTGCTACCTGTTCCACGTGCAGGGCTAGAGAGACAGGCACAAATTAGAAGTCTCAATGTGTGGATGAGATGATGGTGTAAGGAGGAAAGGTTTAAGTTCGTTAGGCACTGGGATGCTTTCTGGAACAAGCGGGAGCTGTACAAAAGAGATGGTCTCCACTTGTCCCCAGATGGAATCAAGCTGCTGGCGCTTAAAATCAAAAAGGTGGCAGAGCAGTTTTTAAACTAACTCTTGGGGGAAAGCTGACAGGAGATGAAATGTCTCTGGTTCGGGAGAACTCATCTCAAAGAGATGAAGCGTTAGCTGTTACTTTTCTACCAGGCAATGGATCAGAGTTGTCCACTGAGATGGTGACAAACTGTATGGAGTGTCTGCCAAAGTCTCGAGGCAGCAGGAGGAAGGCTGCGGGCCTAACTTGCCTGGGAAATTATAGATGTTTGTATACAAATGCTAGAAGTGTTCGAAGTAAAATTGGTGAGTTGGAATGTTTAGTGTTGGGGGAAAACATAGGCATTGTGGGAATTTCAGAAACTTGGTGGAATGAGGAGAATGAGTGGGACACAGTGATTCCTGGATATAAGTTATATCGGAAGGATAGGGAGGGAAGGGTTGGAAGTGGGGTGGCTCTGTATGTCAGAGAGGGCATACAGTCCAGTAAGACTGAGTCAAAGAATTAGATTCCCTTCTAGAAATGCTTTGGGTTGAAATAGAGGGCCCAAAACTGGAGAGCCAGTTTGGTGTAGTGGTTAAGTGAGCGGACTCTTATCTGGGAGAACCGGGTTTGATTCCCCACTCCTCCACTTGCACCTGCTAGCATGGCCTTGGGTCAGCCATAGCTCTGGCAGAGGTTGTCCTTGAAAGGGCAGCTGCTGTGAGAGCCCTCTCCAGCCCCACCCACCTCACAGGGTGTCTGTTGTGGGGGAGGAAGGGAAAGGAGATTGTGAGCCGCTCTGAGACTCTTTGGAGTGGAGGGTGGGATAGAAATCCAATATATTCTTCTTGTTTGGGGAGGGTGGGATAGAAATGTGATAATAATAAACAAACAAATGTCTATTCCCACCCCCCCCCACCCCCCGCAAGTTCTGAATGACCTGTGAGATTTGTAGATCACCACTGGGGAGGGGGGTCATTAGCCTACACCAATAAGCAGCAATTCTCCAGGGTATCAGGAAGGGAGAAGTTTTTCATCACAATCCTATAAATAGGTTAGGGTAATAAAGACCAACATGGTACAGTTCTGCAGTGTCGGTAAGACAGACTCAACTGTGTGACTGAACAACACCACTACCACCAGGATTGACCTGGAAAGATAATGACAACATAATGAGAAACTGGAAATCTTTCAAGACAACCACTTAAGGAAATCTGGCCCAAGAATGCATCACGTACAGTTATAAGCTGTCTTTTAAACCGTCAGAAACCATGCAGCTCAAAATAGCCACACCTTTAAAGAGAGCCCCTGGTAGAAATCTAGACCATATTTTTGCATAACGTTTAGGTCAGATGCCCTCTGACTTCACCCCTAACCTGAATTCAGCCTTAAATCATTACCAGCTCAAATATCCATTCCCTGCAGTTTGACAACCTTTCACAGCTTGCGAGGGCCTGATCTGCCATGTAAGCATTACCGGTGAAGGTAAGTTCTCCAGACTATCAACCTAATTGTTTTAAGCATTCTCTGCTCTAGCTCCAGCCTGATGAAACTCTCTGCTTGATAACATCCAGGCCCTGAGAGACATGAAACAGTTCCACAGGGCTTATGAAGCAGAGTTGATCCACCAGGCCTTCGGTTAAGGACAGCAACGGTTGTATCCTCTGGCACTACCATCTTCCACTTAAGCAAATAAAACGGTCTAGAGAGCCACAGAGTAATAAGCACCTGACACTGATACTAAATAAGGCACATGAACAGCAATGCCACGTTCAGCCAGAAGGGTCTGCTGATGTTTCTGCATAACTGAAGCATCCTGATTAGTTTAGACTTTCTGCCACTCCTTGCCCCGGCTCGGTGGCTTTCTGATCCCATACAACCAAAGGTGCTATTTGTGTGAAGGGTTTCATTATTTGGGGCTATATTTGTTGGGCAATGGCAAAGAATAACTTGTACTCCCTGACAGCTAGACAGGGGCTCAGGAGGGGGGGGAGGTAGACACAGACTTCCCCACCCACTGACCACAGACAACTGGCAGCACCAGCAAGGGACAACTGCAAGCAATTATTTGCTTGTATTACTGGGAGGCAGTAGGCTAGCAGGAGACAGAGATTAAGTTTCCTGTGCCAGCAAAAATAAAATCACTTACCAATAGTGTTGTTATGGGGAGGGGATTTTTTCCCCCAAAATTCACTTTTTTAGACATAGCCTCTGATTCCTCTAATTCTCTTTTTTCTTATCTTTTAAAAGAAGCACTGATCTTCAATTTGATCAAAATGGAATCTGTTTTTTTTAGAAACTGACTGTAAACATCTAAAAAGAAGAAAAGGAATAGATTGCTGAAATTCAGAAAGAAACTGGATCAAGAAGAATTACGAAAACTTCTCTTAATCCTACTCACCTGTGACAAGGTTTGGTTACAGTATCTCTTACAGTGAGAATCACACAACACAAGATTTCTCAACATGTAAAAGTATGAAACGGTCATGTCTTTCTCCACAATTTGTTATTAGATCTTGTAAGGGGGGGAAATGCGTTCAGGTATGTCAAGAAACTGAGTCTCTTCAGTTTCTTGTTCTTTCTTAAACATCGGTTCAGGGTGCATTTTAATTTTTAAGCCTGCATTTGAGTGGGGAGGTCCAAACAGAAAATAATTGCGCTTGGTTGCTTGAAGATTCAGCAAGGTGACCTTGTGACACCCAGATAACAGTCCCAGGTGAGGAGAGAACCAATGATTATCACTGACTCCCTTCTCATTCCCAAGGTCGGAACTGTGGCACCTTGATAGCCATAATTAACTGTATTCCATTTAATTAGTGCTCGTGATTTACACCTGCTAGAAACAGGACAGTTATACTGCAGATAACTCTGCCATTTCACCTTATTCTGAACCCCACCTAGCTTTTCCACCTAGTAACAGGCTCACACCATTAAATGACGTCACTAGCCAGAAGATCCTATCGGTCTATCGGGCCCCAGACCACACTGAATCCTTGGCCGTAAAAGTTTAGTCTTTTCAACCTGCTGTTGGATACCATGCTCACTGGTTTCTAGATGTGATGCTAATGGCTCCCTAAAACCATCCTGAATGCTTGTTTGCTATGGGCCAGGCACCCCGACTGCCCAGTGCTGATTCTGGAGAGAGTGGACTTTGCTGAACATCTTCGGCTTGGAATGGTAACATCTGGTACATTTTCAACCAATGTCTTATAGTATAGTTAGCCTTTTGAATCTAGTTTTGTTATTTTTTGAACACATGAACATATGAAGCTGCCTTATACTGAATCAGACCCTTGGTCCATCAAAGTCAGTATTGTTTTCTCAGACTGGCAGCGGCTCTCCAGGGTCTCAAGCTGAGGATTTTCACACCTACTTGCCTGGACCCTTTTTAGTTGGAGATGCCAGGGATTGAACCTGGGACCTTCTGCTTCCCAAGCAGATGCTCTACCACTGAGCCACAGCCCCATTCATGGCTCCCCAGGGTCTCAAGCTGAGGTTATTCACGCCAACTTGCCTGGACCCTTTTGAGTTGGAGATGCCAGGGATTGAACCTGGGACCTTCTGCTTACCAAGCAGATGCTCTACCACTGAGCCACCGTCCCTCCCCTTCACTGCTAATGTTCTCTTGAACTATTCTTGCGCCATTTAATAAATTCCTTTTAATCATATTTTGTGGAGTTTTGTCTTTCAGGTGGCTTTAATCTAATTCCAGTACCTACACCTAAGTGCACACCTACCAGGTTAACTGTTTGGGGGGAACTCACTGTGTGAGTAGCCTACCTTGCAGAGCTGACTTTCTTGTTTAATCCCACGATGGTTAGAAGCTCGCCTCTTGGCTTCTGGCTGTTTGGATAGTCAAAAGGGGCTGGTGGCAGCTACCAGATTGATGTGTGTGGATTCACACCCTAGGGTTTTGAAATATTGTGTTCTGCTTGCCTTTACCAGAAATCCTTTGGACTAGGGGTTTTTTTTAGCAAGATATAACCAAAGTTGGAAGTGGGAAGCCTATTTTAAACAAAACATGACCATATGGGTGAGGAAAGCCAAACCTTGCTCCCTGGTGTGCTTCAGGGCCTAATTATGTGACATACGGCTCTCAGCTCTATCTCGGGGACTGCCAAGCAGATGAATGCTGGGAGGTCTTGGGTGAAAACTTGATTCTCAGGCACTTGCAGTCTCAGTCTAAACAGGATCTTGTGCACCTGGGAATCAAGTTTCACCTGTGAATTCCCAAGGCACATCTACTTGACTGTCCCCAAGATAGAACTAGGAAAAATATATATATTCTGTAATTAGGCCCCTACTCCATCACCTGAAAATTTTTTCTCCAGGTCAAAGTCCAAAACCAGTAATCAGCCAGGATGGGAGAAGAATGCTGAAGTCATAGCATCGCAGAATAAGCGGTGTGGGGGAAGGTTTAGCTCCCCTTGCCTACACATTCAACTACTGATTTAAAAGGGACTGCTGTACACCATCTATTTTAGGAGCTCAGGAAAGAAGGGGGGAAATCCCACACAACACTTGAACATATGAACATATGAAGCTGCCTTCTACTGAATCAGACCCTTGGTCCATCAAAGTCAGTATTGTCTTCTCAGACTGGCAGCGGCTCTCCAGGGTCTCAAGCTGAGGATTTTCACACCTATTTGCCTGGACCCTTTTTTTGGAGATGCCAGGGACTGAACCTGGGACCTTCTGCTTCCCAAGCAGATGCTCTACCACTGAGCCACCGTTCCTCCCACTTCATGTTTTTATGTGCCCGCTTTACAACCACCAAATTTTAACTAATTTTAATTTAATAGGAAGCTTTCCAGAAGTTTGGAACAGAATCTCCTGATAACTTCATTCAAAAATGGAGGGAGGAACAGGGAGAGGAGGGAGTTTAGAAGTGCACTTTTCAACAGAAACCAACAGAAAGAACAAAACACAGAATCTCAAGAGGGTTAATTATTATACAGAATCGAAAAAAGCAAAACAAAACCTTAAACTAAATGGCCCAAACTACATTTCTGTGAACATCCCTACAAAATTTCTTTAAATAAAAGTCATTATTAGCCATTTACTCAGTTGCACAACGTTAAAGAAAGCCGCCTGGAAAGAACAGTACCGTAATGCCATCAGGCACAAATATATATGGTAGATATAATATACGTATCTCACAAAATAGATAAAAGCTTTAGAAGTCACGATAAAAGGTTCCAAAATCTTGTTTAAATAATCTGAGCAGCCCTTATCTGTGCAATCCTTGTCAAGGTATCTAGGCAATAAAATGTATCATAATTAGAGAGATTTTCCAGTGATGCAAAATCTCCCATCTTTCTTCTAGGATGAGCTTCCGCACTGTTTTAACATTTTAGCAATACAGGTATTTATATATTCGACTAATTAACTGTGTCGAAATCAATTAATGTTATGTACTTGATAACACTTGTTTTTAGATAACTGGAGTGTTTCGGAAAAGTCACAGTGATGCACATGAAGCTACATGGAGATCTTCGAAACCTCACCCAAAAAAACAAATAGTTGTTTTTTTACAGCTATGACATGAAGGAGAGAGATAGAAAGAACAGGATACCGTTATTAGGCTGGGAAATATTTGTGACAGGAACTCACGAGAAAACTAGTTTTTAAGACATTGAGATGTTGCGCAATTAATCAGTCATGCAATCTTAATAGGGTTGCCAAGTCCAATTCAAGAAATATCTGGGGACTTTGGGGGTGGAGCCAGGAGACTTTGGGGATGGAGCCAGGAGACATTGGGGGTGGAGCCAGGAACAAGGGTGTGACAAGCATAATTGAACTCCAAGGGAGTTCTGGCCATCACATTTAAAGGGACAGCACACCTTTTAGAATGCCTTCCTTCCATAGAAAATAATGAAGGATAGGGGCACCTTCTTTTGGGGCTCATAGAATTGGACCCCCCGGTCCAATCCTTTTGAAACTTGGGAGGTATTTTGGGGAGAGGCACTAGATGCTATAAGGAAAATTTGGCACCTCTACCTCAAAAAACAGCCTTCCCAGAGCCCCTGACACCCACGGATCAATTCCCCATCATTCCCTATGGGAATCATTCCTGGAGGTGCATAATGGCTGTGGGGGTGGAGCTTCCCCCGCCGGCCAGCTGGCTGGGGGAGGGGGGAAGCCTGTAAAACCAGGGGATCCCCCGCTGGGACCTGGGGATTGGGAAGCCTAAATCTTAATATGTTTTAGCCAATTCATATGCGAATATACACATATTTTAAATTATACTATTGAATGTTTGCTTTTAGGTGATGCCTGGTACAGCACAACTACATTTTAGAAGCATCCTCCTTCACACACACCCAAACTCATCTCCAAAGATGGTGCCTGTTGCCATCCACAGCTTGTACAGTTTGTATAATTTTTTTAAAAAAAATCACCAAAAGGCCTGCTGAAACCAGAAGACCACCTAATCAGTCAGAAGGTTTTAATAAATCATCATTACAGCCACATTAAGTAGTAGTAATGAATTTTTCAAACTGAGAGAAACTGAATACCTTTTTTTAAAAATTCTGGGTAGGGTGTCACTGATTTCCTTTGCTGACTTTATAGCTAATGCTGGAATGAACTGGATTTTGAAGATGAAAGCTGCCCACACTATTGAGCATCAGATTTTAAAGCTTAGCAGAGGGCCCAATGCAGAGGTGGTCCAGGCCTTCTCACTGGCATTTGTAAACAGCTTCTTCAGGAGAAAACTAGATTGGCTGTACAATCAATTGCCGACAGATGGTAATTGATTGTACAACTACAATCACTTGCTTCTTATTTTTATCCCTCCTAGCAATACAGGCCAGGCCACCCACCTCTATCTTCATACATAGCTGCTAGTTGCTGAGGTTTCCCGTAGTGCCTAAAGGTTACAAAATTACAGCCACATTAAGTAGTAGTAACAAATTTTTCAAACTGAGAAAAACTTAACTAGCTACCATTGTCCGGAAACAGCCTTGAATGGGCATGTGTAGTCTCCTAGAAGAAACTTCAGAATATTTGGGCTAAGCAAAACGTTCTGGCTACGCATGCAAACCATTTCAGCATTTGGTGAGGAGAATAATAAGTTAGTGAAAATTAACGACCAACATTCTGGTAGCTCTGAAACATCAGCAACATGATTATTCAACCGATTTTAAGTGCCTTACCACATGAAAGGGAATGACATACAGAAGCCTGTTAAATATAACCAAAGCTTTATTCCATACACGTGCCAAGGGTTTTAACAACAGCACTAGGAATGCTTTCTGCACATAACATTTGTGGCTCACATCTATGTAATCCTGATCCAATGATAAAGATCCGCAGCCATACCTGAAGATCCCTAACAATACACCCTTGAAAGTCCAAATACATTTTTGAAAGGACAAGTTTTTCTAACCAGCACCAAAAAAAAAAAAAAAAAAACCCAGATAGTTAAACATGGACATTGTTCTTGCAATAAAAAAAAACTATTTCACAAAGTACAAAGCACTTAAACATTGTGTTGATCTTTACCAAGCTTTGGGGCAATTTCCATTAATCAAAGCTTTGGCTGGGCTACACATTATGATGGAACAGCGCGGAGGTTAGCAGCATATTAAGACTGTAATATAAAAGCATATCAGAAACATTAAGCTCTACTTCCATGGCAGCAAGCCATATCAGACTCCTGGATCATTCCACAACACACTCACCAAAATTCCAGGTTCATGATTTCCACCGACTTTTGATGAGGTTGAAATCATATCCAGTCTATTGACAAGTCTGCTCTAGTGCTATTTATCCTGATCCTTGACCAAGCTTGTTGTAACCACTTATCACCAAGCATATCGTTCATTGATGCATACTGTTCTGCTTGTCTGGAAAGTACCAGCAGCCTTAATAATGCAAAACATAAATAAAGTTGTTTTCTGCAAAGACATATACATGCCTGAGCTAGAAAACAATTCAGAATAATTTCTGAATTAATTCTTTTGTTGTCATTTAAAATATATCCAGTTATTTTAATGGGGTTTTAAAGATGCTTCAAAATTGCAGTTTTTAATGTTTAGATAGAATACCTTTCACTAATACATCTTAAAGCTATAGTAAAACTTTACTGTTAAGAACGCATCTAAATGACACTCAAAGCCTATCAAGATTTTATTCAGTATTATATTATATACAAACCTATTACAATTCCTAGGTTTAAAAAGCGTTACTGCTACTTTTATAAAGCAAATGTCAATAAAGAAGGACATCTTCCAATCAATTATTGCACAGATTCATGATTTAGAAATCTCAATCTCAAAAATGGTTAATCTTTGGTAAAAGACAAGCAAAGGTTCATTTTTACCCAGATGCTCCTCTGTATAAAAAAGATAATCAGGACTCCATTTTGGCAGTGCCTAAATGGGGCCTGGTTTGGGAGCTCCACTTAAGCCCAGAAAGTAAAATGAATAGTATTTACAGAAGTACCCCAAAGAGAAACAGCTGTGGGTGAAAAATGACCACTATCCTCAAAAAATCAC